>NC_056071.1:44614133-44917164 GCF_016772045.2 Ovis aries | reverse complement strand
TTTCATTTTGAGTTTGAGGGAGCAGGCTCAGAGAGGATAAGTGACTTTTTCAAGAAGGATAGTCAGATCTAAGCTAATACCAATTGACTTGTTTGAATATTACTATTAGGTTGGTGTAAGTATAATTGCAGTTTTTGTATCTTGAAATTTGCTGTTTAATATTGGAATACATTCTTAATAAATGTGGTTATGTTATACATCATATTTTAATATGCATTTCTTGTTTTATGTTTTTTTGCTACTGACTTACTACTTACTGTTTATCATATGTTAGACAAAAAGCAAATTCAAACAATTTTCTTATCCGAGTTCAAAATGGGTTGTAAAGCAGTGGAGACAGCTCACAACATCAACAACACATTTGGCCCAGGAACTGCTAACAGATATACAGCGCAGCAGCGGTTCAAGAAGTTTTGCAAAGAAGAGAGCCTTGAAGATGAGGAGCAGAGTGGCTGGCCATCAGAAGCTGATAATGACCAATTTGAGAGCCATCATCGTAGCTGATCCTCTTACGACTACACGAGAAGTTGCCGAAGAACTCACCATCAACCACTCTATGGTTGTTCAGCATTTGAAGCAAACTGAAAAGGTGAAAAAGCTCGATAAGTGGGTGCCTCATGAGCTGACCGCAAATCAAAAGACTCGTCACTTTGAATTGTCATCTTCTCTTATTCTGCGCAGCAACAACAAACCATTTCTTGATCGGATTGTATCATGAAAAAGAAAGTAGATTTTCTATGACAACCAGCGATGACCAACTCAGTGGTTGGACCAAGAAGAAGCTCCAAAACACTTCCCAAAGCCAAACTTGCACCAAAAAAAGGGCATGGTCACTGTTTGGTGGTGTCTGATCCACTACAGCTTTCTGAATCCTGGCAAAACCATTACCTCTGAGAAGTATGCTCAGCAAATCGATGAGATGCACCAAAAACTGCAATGACTGCAGCTAGCATTGGTCAACAGAAAGGGCCCAGTTCTTCCCCAGGACAACGTCAGACTGCATGTTGCACAACCAACACTGCAAAAGTTGAACCAACTGGGCTACAAAGTTTTGCCTCATCTGTCATATTCACCTGAGCTTTCGCCAACCGTCCACCACTTCTTTCAAGCATCTCGACAACTTTTTGCACGGAAAATCCTTCCGCAACCAGCAGTATGTGGAAAATGCTTTCACAACCAGAAGGAAAAACGTTCCAAGAGTTCGTTGAATCCTAAAGCATGGATTTTTATGCTACAGGAATAAAGCAACTTATTTCTTGTTGGCAAAAATGTGTTGATTTTAATGGTTCCTATTTTGATTAATAAAGATGGTTTTAGTCTATTTATAATAACTCAAGATTCACAGTTTGATACTGGAATTACTTTTGGACCAACCTAACACCCTGCTTATTTAACTTATATGCAGAGTACATCATGAGAAATGCTGGACTGGAAGAAACATAAGCTGGAATCAAGATTGCTGGGAGAAAAATCAATAACCTCAGATATGCAGATGACACCACCCTTATGGCAGAAAGTGAAGAGGAACTGAAAAGCCTCTAGATGAAAGTGAAAGAGGAGAGTGAAAACGTTGGCTTAAAGCTCAACATTCAGAAAATGAAGATCATGGCATCTGGTCCCATCACTTCACGGGAAATAGATGGGGAAACAGTGGAAACAGTATTTTGGGGGGGCTCCACAATCACTACAGATGGTGATTGCAGCCATGAAAGTAAAAGACACTTACTCCTTGGAAGAAAAGTGATGACCAACCTAGACAGTATATTCAAAAGCAGAGATAGTACTTTGCCGACTAAGGTCCGTCTAGTCAAGGCTATGGTTTTTCCTGTGGTCACGTATGGATGTGAGAGTTGGACTGTGAAGAAGGCTGAGTGCCGAAGAATTGATGCTTTTGAACTGTGGTGTTGGAGAAGACTCTCGAGAGTCCCTTGGACTGCAAGGAGATCCAACCAATCCAGTCTGAAGGAGATCAGCCCTGGGGTTTCTTTGGAGGTAATGATGCTAAAGCTGAAGCTCCAGTACTTTGGCCACCTCATGCGAAGAGTTGACTCATTGGAAAAGACTCTGATGTTGGGAGGGATTGGGGGCAGGAGGAGGAGGGGACGACCGAGAATGAGATGGCAAGATGGCATCACTGACTCAATGGACGTGAATCTGAGTGAACTCTGGGAGTTGGTGATGGACAGGGAGGCCTGGTGTGCTGCGATTCATGGGGTCGCAAAGAGTCGGACACAACTGAGCGACTAAACTGAACTGAACTGAACTGAATACATTTACTGTTGCAGTCCATGGATTGCAAAGTCAGACACGACTTAGCAACTGAACAACAGTACATTTTAATTGTTTGTTTATATTTTTGAAAAACAATTCTTTGCAAAAAAATCTACTTCCTGCACAAATATTTAGACAAAATAATTAACTCTGTCTGATGGATAGGTCTGTAGATAAAGGAAAGTCCTATTTCTTTTATTTGCTCCAGTCTGATAACTAGAGGAATTGACAAGGTCTGTGCATTGGTTAGTAAGGAGCTTGGCATTTGAGATGCAGACAATTGCAAGGATTCAGAGCAGTGCAGTGGAAAAAGTGGTGGAAATAGTGTAACTAATCAGTAGTCCCCAAATTTCCCAAGTTATATATTTTTTAATGTTATCACTATTTTAAGTTACTGTGTTGCTTACACCATGTTTTGGAACACCGTTATTGATTCCTCAAAAACAGGCTATTTGTCTTGGTAACTACTAGGAGTTTCTTTGCTTTGTTTCTTTGTTTTGTGATGACAAGAGAGAAGTCAAATTATTTCTCTCTTTGTGTAATTTTAAAGAAAGACATAGTTCATAGTGTGTGACTTGGTTACCAAAACTTTGCCCCTGAGACAGAGAAGGCTGCATTTGTAGGGTTGGGTAGATGTGGTTGGCTTCAGATAGCCTCTTTTTTTTTATTTTGTAGAGTCGAGGCAGAGTATATCAACAATGTGATTTCAGCACCCATGGTGGAGGAAATCTTGGTGTTAGGATATGGAGGCTGGTGTTTGGTCTCTTGGAGACCTGTTGAAGGGTGGGGTGGGGAGCATGGATTGCATATTCCTGGCTGCCTGGTTGAAATATCCTTCCGTACTCCAAGACAAGGGTGCAGGGACTTAGGCTTTGATTCTTGGGATTCCAGGTTTTTCCAGAAAATGAGAGGGAATAAGAGGTCCAGTTAGCCCATTTCTTCAAGTAAGAATTTATAAAACAAATCATTTGATTATCCCTTGAAATGAGAATGTAAGTTGGAGGTTGGGCTGTGGAGTAAGTTTTTGCTGATGCCACGTCAAGTAATTGACTAGTCTAACACCAGAAAGATCCTCAGTGTTTCCCACACTGCCCTTTAACTAGAATACAGACTTCCAGTGTCCAGGGACTATGCCTATTTATTCACCATGTGTACTTTCTAAAACATGGTAGGAGCTATGATTAGTCTGCTAAGGTGGCAGTAATAAAATAACCACAGACTGGGTGACTTGAACAAGAGAAATTTATTTCCTACAGTTCTAGAGACCAGAAGTTCATCAACAAGGTGCAGCTGAGTGGGTTTCTGGTGGGACATCACTTCCCAGCTTGTAGACAGCTGTGCCCTGGCTGTGTCCTCACATGGCCTTTGGAAAGAGAAAGGGATCTCTGGTATCTCTTCTCCTTTTTATAAGGACATTAATCCCATCAGATGAGGAGCCCTCTTTATGAATTCATTTAACCTTAAAGAATCTTCCTGCAATGCAGGAGATGCGGGTTCAGTCCCCGGGTCGGGAAGATCCTCTGGAGAAGGAAATGGTAACCCACTCCTGTATTCTTGCCTGGGAAATCCCATGGTCAGAAGAGCCTGGTGGTCTATAGTCCACAGGGTCATAAAAGAGTCAGACATGACTGAGTGACTGAACAACAGCAACAACTTCTTAATGTCCTTGTCTCCAAATATGATCGCATTGGGGATTAGGCTTCAATATATGAATTTGGAGGGGGATGTAATTCAATCCATAACAAGGTAATAAAAGTTTATTGGATAAATGAATTGATAAAATAAACGGTAGTTATTCAGCAATAATACAAAGTTAAGGGTGATAAGTGATTTTGTAAAGTATCTTGCAGCAAATTCCATGGTCCAGGATTTTCTCAAATGCATTCTTGGGATGCTAGGCTCCCAAGATGCTCTCTGAGAATAGGATTTACATGGTTTAAACACATTTGGAGAACTCTGTATACTATGTCCCTCTCTTGGAGAGTCAGATTATACTTTAGCATAGTAAAACCTCTGCTATGTCAGAAAAGAAAACTGTTAACTGTATTTAGTCCAGACTTTCCTTCTACGTATTGGATATAGAACCTTCCCTCCAATTTTTTTTTAAACTAGTGCTATTTATTGCCCATTTTGAAAATGCCTCAAACCCTGCTTAAGGGTAATATCTGTAGGCTCAGAATTGGAAGGGGAGGGGAAAATGGAGATTTCTAGTCTATCCTGTTTTCCATTTACCATTTCAACTCAACTTCAGACTCTCAGGACATTGGAATCTAGAAATAGATATTAGTATATAAACTTAAACTTTATATCATGGTAATAAAAATACGAATTGTTTTATTAAGATAAAAAAATTGTCTCCTAAATATGGGAGTGACTGTGGAAAAGAGAAGGCCCTTTGTGTGGGTGTGTGGCCTAGTGGGATGGTAGAGGGGGGCGAGGGTACGTGTGTGCATGTTCAGTCACTTCAGTCATGTCTGACTCCTTGCAGCCCCATGGACTGTAGCCCGCCAGCCTCCTCTGTCCATGGAATTCTCCAGACAAGGATACTGGAGTGGGTTGCCATGCCCTCCTCCAGGGGGATCTTCCTGACCCAGGGATCGAACCTGTGTCTCTTATGTTTCCTGTGTCTCCTGCATTGGCAGGTAGATTTTTTACCTCTGAGTCATCTGGGAATCTCCTGACATAACTTTCATTGTGCTTTAAAGACAAGTTTAAAGCATATTTTTAATTGGTTTGGCTTACAAACTTCTAATTAATTTATGTTAGTTTATGACATGAATTAAAAATCTTCAGTGAAATGCATACTAATAATGATACGTAAAAGGCATGTCTTGGCGTAAGTATAATTTAAAGTTCTTATATCATAGCTCAAACAATAAGAAAAGGGTTTTGAACCTGTGTGAAAGCACTTTTGATTGAGAGACAAGTCAAGTTGTTATCTCTCCTTCATGATACTGTCGTGAAGAGAATACTGGCCTATGAAAGAATCTACAGCTCGATTTGGACTTAACCAGAACCCATCCCTCTATCTAAGCCTTGGTTTTCTTGTTCGTAAAATATGGGGATTTGAACTAGGTGATTTGAATTTCTCAGCCAATATTCACATTTTGTAACTTTATCCTGTAGATAGTTGTTGCAAACCACATATGTAAGTTCAAATTTTTGAGTAGCCACATTCTAAAAAGAAATTTATTTATTTACTTTTATTCTGGCCGCACTGGGTCTGTTTTGCCCTGCAACGTGTGGGATCTTAGCTCTCCAACCAGAGACCGAACCTCTGTCCCCTGCATTGGAAGGTGAATCCGTAACCGCTGGACCAGCAGGGAAGTCCTGAGTAGCCACATTTTTAAAAAGTTGAAAGAAACTGATGAGATTGGTTATATTATTTAATATAATTAATTCAAAACATTAACCTATCAACATGGAATCCATTAAAAACATTACTGAGATTTCACATTGTGTTTTTAATCCTGACTCTTTGAAACCTATGTATATTCTACACTCACAGCACGTCTCAGCGCAGACTAGCTGTATCTCACACGCTCAGTTGCCGCTCAGGCCTAGTGGCTCTCATATTCGGCTGCACAGCTGTAGACTCAGAGCATTAGAAAAGACAAACTTTTCATCATTATTTGATACCAGAGAGTAAATTTTCTGCTTCTCAATGTTTGTTGTTTTATTATATACTTCTAGGTGTCTAGTTACTACCATTATCTTCAAGGAGGTTTTCATTAAATTATTGCTTACTAGGTTTTTCTCCTGCCTCTTTTCTGTTTTTCACTATGGAACAGTTTTCTTTAAGTGCAAACTTGTCATTTATGCTAGCCTCTGTGTTGGGTTTGTAGCTCACTGCTGCTGAGGATGACAAGCTTAACTGAATCCATTCATATTCTAATTTAGCGTCAGAACTCATGCTTCTGTAAATATCTTAGGAAAGTATATAAATCTATATGTATATAGCTAACTTAAAAAAATTATTGTTTTCTGACTTGTATTATTACACTAACTAATTAGGGTGGCAATTTTAACAAACTGGAGCCTATGACTTAGATATTCTACACACCTACATATGTCATACATAAGGCAGTGCTTATAACTGTGTATATAGTTGAATGTATGTATGATGTAGTTTTAAAGTCATAATTGCACACTTAGGAACTGGCATTTCTAAAGTGATGTGTCCAAACTTCCATCAGAGTTAAAGCTCCTTCTTATTAATGCTATATATTTTTCTGTGCTCTTATAAAATATTCATACTTTAGAGTAATGATGGTTCCTTCTTAGAGGAGAAATAAATATCTAGTTACTAATCCAGCATTCCCTGAGAAGCATTTGCTATTTATTTCCACATACACATCATTTAAAATGGAGTAATGCCTAAAATGTGTTTTGGATGCAGTACTTCTAAGTCCTAAAAATAGTCCCTTCTAAAAGGAAAAATGAATCTCAGGTTACTAACCCAATAAAACCTGAGATGCTTTTGCTGTGTATGTTCACATATATATCGCTTAAAATAAAGTACACCCTAAAATGTGTTTTGAGTGTCACATTTGACAGGGAAAATGTATGCAGGTGACCAGGACTCTGGCTTTAGTGGCACAAAAGTAAATCAGACCTGAAATACCATCAGATGTGTGTGTCTGTATATGAGAGAGGCCTTTCTGGAACAGTCTGTGTCATGCATTTCAGAGCAGACATGGTAAATCATCATAAGCTGAGGACCACCACTGTGTTTATGGAGCAAAAACCCAGCTTTTCTTTGCTGGATAATAAATGATCGCAGGGCTGGAAAGGAGTCATGTGCTTCAGACTGACCAAAGACAAACTATCTTTGAGTCTAGTCTTCTTAATTCACCTGTACACATCTCACATTATTACTCAGGTGCGAAGCAGAAGTGCTTTTTGTCTTCAAGGCTGAAAGACCCTTTAGTTTAAATTATGAACCTTCTCTGGTTTACTTTGAGAAAGTAAAATAAATGCTATAGTGGTTGCTAGTTGTAAAAAGTTGTTAAAATACACAAGTTCTGCCCCATTTCCAATGAAATGCTGTGACTTAAGAATGCCTGTTTATTGTTACTTGGTGTGCAGCTGAGCTATGCAGGTAGATGTAATTGGATTCTCTTTCTCCTTCCTTTATGCATTTCATTATCACTTATGGGCTGTTTGAAAAGCCAGAGTTGAAACAGCCTAAAGATTAGAGAGCTAAATAACTTTTAGAAACTTTTGCTGAGCATGTGGGGTGGAGTGAGGAGGGTTGGAGGATATAGAATTAAGAAACTTCTCAGTATTAACAGATCTTTTACAAAAGAGAAATAGTTTCCAGAATGGTTTGCTCCAAGACAGTCTGGAGAAAAGTTGTAATGTTATGCCAAATAAACACATATAAAATACTAAAACATAGTCTGAGCATAGGTTGGTTTGTGTTAATAGCTCATTTCCATTATCTGTCAAGTTAGATTTCATGCTTGGGCCGTGACACACTGACAGCCTCGAGGTATTAGTAAGATTATAGGGGTGGCCATCTTTCATAGGACTGCTAGGCCGGGCAGTTGTTGAGCAAAACCAACTGTTGCTTGGATTTTAATTAATTGGACTTCTGAGAATTGTGACAATACATTTGAAGTCACGATTTATGGAAGAAAAATTTCACCTACTCGGTATTTAGAAGGTCTTTTTCTTAATGTTGATTGTATCAGACAGGCAGATGCGTGTATAACATAGAAGATTTAAAAATGCACACACTTAGATTTTGTTAGAATTACCATTGCTGTTATTTACCTATGACCCTATATATTTTGGAGAAGGCAATGGCAGCCCATTCCAGTACTCTTGCCTGGAGAATCCCATGGATGGAGGAGCCTGGTGGGCTGCGGTCCATGGGGTCACTGAGGGTCGGACATGACTGAGTGACTTCCCTTCCCTATATATTTATTGGCATTAATAACTGATAAAATATGAGTTTATTTATGGTATACATAGTTAAATTCAATGAATTACATTTAAAGTAACCACACATGCTTCTTTCTTTTGCTTTGTTAAGGACTGATGGCTAGTAAAGGGCTTCCCTGGTGGCTTGGACAGTAAAAAATCTGCCTGCAATGCAGGAGACCCGGGTTCAATCCCTGGGTCTGGAAGATCCCCTGGAGGAGGGAATGGCGACCAAATACAGTATTCTTGCCTAGAGAATTCCATGAACAGAGGATCCTGGTGGGTTACGGTCAATGGGGTTGCAAAGAGTCGGACATGACTAAGTGACTAATATTTATTTGATGGCTTTAGTAAATACAGAATTTAGAAGGGAGAGGACTTAATTCTTGAATGCACTATAGTTTGAGAGTTGCCAAAGATTTTAACACTGTACTTTAGTAATAAACTTTTACTATATTAATACAATGTGAAACACAAGAGTAAATTGGTATTTGCAAATGTGTTTCATTGTGTTATTTATAATTATTTATAATAATATATTTATTTATAATAAATAAATATATTATTTATAATAATAACATCATTCTCTTTATTTCTTGTTCTGAATCTAGTATTGTTTATTCCCAACATTCTTGAGGTATTCAATCATTTGTCTGATGCCTTTATCTTGTACTCACAGAAGTTTGAGTATCATCACTCTCAGCGTACATACATCGCAGGAGTAGAGAGTGTATGGCTAGCTTGCTTACATACATATGTTCAAACTCTCCAAGTTTGAATGGTGAAACTTTTTTTGCCAGCTTTTAAAATTTAGTTATGTTCTTCACTATGATAAAATACATAACATAAAATTTACCATCTCAGCCATGTTTACATGTACAATTCAGTAGCATTAAGTATTAATATAGTCACATTGTTTTGCAATAATCACTACCATTCATCTCTAAAATTCTTCTTGTCTTATAAAACTGAAACTCTGTGTGCATTAAATAATTATTCATCATTCATTCTCCTCCTCCCAGCCCTGGGCAATCATCATTCTACTTTCTATCTCTAGGAATTGAACTACTCTAGGTAGCTCATGAGAAGGCAATGGCAACCCACTCCAGTACTCTTGCCTGGAAAATCCCATGGACGGAAGATCCTAGTAGGCTGCAGTGCATGGGGTCACTAGCAGTCAGACATGACTGAGCGAGTTCACTTTCACTCTTCACTTTCATACATTGGAGAAGGACATGGCAACCCACTCCAGTGTTCTTGCCTTGAGAATCCCAGGGACGGAGGAGCCTGGTGGGCTGCCATCTATGGGGTCGCACAGAGTCAGACACAACTGAAGCGACTTAGCAGCACCAGCAGCAGCAGGTAGCTCATAAGTGTAATCATGCATCATTTGTCCTTTTGTGCCTGGCTTGTTTCATTTAGTGCAGTGTCCTCAAAATTTATCCATGTTGTAGCATGTGTCAGAATTCCCTTCCTTTTTAAGGCTGCTGCTGCTGCTGCTAAGTCACTTCAGTTGCGTCCCACTCTGTGCGACCCCATAGACAGCAGCCCACCAGGCTCCACTATCCCTGGGATTCTCCAGGCAAGAATACTGGAGTGTGTTGCCATTTCCTTCTCCAATGCCTGCATGCATGCTAAGTCACTTCAGTTGTGTCTGACTCTGTGCGACCCTATGAACAGCAGCCCACCAGGCTCCTCTGTCCACAGGATTCTCCAGACAAGAATATTGGAGTGGGTTGCCATTTCCTTCTCCATTTTAAGGCTGAATAAGTTTCCATTGTATGTATATACTACATTTTGTTCATCCATTCATCTGTTGATGAACAGTTGGGTTGTTTCCACCCTTTGGCTGCTGTGAACATGGGTATAGAAATATTTCTTCTACTCCATGCTTTCAGTTCTTTGGGGCCTGTGCCCAGAAGCGGATTCACTGGGTCATATGGTTGAAGTTTATTTTGAATAGGCTAAAAATGAGATTATCACTTGAGTGCATGGCACCAATTCACATTTCTACTTCCTTTTGTAGCAATATTCTTAACCTCAAAATTTCACTTTCTTCTTTAAATAAAGATAACTGTCCTCATTACCCAGTAGTTTTGAGATGATTATGGGAACATTTTAGAGGCAGAATGAATAACCACCTCCTCTTACACTCACATGTAGTCCTTAAAAACTAAAAATAGCAATCTGGATCAGAAGGGAGAAGTTTTATTATTTGGTTTGATTTTGGTTGTCCTAAGAAGTTTGGCTGGGAAGGGCACTCCTGGAGAAAGGAATCTGGAGAAACAAACATGATTTGGCATGTTCATGACAAAGCATGAGATATTTCAGTTTGAAAATTAGAATTGGTCCACATAGCAAAAATGAACAACAATGGGATAATCAGCTGCAGCCAATGAACCTCATTTTAGGGCACTCAATTTTGGTTCTCTGTTTTGGCTTCTGAAGTAATAATGTTCATTATACTTGAAAATGATAGGAGATGGAATGGGGTGGGAGAAAGAGAGAAAGATGGGATTTATCATTACTGTTGAGGCCACTGGTCAACTCAGTGAGCTTAGAAATATGTTACCAATATACAGTGGTTTTCTTGTGGATTAACTAGGGTGGTCATAGTCATTTGTCCATGCCTGTGTCCGGGCGGGCTGCTGGGAGCCCCACCCTTCTGATGTTGGAACAGATGGCTTTCTCCTCAGGCTGTCTGTCTGAGAGAGAAAGAAAATCCTGTCACCATCTGCCATGTAGCTTCATACAAAGAGTGCTCTTCTCCACCATAATGGTTTCCCAAGTCCTAACCATATCTCACATCTCAGCCACCTCCTTCAGGAAGTCTTCCTTGATACCATCTTCCCCAAATCCCCTCCTTGAACTGGACGCAGGTTCCTTCCTCTGAATTTCTATGACAGACTATCTGCGCCCACTGTGGCTATTGTTTTTTTTTCTACTTCTTGTCCCCATATCCTTCCCTCGCATTCATGGCAGGCTCTTGATCTTTTCATCCTTGTCCTTGTCGCACAGCTGGGCCAAGAACCCAAATGTGGACAGGCTTCAGGACACGATCCTGGTAACTGATCTCTGGGGACAGAAACCTTTACCTCTGGTCACTCCTAGGCAAAGTTACCTGAAAAAGTGCAGAGATGGCCACAAGACCATGGTTCTGTGATGTGACTGGAGCAGGGTTAGGAAAAAGGTTGAATTTAGAATTTCAAAGGGATTTGGGGTGTCCTTCACAGGAAACTTTGCCTTGCCAGTGAACTTGACCAGCCATGTGTCCATTTGGGGTCTGTCTGTCCATTCCCCTGTTGGCGCTGTGCCCTTGGCTATCCCAGAGAGAAGGAGGACTCTACTGTAGCTCCACCAATAAACTTGGTGTCTGCCTGCAAAAAATTTCCAATGAATTTCTTATTTTTCTCATAAATTTAGTAGTGATCATATCAAACTTCATATAAAAAGTCAATGACTATTTATTTTCTCAGTCAATTAATCCCACTTGTTGCAAAGAGGTTTCCTAGTCAGCCAAAGGACACTTGCTCACTGGAAGGCCAAGTCGTATGGTCCAGGATATGAGTCCAGTTCTATGTTTTGAGAAACCACCCTGACCTGCTGTGGCAGAGCTCTGAGGTTAGTAGTGTATCTGTCATATGGAGCCAGGGGAGTAATGCTGCTCTGAATGTGGATTGTCCGGCAGTTACCTGCAGTTTCAGGAGAACCAGAGTCACAAGGGGTCACTGATCTTGTTCTCTCTAGTATTGCAGCAGGGCAGAGAACACCAGGGCAGTACCAACCCTCCAATAGAGTGATATACAGAATAGTCCAACCATATGCTCTGGAATAAACTTCTAGATTTCTAAGACATAAGACAAACCAATTATGTTAGCCAAAGTATCAGTTTTTAAAGTTGAGCATCAGTACTGTAATATAGGATAAGCCTTAGCACCTCATTAGGTGCAAGATGTCATCAGGTTAATACAACAGGATGAAAACGGGTTGCTCTCCATGATTAAAAATGAGGGGAAAAAGTTATTAATAAGAAAGATTGTGTATGTAAATCTCTCTCATTATTTATTAGTTAAAAATTAAACTAGCTTCCTTAAACAGTATAAAACAAGGGCTTCCCTTGTGGCTCAGCTGGTAAAGAATACACCTGCAAAGTAAGAGACCTGGGTTTGATCTCTGGGTTGGGAAGATCCCCTGAAGATGGGAAAGGCCACCCACTCCAGTACTCTGGCCTGGAGAATTCCATGGACTGTATAATCCATGGGGTTGTGAAGAGTCGGACATGACTGAGTGACTTCCACAAAACAGTGTAGCTGCTTGATAAAGCAAAGCCGACCTGGAGTAAATCATGGAGTACTTGCACTTTAGTAAACTATGTTATGCAATTATGAAAAAGTTGACTCCTCATCTACCGTAAGATCAGTCTTGATTTGACTTTAGTAAGATTTGATCCTTCTTGATCTTCATCATAAAATAATTACCAACCATTCCAAGAATAACAAAAAATAAGGAGATCAATGCAGTCCTTGGAATACTGATAGGGACAGTGAAGTAAAATAAATTTCCTAGTGTAGAAATAAGAAAACTTCTCCTTTTTGAAATCATAGAATCTCCCAACTGGAAGAGATCATTGATTCACTTGGGGAACTTAATTGATGTATGACACTCCCCGGTAAGTTTTAGGAATTCTGCCTTTACTTGCTTGCATTGGATTGGGGAGCACATTGCCTTCTAAGGCAGAAGTTCTCCACCAGAAACATACCATACCCTAGTTCCAAAAAATCAGAGAAGGTAGGGCTCAGCTTTAAATATGTCCTTCCCCTAAACATGCTGAGAAGGAAAAATAATTCTAACTCCGCATATAATACTGACATTTGAAAATTCCACATTTAATGTTAAGTAGTGTTTGGTGACTTATGTCCCAAATACAGACAGAACTTCACAAACAGCCTGTCACTTGAGTTCATAAAAGTTCTTTGCTTGACAGAGAATAGACTAGTGTGACCAGGCTTGGCAGAATTTATCAAGGGAGAAGAAAATTGCACAATCCTTGTTTTTACTATGTTATATTTTTCACCACAGCTAGTCATATTCCTCGCTTCCATCCCGCCTCTCCAGAATTTTTTTAGTCCTTGCATAAAATTAAAATTGTAACTTCTGGCCGTATACTCAAGTTGAATTACCCCAGATACTTTTCATTTATCTTCTTTTCAGAGGTGTGTGTTAGAAGGCATAGATTGAAATAATTAACATGTGTTCTTTTCTCAGCCTGGTAGATGACTCTGCTACTGCCTTCTCCACTAGGTGCCAGCACAGCACCGCTCCCTGCTTGTCTTCATTTCTGGTTATTTCAGCTAATCCTCCAGAGTCCTGAATAACGTGGATTTTGCATGTACGGTGTACTCTGGTTTGGTTGGTTTGGTTTAGGTTATTTTGACTAAATTGAATCAAAAAGAGTCTCATTAGATTGGTTTTCTAAGCCCTAAGAATTTCACTTTCAAAAATTATTCAAGGTATGATGAATTTAAGTTGATACCAGCAGCAAGATCTTTTATTTTTAGTCTAAGCTCTTGCTTACAAGCTCAGTATTAATTGTGGGAGAATAAATAATAGTCAAAATAATTACAGACTAAGCAACCATATAAATAATTTTAAAGCTGGGTGGTATATATCTAAAGTAATAAAAATAAAATTTTGGATGGTTACTGGTTTTGTTATTCAAGAAGTAATTTTTAATTTGCTACAGTTATTCCTCTCTCAATATTGTGTATGTAATTTAATGTGTCATTTGTTTTCTTTCATCCAGTTACATGTTTAAAATTTATTTGAAGTAATTCTTAAACATTCAGAATGAAGATAACACCATATTTACACTCATTCTTTTAAAGTAGTCTATTGGTGATGGACAGGGAGGCCTGGCGTGCTGCGATTCATGGGGTCGCAAAGAGTCGGACATGACTGAGTGACTGAACTGAACTGAACTGATGTATGTAACAAGCTTCAAAATTACGTATTTAAGCGCATTATTGTTCACCTACTATCATGGATTTCATTATTTTTAATTAATTAAAAAAATAAAAACCTTGAATTTTTCAATAATTAGCAACTGTAATAATAGAAAGTAAAAATTATTCTATGAACAAAAGCAGTTATATTTAATTTTGTATATCCTAATCTATGGAAGGAAGCACAATAAAAAATTCCAGGCCATAACTAAATATATACCATAGATCTTTTATCTAGAAAATATCATCAAAAGTGCACATTTTTTAAAATTTTATTTTTTATTAAAATATAGTTGATTTATAGTGTTGTATTAGTTCCAGGTGTGTAACAAAATGATTCAGTACTATGTATGTGTGCGTGTATGTATATATGTATGTACATATACTTCCTTTTCAGGTGTTTTTCTGTTATAGGTTATTATGAAATATTGAGTATAATTCCCTGTATTGTATAATAGGTCCTCACTGGTTATCTATAAAATACAAATTAATGTGGTGAAAATATTTATTTAAATGTTGGAAACTATATGATTCAATATTTATATCAAAATTATATTAATTTCAAATTTATTTGATGTAGTTATCTTGATAATGTAAGTTTACACTATAGTCAATACTATTGTTGCCATCATTCTTACTTTTTCCTAAATGTCAAATATATAGTCAAAACATTCTCTGTAAAATTTTTTGCAATATAATGTTTGAAAATAATGAAAACCATAAAATGTTGACTGCCTACACTGTGTATTTAGGCTAACGGGGCAGTTGCATTTCTAAAATGTGAGATGATATTTTTTCCCCCTGTTTTATGGTATATTATAGAATAGGATCACTGTTGTTACTGATCACACACATTGTAGAAAAGACCACTGTGTGATCCCAGAGTTTGGTTTGATACTGCTTAGTATCAATATTTTGAGTAAAGCTTGAATTATTCAAATATCAGGAAGCTTCCGGACCTATGTAGGTATAATACATCCTGCATAATTCTGTTTCTCCATTCTGATTGTTTCTTTTAATCTGTAGAAGTACTTTTGTGACAAGAAAAAAAGGAAAAGAAAAGCAATGAAATACTGTTTAATGTGAAACAGAGGTTCTTAAGTTCAGTCTCAGAAGCAAGATCAAATGTCCTATCCAGTCATTCTATATCTGTAATTCTTTCACAGTACTTTTCTTGAGTTTCTCAGATCAGCCCAAATCCTGGTTGGAATACTGTATTGTGTCCTTTTTTAGACTATCATAGTATGGTCAGCGTCCTATCCAACTTCAAACATGGTCATCTGTAAGTTTGAAGTTCTTTTTTCCTGTGAAGTTCAATAAAAGATTTCAGTGTTGAATTCAACCCAGACCACAGAATGATTAAATTCATTGTTTTTGATATGTTTTTTTGCATGGGGAGATATTATGTAATTGAGTTGCTTCCATCTTTGCAATTTATTTTCTTTAAAAAAAAAAAAAAAGGTCAGGCTATTAACTATATATGGCAATTAAAGGAAAGTGCACTGAATGTCCTGGCAACCCAGTACTTTTTTCTGTGTTTGATTTAGGCGTCTGTAAAAGGACACCACTCATGCCTTTATAGTTAAAATGCTGTCATTTCCACAATAAACTCCTATTTTTAGGAGTTTTGGTTTATAACTCAACCGTTAAAAAAAACCTACATTCAAATTCGTGTATTTCTTCTTTTAATCTGAGAGAAAATTTTACTAAAAACTTAGAATCATGGCAGTTTCATCATTTTAAATTTGGAAGAAACCAAATGAAAAAAATGTCAGTGGTTTTGAATGCACTTTTTTTTTGTTCTTTTTCATTAGTTATATGGGAAAATACGTTTTAATATATTCATTCAAAGAGACTGCCAGGGTTAGTTTTTTTAAAGTTGTAAATATGAATTCTCTATCAAGCACATTTCCTTCTGCGAGGGGTTTCATGGCAATATGATTGAAAAGAATATATTCAAGTACATTGATTTTAAATTTTAAAAGTTTTTTTAAATACTGAATTTAAGTATAATTATGAAACTTTTACAATAAATATTTTTGTGTATACATTTTAAAATTTCCTATTAGATTCTCTTTTTATAAAACTGTGTGGGAAGGTAGGTATCTACAGAGCTAAGGTGATTTTTAAAGTCTGCTTCTGTACCCTGTGGAGAGCTCCTGTAGATGACCCAGATTTCTTTAGGAAAGTCTGAAGTACAAAATGATACTAAGCATAAGAAAAGAAAACACAATAAGCAGAAATGAGATTTCCTTATTACTTACAGTTCACGTTCTCAGTCACTAAAAGTGTCCATGTTTTCTGTTTATTCATTTACAGTTCTAGGTAAGTGTTGCTAACAGTGGCTCATCCTTTAAATTTCCCTGTGTCTTCTAAATCTGTTTTTTCCCTTTTGCTAAATCCATAAGCAGAGCTGTACGTATACAACTTACTTATGTGTGTATGTAAATACTGAATATTTCCCTCTTAAGGAACCTATTAATCTATTTGCTATAAAGTACATTTTCTTAAAACAGCTGCTTCTTCACATACAGCAGTGGGAGGCAGATTATTGTGAAAGTGAGAGAAAGGACAGAGACTGGATTGGTTTTGAAAGACCTGACAAAGCTCAGGCAACCTGGCGATGGTATGTCAGGAAGATTTAGGTGGACAACAAGAAGATTATAGAGATGAGAAAGAGGGGCATAAGTCATGTTTACTCAACAGAACCACTTAACAAAAATGCTGTCCTAACAATCAATGTACGTGAATATATTCTTTTCAATCATATTGCCACGAAACCCCTCACAGAAGGAAACGTGCTTGATAGAGAATTCATATTTACATTTCCCTCCTCTGGATCCAGCTTACTGGTTTAGGAAGAAACAAGCCACCCTCCTTTGCTTCCGTGAAACACAGAAACATAGTTTTCTTATGTTTTTCCATAAATGAATCTGACAAATTTAGATATAATAAAAATTGTTACAAGTTATCTGGGAAACAGAATTTTGCAACCAAACTCACTATTGAGCAAACTCTGTTATATGAAATTCCACCTCTACACAAGAGATGTGTTTGAGGGAATTTCATTGATTATACACAGATTCATAATTTAAGTAAATTTAAGTAAAGTTAAGTAAATTCTGTTAATGTATTTAAAACATGGTTAGACTTGCAAAAATTTGGTTTACATAAAACTTTAGAAAGCTAAAAGTAGTGAACAAATCTATTATTATGTAAGCATAAGAACATTAAATCTGAATACAATATAGGTTGATCTATTTCCATGATGCAGTAAAAGAAATAAATTTATGTTTAAATAAATTTGTTTTACTCATCATATAAGCCATCTATATATGTATATATATACATATATATATGTGTCTGTATATACATATACACACAACCCAACTTGACTGTTTTTCATCAGGTTCTTGTTTAGAAGTTTATGAGATTAACTGATTGCTTAAAGAGCCAAAAATGTCTTCATGGTTGATCCTGTTTGATCATTAAAGTGAGTAAAATAACCAGATGTGATCTTTGTGATTAAAGTGGATTGGCTGTGCAATGATCCCATTGATTGTTGGCAATCATTTATTATTATGTATTGAAAAATAAAAATCAATCAAGCAGAAGAAAGCCAATGTGATCCCAAATTTAGATAAATGTTGAGTAGGATGCAGAATAGAAGGGGCTGACACAGAGGTGCCAGGGATCTAACCCTCTGCTCCTCTAACACTATCCAGAGTGTGACAGTCTCCAATAAGTACTTTGCCCCAGTGCACAAACAAGGTGGTCTTGCCCTTGTGAAGAGATGTGTCATCTGGTATCAAGCAAACCTGGCTAATTAGAGACCTACATCAATAGACTCCTGTGGAGTCTTGGTCAAAGCCCAGGGCACCATCCATCCTATGCATGAAGATCTGATTTGTTGCCATCCATCTTTAAATCAGATTCTAGGTGTTGCCAGGAGAAGGCTTCTGTAAGAAAGATAAAGTTTAAAAAAAAAAAACCACAATTTAACAGTCAGACCTATATATACAGTTTAACAACATGTTTTCAGGGGTGTTTGAGAAAATAAACCAGGAGTAGAAGACTGCTCAGGCCTACTCACAGCAGTTTCCTGGGCTCTCAAAGGAAACAACAAGCCAGACATAATTGGTCCCTGGGGAAAGAAATAAATTCAAATAATAATAATAATAAAGTGTTCTCTCCAGAAAATGTCTGAAATAATAGGTTAATTTTAAACGTAAACATGTTAGTTAACCCATGCTTGGTTAGTATATAGTTTTATTTCTTGGCCATGCATTAGAAACTCAACCATTAAAACATTAAAAAAGAAAAAGTCTTTTTCCTCTGTGCCATGAGTTTTCTCTTCTTTCTGACCTCATGGCCATTGCATTTGCTTCGCTCTCTACCCAGATTGCTCCTCTGGCACCTTGCATGACCAGCTCTTTTTCCATTTAATAGAGTGTTTTTATCAATGATAGTCTGTCCTCTCTCTGTCATTGTTTTTTGTTTGTTTTCTTCATGATTCAAAATGAAGTTGACATGGTTTCCTTTATTTTTTCCTACTCTCCACACCTGTCCACTCCCAATTAGCTCAAGTGGGTATACCACTTCTTGGGAGGGAGGCTCTTTGGTGGCCCTATTCTTCCTAGGGGCCCCCTACACTGTGGGATGATGTGGGGCGAGGTGGGACTGTGTGCCTTCAGCATCCATCCAGTTTGCTCAGACACAGCAGTTTTTACAGTGCAACTGCAGGATTTTGTTCAGCAACAGGCATTCAATCAACTAGCAAAAGAAAACTTAGCAGTGTTCTGAGAAGGAAGCAAATATTTAGCAAATTCTCCTTGCCTTTTTTTTTTTTTTTTTTTTTGTCTCTCAAGCTGAAATGTAATACCTATCTGTCCTTGTTGTACCAGAGAAAGAGTTCTGACTGTGTCCTTGTACCTCTAGTTACACTGATATAAATGAACCTCAGGCAGCATGAAAATGCATGCAGCAGGGTGGAGGGGAAGCATTATGCTTTGATCTCCCCCACCTTTAAGCATTTATTTTGTTTCTACATGAAAATCAGTTTGTAATTCTTCTAGGATACCAGACTGAGAAATTGTATGATTTTCCTTTTGGATAATCTAAAAGGAGAAAGTGGAAAAAATAAAAGTGATATGAAAACTATCATATTGACACCCCCCCCCAAAAAAAAGCCTCATATGTATACCTTTATTACTAGTCCTGGTATTTCTGCTGATTAAAGAACAAGAGAAATAGATCTTGCCTTCCACATGTGCTTTGGACAGACCTATGGCTAAAAATCCTTAGGAAAAGATTCCCAGAGTCTTTGGGTGATTTCCATTTATTCTGAGAAGTTCTTGTCTGTGATTGAGTTATCGCCTTACATTGTCAACACTTCTATCACAAAGCAGTTCCCAAACATGGAAAAAATTGTCAGAGGCTTTGGAAGCTAGTGCAGAGTGGTAGTAATCATTTAAAGGGCTTATCTACCTACCTTGAGCAACACAGAAGCTGAGAAAAGGCAAACAGTACAAACGGTGGCCAGGGTATGGGAAATGGAGACGGGACATGGGAGGGGGGTATCATGAAAAGCATTCCAGTCTGCTTGGTCCTTCACAAATCCTAATGAGATAATAGCTCATCCAGTCAAGCCCATTCCTTACTTTCAGGAAATGCCACACAGGTAAATGAAGAAATTATTTGAAGAGGGATCATGATGGGTGTGGACTGTTTGTGATTCAGCTTGGCAGAAATGTAGATGCTAAAGATTTCTTTAAGCCTGACTAGGATTGATTTCCCCTGATGGGCTTCTCTCAACTTCTGTGATTGTTGGCCTGAGGTTTGCAAAACTGATGGTACCCAGAGATAAAAACCCAGTACCAGTAGCTGAAGGAAATGTGGAATAATTTACCCTAGAGTTACTATTCTACCATTTAGAGACAAATTGTCTCTTTCTTGATATCCAAACCAGGCAGAATTCTACTCTTTAAACTCTAAGGTGGCCCTTTTAAAAACAGAAGATCTAAATGTATTTGTCTTTTAAAAGGAAAGCTTAAAAATGTTATTTTACAGACAGTCGGAAATTTAAAAATGAGAAAGATGAAAAAACCTATGACCTTACTATTTTTGGAGAGGTGTGGTTGGGAGCAGAATCTCAGAATTAGATATAAACCACGTTTATTCTGATAGTACTTGAAGGGTGTCCTCCCGCTACTTCCAGGTTTCTTTGCTAGGTTTGCAAACAGTGCTTTATTCTGTTTCAAATATACTGTAGTCTGATATATTGCAGGGGATGGCAGTGAGGAAAGAAAGTGAAGGTCGCTTAGTCATGTCTGACTCTTTGCAACGCCATGGACTATACAGACCAGAATACCGGAGAATATAATAGCCTTTCTTTTCTCCAGGGGATCTTCCCAACCCAGGGATCCAACCCAGGTCTCTGCTTTGTAGGCAGATTCTTTACCAGCTGAGCCACAAGGGAAGCACAAGAATACTGGAGTGGATAGCCTATCCCTTCTCCAGCAGATACCCCAGCCCAGGAATCGAACTAGGGTCTCCTGCATTGCAGGCAGATTCTTTACTGAGTTATGAGGGAAGCCCACAGTGAGAAAATTTGGAGTTAAATCCTCTAACCAATCAGACGTTAAAGAATGACAATAATGAAATAATGTGGATTTATTTCACTAAGACGTTGTGATGAATGTAGATATTAGATGCCTCCCATATGAGCCTGTTTGTGTCTACAAAATAATTTAGTTCTCAGGACTAACTGAGAAAGAAAATCATAGTGTGCACAGTGGCATCATCTTTCACATAGTCCAGGTGAGAGAATGCTTTGAAAACAGTTACCATATTAGAGTCAGGGTTGGGGAACAGAGGGCCCTCTCAAGTCAGGCTTTCCATTAGGTCCCATCCCCCCACCATTTGGCAACAGTTTGCTCCGTGTCTGGATGAGTTGAAATGGAAAGATGTGAGGAACTGAAATTTAATTATGATTCAAAATTATCCTGTTAGGAGATATCTGTGAAACATTAAGGTGCTTAGCAAGAACAGTATTTGAAATACTATGTAGGCAGCTAGAAAGTCTACACTAGTTCAAGACTTTAGGATCCTAAAAAGTTGTTTGGAGGTGTCAGTGGCAGAATATGGATTTTAGACTGAGTTGAGAGCCTTCTGGGATCTCTTGATTATCTTCCTATTTAAAATATGCTGATAGATTAGAGTCTTGGTGATAGAGTCTTGGGGAGAACCATGAGGTTTTAGCTGCTGATATTTATTTATTCGGGCCTCCCTGTGGCTCAGATGGTGAAGAATCTGCCCACCTGGATTTCATTGATTCGTCAGCGGTAGTGCTAGGTATGGTATGTTGTTTGAAGTATCTTGCGGAATGAAGCTCATAAAAGTGAAAAAGCAAGGCTACTAAGATGGAAATAGTGCCAAGAAAATGTAGGAGGTGCTTTTGTTGTTGTTTAGTCACTAAGTTGTGTCCAACTCTTTTGTGATCAAATGGACTGTAGCCCACCAGGCTCCTCCGTCCATGGGATTTCCCAGGCAAGGATACTGGAATGGGTTGCCATTTCCCTCTCCAGGGAATCTTCCTGACCCAGGGATAAAACCTGTGTCTCCTCGATTGCAGGCAGATTCTTTACCACTGAGCCACATAATAAATGTTAAGTAAATCTTAAAGTTTTGGGGATAAAAGACACTAAGCATACAAAAAGTTTCAAAATCTTAGCTCTTCTATTGTGTGTGTGTGTTTGTGTAAAATCTAATTAGAGTGCAAGAGAATTTTAACAATTGTATTTTGTAAACTAAAAGCCAAATTGTGCTATCTTCTTTTTACCTTGTAAGTCTTGGAGAATTAGAAGTTAAGTGGAAATGGCATAGGGACTAGTATCATTAATTTCAGTCAGTGGTTGGTAGCTGGTGATTTATAGCTTTAATATAGATGAAGAGTTAATTCCCAAGGGATTTTATACTTTTAATATTTTTTATCTCCCAAGATAAAACAGATACAGATTTGTTGTAAGGAAGAATTTGAATCTAAGAATTTTAAGACTCTAGAATTTGTTACTCAGAAAGTTGTGTAACTCACTAGAATTTGTGGACTTGCTTTTGCTTAGATACTTTAATTATTAGAGAGTCACCTTTCTTAAGAGATTTGTTCATCTTTGAAATAAAGTATGTGAGGTTCCCTGGATTATATTTAATAGAAAGAAAAAAAAAAAACAAAGAAAGGCAAAAAAAAAAATTTAATAGAAAGGTATAGTTTTGTCTGAGATTTAGTCAGTGGTTCTCTACTTATTTCCTTAAAGATTAATAGCAGTGTAATTTCTACTTTTTACCCAAATAAGCTTATTTTTAAAACAGTTTGGGTTTAAACAAATATGAATTTGAAAAATACCCTTTCGGTGCTTAAAAAAAATCTAATTAAACTTTGGTATTTTTCTAACTAATATTTTCCCTTTTATTTATTTTCCTGGAAAGCTAGCTTGTAGTCAAAAGCCATTTCTAAAGATAGCTTTAAACGTTCAGCCATTCTTAGCATCAGAGAACCTAATGATGCTAAAATCTTAGGATCCAAATGTCTCCTCACCCATCTCTTCTATTCATTTCCTCTTTAGGAAGCTAAAAGAAGAATTGTTGTGAGTAAGGTTAAAAGAAACTCCACTTTGCTCCCTTTTATTCTTTTATCTACAGCACAGAAGCAGAAAGAGGAATAAATACTATGGTATTGCTAAGTCCGTTATTTCCCTATTCATGAAGCTTTCCATCCTGGGACTTGAGAAGGGTACTGAATTGCATTCTGATTCCTCTTATTGAGTTTGAAGATAGTTCTAATGTGGAGGTAGATGAAGGTTTTATTAGTTTAGCTTCTCTGTTTGGTATTAGTGCCTACCTTAGCTTTGGGTGCGTGCTAAGTTGCTTCAATCATGTCCGACTCTATGCAACCCAATGGATCGTAGCCTGCCAGGCTTCTCTGTCCATGGGATTCTCAAGGCAAAAATACTGGAGTGGGTTGCCATTCCTTTCTGCAGGGGATCTTCTCAACCCTTGGAGCAAACCTGTGTCTCTTACATCTCCTGCACTGGCAAGTGGGTTCTTTACCACTAGTGCCACATGGGAAGTTCTTAGCTTTGGGTATATTAGCCAAAAAATGTTCATGAGAAATTGTCTTCTTCTAGGGCCTGGTGACTCAGATGGTAAAGAATCTGCCTGCAATGCAGGACACCCAGGTTTGATCCCTGGGTTGGGAAGATCCCCTGGAGATGGGAATGGCAACCCACTCCAGTATTTCTGCCTGGAGAATTCCATGAACGGAAGAGCCTACAGTCCATTGGGTCGAAAAAGAGTCGGACACAGCTGAGCGACTAACACACCTCCTAGGGCCTGGATATTTTATAATAGAACTTTTGAACAAAACCTAAGTAAAGCTTTTGAGCAGAGACAACTGATTTCCATTACAATCAACCTCTCAAGATTAACAACTGGTTCTGCTGTTGAAGTTGACAAGCATCAAATACCCTGGTGTGCAGGTGTCCCTGTTTTGTCATTGGAGAGCAGGTAGCATAATCTTCAGTGGATGCATGATCCCCAACAATGAGGAGTTTCTCTCAAAGCTGCCACCAGTTGAAGATTCATTTTTAAAACGCAAGAGTGGTCAACCCAGGTAGGGCTCATGTTTTCCTCCCCAGCTTTATAGACACAAAGTAAACATCTTGTAAGCTCTGTCCTGTGCAAGAAACCATCTTTTATTAGTCATGCACTTTTAATTCCAGTTTTAATTTTAGTTTTTAACTATATCTGATTGGGGTGTGTCCTGATTTTAGTTATTCAGTTCACCTTGCTTTCATTTTGGGATTTAAACTTCCATTAGAATAACTACAGTAGGCTTTCAACTTTAATGTAATTTTATGTAATGCTACCAAATAACAATACCTAATATTTATTTAGTGCTTTTTCTTAAGGCTTGAAGTATTTAATGTGCTTTTACTTATTTAATCCTTATCCTGTGAAGAATATTAGAAGTAGGCCTTATTATCTCCATTTTATAGGTAAAGAAAGAGTCATGAAGTAGTCAGGGAGTTTGTGAATGTTCTGAGTTCCAAGCGCACTTATGATGATTTTTCAGTTTCCCTGCCTTCCCTTCTCAGGGGACCTTGTTGCCTTGCAATATACTATAAATACATTATACAGTGTATAGTTTTACTATTCTCAGGCCCATCAAGTTTAATGGGGTAGCCTGGCATGGTTCCTAGAGCAGGATCATGTACATGATAAATATTACTTTAGAAGTTGATGGATTTTGGCTTGAACATGCTTTACAGTTAACAAACGTAACAAAAGGGAACATGTGCCATTTTGTTTTGTTTCTCTAGCACCTAATGTGGTGCCTGGCACATAGTAGGCACTCAACAAATATTTGTTAAATGAAAACACCTCATTAAAAAAGTAGCACGATGAAGAACCAGACTATTAAGACAAATAAAAGGAAGTACTACTTTACTCAGCAGGAAGTGCTTAAATAGGACAACCTATCTCCACCATAAATCCTTTGGTTCTTGTTGAGGATCAGCGGCTGATCTGGGTAGAATGTAGCTCCAACCAAGTGTGTTGACTTATGGAGTTACTGATCCTAGAGCTGAAAGGGCCATTTGAAATCATTTAAGCCTTCTCTTCAAAAAACATTTTTAATAGAGGAGGAAATTGAGGTTGTATTTCATTTTGCCTTTTAGAAACAGAAATTACCAAACAGACAAATTTACTTTTAAATTGTTTCATTGAGTTATCTGGGAAAGGGAAAGTGAAGTCGCTCAGTCGTGTCCGACTCTTTGCGACCCCATGGACTGTAGCCTCCCAGGCTCCTCCCTCCATGGGATTGTCCAGGCAAGAGTACTGGAGTGGGTTGCCATTTCCTTCTCCAGGGGATCTTCCCAACCCAGGGATCGAACCCAGGTCTCCTGCATTCCAGGCAGACGCTTTAACCTCTGAGCCACCAGGGAAGCCCTTGAGTTATCTGGGAGGCATATATTTTTTCTTATAATATATTTTAAGATATATTAACATTATATTAATATAAATATATTTTAAAATATTCATATATTTTTTCTTACTTATATGGAAAATTTTGCCAGATTGAGGTGCAGAAAGTTTAATGACTCTTTGGGATTACATGGAGACTCTGGCATAATCCAAAGGAATTCTATTTTTTGGCTATTTTATAGCAAATAGAGACTATTGTCACAAACATCTCTTTCAAAATATCACGTCTCATATTACAAAATGTCTCTAATTAGCTCAAAATACATGGTAAAATTCTCAAAAATCCTTGAAAATTAGTTTGATTTTATTTTGCCACCACCACAGAATGACACAGAGCAAAATTCTGAGAGCATTCTAGTTGCCACTCATTATATACAGTTAGCAAACCTTGTGAATTCTAATTCCAAGTCTTGTAAATTTATCTGAATTACTGCATTAGACTCTTAACCACACCTCTCTCCTTTCTATATCCCTTCTTTAAACAATTTCCCACAACTAAGGTTTCTAACATATAACCCCAGTGTTTCTTTTCTGCCTTATATCTTGTGATGACTCCCCATGGCCTATACAATTCAGTATAATGTCCTTCTCAGAGCCTCCCATCTTCTGGCTTCTGACCATCATACCAGCCTCACCTTCTGCTGTTCAGAGTATGAAGCATTCACCACATTGATTTATGCATGCTTCCTGAACTCTCTACTTCTACATTTTTGCGAAAGCTTATCCATCTGCTAAGATACTTTTCTCTCCACTCTACCTGCTGGATTATCCTCATATGTGTTATGGTGACCTCTGACAAGCTTCTTATTTGCCTCTAGTTTGAACTGTGTGCCCCTCCTCAGAGAAACAGCTTTATACTCACAGTTGGAAGTAATATTTATGATTTTCACTGCATAAATGAAAATATCATGGCTTTCAATAACCCATTTATTTCCCTCTAGGAATGTGTAATTGAGGCCTGATATGTGTCAGGTGTCATCGCAGTCTCCCTTGCTTTAAATAAGGGACTCAGGAAATTAACTCAAGGTGCACTGAACTCACAAGTGGAAAAGCAAATGAGTCCATGGGAGTCTGAAGGAGAGATGTCAAAATTAGATAGACAGAATGGCTGAGTCCCTTTGCTGTTCACCTGAAACTATCACAACATTGTTCATCAGCTATATTCCAACACAAAATAAAAAGTTTAATAAAAAACAACAACAAAAATTCAAAATGATGAGAAAAATTAGATAGGCCAGTTCAGGGAAACCTTTCTAAAAAGAGGTGATTTTTGAGCTGAATTTCAAAGAACAAGAAGGAGTTAGACAGCAGAATGCAAAGGATTTGGATAAATCAGTGCAGAGGTACCTAACTCCCTCTGATGGCTACAAGAGGTTTAATTTGATAGGAGGGACATATGAGGAGATGGTAGGGGATGAGACTTGAGAGGCAGGAGGATGCCTGAACATAAAGACCCTCATGTGTTAGATTGAAGAATTTAAAATTCATGTAACTGTTACTGAGAGATATTGAAGGATTTTAGATAGAAAGATGAGAGGACTTTGCTGTAAAAAGATTATTAGGATAATAATGTGAAAGACAGCTAGCTATGAAGTGGGTTTAGAGGGTCTGAGGGAAGTGATATTGTGTCATTTAGACGAGAAGTTCAAATGTCATATAAGGCAATGACAATGTGGATGAGGAGGAGTACATAGAATCAAGTGATATTAGGAAGGTAAACTGGAGAATTTGGTGATTGGATCAGGGGCCTGAAAGAATGGGGAGGGTTTAACATGACTCGGTTTTCTGATTTTAGCAACTTGTGGAAAAGTGGTTCCTATTTTATTCTAAAATCTCACTGTTTCTTTAAATGTTCAACAGTAGAATAATGTTAAATGTTTTTCTGAAAACCTGATTATTGGTGGTTTTATGCTGTGTTTTTTAGCTTGCCAGAACTGAATGGCTTAAGACAACAATTTCTTAATATTTCTTCTGTTGGCAATGGTTTGATAAACTCAGCAAGGTGTTTCTCACTTGGGGTGCAGCTAGATGCAGCTAGGGCAGGAGTCATCTGAAGGCTTCTTAACTCACGTATCTGATTCCAGGCTATAAGGACTGGTTGGACATTTCTCTCTCAAGAGGCCTCTGTGTGTGGCTGTGTTGGGTTTCTACACAGCATGGTACTCTGGACTTCTTACAGAGTGGTTGCTTCCTCCAGAAGTGATTGTTCCAAGAAGCCAAGTGAGAGCTGCAAGTCTTCTTAGAATCTAATCTGAGAAGGTATATAGTGTTATATTCTATTGATCATGGTAGTTATAGACCAGCTAAGATTCAAGAGCATAGAAGTGACTCCAACTTTCAAAGAAGTAATGGTTACACATACATGGTTAGCCATCTTGGAGAAAAGCTATGTTATAACCTCTTGTCATAGTTCTTTTTAAGTGAATCAAGGTTTTCCCTTGATTCACTTTCACCATTTCCCCTTAAATATTTTTTTTCTCTGTCCTAATGGTAGAGGAATAACAGAACCATTTTTTATTTAGAAACACAAAATGTTTTCCAGCATCCAGTGTTTACATGCTGTTTATTCTGTTCAACATGATAGCCAAGCCTGCTAATTCTAACCTATACAATTCCTATCACTTTTCCATAGCCGCACACCCCAAATCTTCTTTTATCTAATATTCTCTAATTAGAAACAGACTTACCTTTTAAGAAGAAAAAAAATAATTACAATGTTTACTTTTCCCATTTTTCTCCAAGATAGGGATAGTCAATGAACTAAAGCAATGAAAAACACATTGAAAACAGAATATCTCTATAAAAGGCTCTGTTTTAGCTACTTAAGGTGGGAATCTAATTCTCTACCATTTTAATAGGAACAAAAGTCCTATGAACTGTGAGTGGAATATTTTGGTATTCATTTGACAAATATTTATTATAGGCCACTGTGTCCAGGCATCTTGCTTGGTAGAATTGCTTACTCTTACAAGAATATTCAGAGAAGACGATGGCACCCCTCTCCAGTACTCTTGCCTGGGAAATCCCATGGACGGAGGAGCCTAGTAGGCTGCAGTCCATGGGGTCATGAAGAGTCAGACTGAGCGACTTCACTTTCACTTTTCACTTTCATCCATTGCAGAAGGAAATAGCAACCCACTCCAGTGTTCTTGCCTGGAGAATCCCAGGGATGGGGGAGCCTGGTGGGCTGCCATCTACGGGTTTGCACAGAGTCGGACATGACTGAAGTGACTTAGCAGGCACAGCAGCAGCACAAGAATATTCTTGCTTGTTTAGAGCAGTTTTTATCTTTTATGAAGACCTTACATGGTGTTAGGTACTAAATTACCATTACTTTGAAGTTTTTGTAAACCATAATGATGCTAATATAGCTACTCCTGATATGTCAATGGAGTCATATGAGACTGTTTAATGGTGACTTCGCGTTTTGAAAAAATGCTCCAAAATAATAAATTCCATTTCCATTTTCTCTGTATAATTATTTCTAACAAACCTGCCATTATGCAGGATGAGGGAATTCTTTCTTCACTTCCATTTAAGTGCTGTTGATATTTATAGTGTTAGTTTTTCCTGCAAATAAACTCCTTGAACAACTGGGCAAACTGTTCACATTTCTCCAGAATGATTCTTAGCCAGGAAAATGGGGTACATTTTAAGAAGAGGATTTTCTTTGCAGGGATTTTGTTCTGATTGAATAACCAGATGGAGAGTCACGGATTTGAAAATGTTTAGCTGAGTAGTTCGGCATTCTCGACTGGGTTCCACAGTAGGATGCCAAATAAAAATCACAATTTAAGCTGTTATGAATTAATGAGAGTCTGCAATACACATACCTACTCATTCTAACCCAGACCCTAAACACGCATGCATTGTGGATAAATACGTTGGAGGATAAACACGGATCCATAATGTACAACATTATCCTCCCATTAGTTAACCATGGTGAAGTTTGGAAAAGTGCTTCCATTATTTTTTTAAAAACACAACACTCTACTTACAAGCTTAATCCTACCATAAAAGTTGATTGAAATCTGGCAAAAAATAAAATAAATAGTAATCAAATTAACTGCATTTTATTTAAAAGCAAAGCCGTCACGTTTAATGTTTCTGGCATTATTCCGTAAGTAAATTAGTCCTCTTTGGAGTACCTGTTTATTTTTCACATGTGACTATTATAAATTCTTATGCTGTGACTGTTTCCAGGACTTAGGAATTACTCTGAGTTGTTTTAAAGATAAGGGTATCAACTCAATGTTGTCATAATGAGGCAAACTACATCAGGAGGGAAAACTGCTCCCTGGGAAAGATTAGATGCTTTAGGAAGTCAGCATTAATGCTTCTGGGTCTCTGAGGTGTCATTAAGAAGTCAGTGTTTTAGGACCTTAGCTTCCATTGCCTCAAGTTGTGTGCTGGGTCCCAATAATTCCTAATGAAGGCTGGTTTCTACACAATAAAGAAAATAGGAAGACTTGCCCCGCCCCAAATATTTGCTCATACACCACTCCTGAAGCTATTAGCTGTTGAATCTGTGATTTCAGACACCAGAGAGTTCATTATTAATATTTTTGGAGACAGGCATAAAGCTGGATTCAAGTCAGTTTTGGTTTCTATTTCCATGATTAGGCAAGGATACTGTGGATACTGGAGAAGGAAATGGCAACCCACTCCAGTATCCTTGCCTGGAAAACCCCCTGGGCAGAGGAGCCTGGCAAGTTACGGTCCCTGGGGTCCCAGAGTCAGATACAACTTAGTGACTGAACAATGACTGGATATAGAGAATTTGTTTTAAAAGGTAAAGTTTTTCTCCACACAAACTGTCTCCTGGGGTGGTTCTCCATGCTTCTAGAGTTGCCTGTTTCCTGATCATCTAGCTAGAGGTAGCATCAGAATCTATATATAAACAGAGACACAGTCAAACATTTCAAGTGAATGCTGTTGCTGCAGACTCCAATGGGATATTCCTAGCCTTGCTGCAGAATTTTCAATTTCTTCCTGTTGTCCAGGAAAGTAAAATAGAAAGAAACCCCTCTGTTTTCACCTACCCATCTTTAGACCTCCAGACATAAAGATGACCCTTGGAAGAGGAGACTATGTGATTAAAAAAAAAAATAGATTCAGGCTGTTTCTGGATTGATATGGCTAAAGAGCTATTGAAAATCTTCTAATTTATTCAAATGTCTAAAATATCTTATTAATTCAATAATTTTACAATGCTTTTTAAAAAAAGTTGTTAGTGGCATCAATACAACCTAGAGATTTCTCTAATGTGTCAAACTGGAGAACTGAGATATTCCGCAAGGGATTGGTTATAACTTTTCAGTTATATGGAATTACTACACAAGTATCCTCTTTAGATTTAGTTGAAAGCAGCAGATAGTCTTGCAGATAGTCTTTATAGTGCGCCTTTTTTTTTTTTTTTTTTTTTTGTAGATGGGGGCACTACACAAACATGACTGTATTCCGAAATATTTAATATATGAGTACCAGTGTAGTAAAGTATCTGCGCTACTGTAGGAGCCAGTATTCTAAGCTGTGATCTCTTCCAAGTCCACACTCTTGGTTCTCAGCTGGGTGCTCCTGCTCTTTCATGTGCTAATCTTCATGCATTTCATCACTATGTTGCCCTCTCTGCTTTCTCTTTTACCTGACTTCTTGGTTTTATTATTTGGCATCTCAAGATAAATGTCACTCCATCTGTATCCTTAGGTAGTTCTGAGAAGTTCCCTCCTACTGTTCCACTTACCACCACTGGCTTAATCTTTCTTCTCCCTCTTCCAACAGTTTTCTTTTGTTCTCCCTCAAATGTCTTTGTTTAAATGTGTTACCTTTTGTGTGTGTGTGTGTCCTAGCTAAGAAATTGTTGCCTAGCCAAGGTCAAGTTTTGATACATTGTGTTTTTGTTTTCATTCGGTTAAAAATATTTCTAATTTCTGTTATGGTTTCTTCTTTGTGACATATTTTGAATGGTATTCTTTAATTCTAAATAATTATGAATTTTCTAGATATTTTCAATCACTCATTTTTATTTTAATTCAGTCCTAATCAGAGAATATACTCTTTTTTATTTCAATTTCATCAAAATTATTGAAACTAGTTTTTATGGCCCAGCAAATAGGCCATTTAGTAATGTTTCTCGTACACTTAAAAGACTATATATCCTGCAGTTGTTGAAATGGAGGGGTTTATAAATGTTAGTACAGCCAAGTTGGTTGATGATATTCACCTCATCAATGTACTTACTGATTTCCTGTCTTCAGCTAACAAGTACATTTGTGAATTTGTCTGTTTCTTTTTTCAGTTTTGTCTGTCATTGCTTCATGCATTTTGAAGCTCTGTTATTAGGTGAATGCACATTTAGGATTACTGTGGGGGTCTTTTGTTGACTCCTCTATCATTATAGAATGTCTGTCTTTATTCTGATAAAATTTTTAAGTCTATATTGTCTAATATTATTAACAGTCATTTCTGGATTTTTGTAATAATTAGTGTTTACATAATATATCTTTTTTGGTTTCTTTAACCTATCAGTATTATTATATTTTATCTACCAGACAGCATATAATTGGGGCTTACATTTTAATTTACTCTAAATGGATAAAATCTACCATGTAATAGTTTAAACCTTCTGCATTTAATGTAATTATTGATGTAGCTGGATTGAAGATTACTATTCTACTTGTTCTCTTTTTGTTTCAGTTTAATTTGTTCCTTTATCTCTCTATCCTTGCTTTCATTAGGATTATTTTTTGCTATTGTACTGTATCATCTTTATCACCTCATTAGCTTTTCATTCTTATTTTTGTAGCTTTATTTGGTTTTAATTGATATAAACCACATATTTAATGCATACAGTTTGATGGGTTTGGACATATACAGATACCCATGCTATCATCACCATGGTATTAAATATATCCATAACCTCCAAAAGTTTCCATGTGTGTGTGTAGTAAGAACACTTAACATGAGATCTACACTATTAACAAATTTCTGAGTGCACAATACCACGCTGTTAACTATAGGCACTAGGTTATTTAGCACATATCTAGAACTTTTTCTTCTAGCAAAACTGAAACTTTATTCCCACTGAACAACAACTCCCCACTTCCCTCGCCCCGCCCCATTCCCTGACAACCACCAATCTACTTTCTGTTTCTATAAGGAAAAGATACTTTTTTAGATATTTTAGATACTTTGACTCTTTTAGATGCTTCATATAAGTGGATCATGCACTGTTTGTCCTTAGGTGATTGACTTGTTTCACTGATCATAATGTCTTTCAGTTCCATGCATGCTCTCACAAATGGTAGATTGTCTTCTTTTTGAAGGCAGAATAATACTCTATTGTACATATGTACTGCATTTCTTTATTCATTTGTCTCTTGGTGGGCTGTTGGGTTGTTTGCATATTCTTGGCTATTGAGAATAATGGTAGAATGAGTATGTGAGTGCAGATAATCTCTTTGAGATCCTGATTCCCATTCTTGTGGATATATACTCAGAAGTGGGATTGCTGGATCATGTGGTAGTTCTATTTTTAATTTTCCGATGAACCTCCATACTGTTTTCCATAGCTGCTCCACCATTTTATATTCCCACCAACAGTATATAAGGGATCTAGTTCCTCTACCATCTTGCCAACACTTACCTTTTTTTTTTTTTTTAATAATAGCCATTCTAACAGGTAGCAAGTGATATCTCACTATGGTTTTGGTTTGCATTCCCATCATGATGAGTGACTTTGAGCACCTTTTCATATACCTACTGGCCATTTGCATATTTTCTTTGGAGAAATACCTATTCAAAGTCCTTTGCTAATTTTTAAATTGGGGTTTTTTTTTGTTGTTGTTGTTCTTGAATTGTGTGAGTTCCTTATATATTTTGGAAATTAACCTCTTATCAGATACATGGTTTATAAATGTTTTCTCTCATTTTGTAGTTTGTCTTGCACTCTGCTGCTGGTCCTTGGCTGTGCAGAAACTTTTCAGTTTGTTTTAGTCCCATTTGACTATTTTTGCCTTCTGTTGCTGAACTCTTGGTGTCATATTTCTGAAGTCATTGCCAAGATCAATGTCATAAAGCTTTTCCACTATGTTTTCTTCTAGGAGTTTTATAATTTTAAGTCTTTCATTTAAGTCTGTAATCTATTTTGAGTTGATTTTTTGTGTATGGTGTAAGATAAGTGTTCCATTTCATCCTTTTGCATTTGGATATCCAGTTTTTCCAATACCATTTGTTGAAGAAACTTATCTTTTCCTAATCATATATTCTTGGCACCTTTGTTGAAGTTATATGAATGGATTTCTTTCTTGACTATCTATTCTATTCCATTAGTCTATATGTCTGTCTTTATGCCAACACCGTAATTTTTCATTACTATAACTTTGTAATAGTTTGAAATCAGAATATGTGGTGCTTCCAGTTTTGGTCACTTTCTAAAGACCACTGGATCTTTTGTTGTTTCACATAAATTTCAGGATTTTTTTCTATTTCTGTAAAAAATGTCTTCAGGAGTTTGGGAATAACATTGAAATTGTAGATTGCTTCTTTTTTTTTTTTTTTTTTGATCGCTTCAAGTAGTATGAACATTTTAACAATATTAAGTTTTCCAATTCATGAACTTGGGATGTCATCCCATTTATTTGTGTCTTCCTTAATTTCTGTAATCAATCCAAAGTCAAATAAGGACAGTTACAAAAAAGACTACAAGCAATATTCCTGATGAATATAGATACAAAAATCCTCACCAAAATACTAGCAAACCAAATTCAACAGTACAATGAAAGCATCAAACATCACGGTTAAGAAGAGTTTATCCCTGGGATGCTAGAATGGCATAACATACACAAATCAGGAAATATGATATATCACATTAACAGAATGAAGGATAAAAATCATATAGTCACTTCAATAGATGCCGAAAATGCATTTGACAAGATATTATACCTTTCTTGATAAAAAATGATGAACAAATTAGCTATTGAAGGAATGTCCTTCAACATAACATAGTACATGATAAGGCTACAGCTTGTGAAAAGCTGAAGGATTTTTCTCTAAATCATAAACAAAACAAGGATACTCACTGTTGCCAGTTCTATTACATGTAATACTGGAAGTACTAGCCAGAGTAAGGAAAAGAAATAAAAGGCATCCCGATCTGAAAGATAGAAGTAAATTATCTCTGTTTTCAGTTGACATGATCTTTTATAAGCAAACTCTAAAGACTCTACCCCAAACTGTTAGAACTAATAAACAAATTCAGCAAAGTTTCAGGAGACAAAATCAACATATAAAAATAAGTTGCATTTCTATACACTAACAATGAACAATTGGAAAAGGACATTGAGAAACAAAATCCCATTTAGCATTAAAAGAATAAAATACATATGAGTAAACTTTTTTACATATGAATAAACAACAAAAAAGGTGAAAGACTTGCACACTGAAAACTATAATACATTGATGAAAGAAATTAACAAGACACAGATAAATAAAAAGGCATCCTATGGTTATGAATTTGTTTTATTTTTTAAGTGCTTGGTTAAGGGTTTACAATATATATTTTTTATCTTAATTTAGTCCACTTTCAACTAATATTGTACCACACTCCATAAGAACCTCACTACAGAATGTTTCCTCCTTTTGTGTTCTGTTCTTTGTGCTATTGTTGTCATGCACCTTAATTCTGCATATGTTATAAACCCCAAGGAGCCTCCCCAGTGACTCAGTGGTAAAGAATACACCTGATATGCAGGAGCTGCCAGAGATGAGGGTTCAGTCTCTTGGTCGGGAAGATCCTCTGGAGGCAGGCGTGGCAGCTCACTCCAGTATTCTCCCCATGGACACAGGAGCCTGGAGGGCTACAGCCTATAGGGTTGAAAAGAGTCCAACGTGACTGAAGTGACTTAGCACGCATGCATAAACCCCACAATACATTTAAACAGTCTACTGTTGTTTAAATGAATAAGAAAGTTTTTAAATTTTATTTTTAAAAAGTTTAAAAATAAGAAAAATTATTTTACGTTTACTCATACATTCATCATTTCTGATGTTCTTCATTTCCTTGTGGAGTTCCAAATTTCCATCTGGTATCATTTTCTTCCTGCCTATAGGACTTCATTAATATTTCTTATAGTACAACGAGGTACAGGCAATGAATGCTCTAAAATTTTGTTTGGAAAAAATATTTACTTTACTTTTGCTTTTTAAAGATGTTTTCCTCTGGATGTAGAAAGCTGGGTTGTCATTTTTTTCTATCATTTTTTATCTTTGTTCTTCTTTATATAATGTCTTTTTTGGGACATAAAGATTTTCTCTGTCATTGCTTTACAGGAATTTGAATATAATTTAGCTTTGAATGATTTTTTTTCTTTAGCCTACCTGAGATTTTTTTGTGCTTCTTAAATACACAATTTATAGTTTTCCTTTAGACCCTTGATGTGTTTATTATAACTGCTTTAAATTTTTGCTTATTTCATCATCTCTGTCATTTCTAGGTCTGTTTCTGTGGACTAATTTTTCTCCTGGATATGGGTCTTCTTTTCCCAGCCTCATTGTTATTTTTGATGGGACAGTGAACATTGTAAATGTTACATTGTTGCGTGTCTGGATTTCACTGTTCTCCATTAAAGTGTTTTTAGTTTGTTTTTCAAGTAGTTAAGTTACTTGTGGATCATCTTGATTCTTTCAAAGCTTGCTTTTAAATTACTTAGAGTGGATCTAGAGTATCTTTTATCTTACCACTCTTTTAGCCCTGCTACAAAGTTGTGATCCTTCTGGAGTCTGTACTCAGTGTTCCCTGCTTTCAGTGATATCTCTCCATTCTGGCTGTTTAAAACATGTGAATATCTTCCAGCCCTATGTGAGCTCTAAGAATATTTTAGCTCCAGTTCCCTCATTGGAATTTGCTTGGTCTTGTAGAATTTTATTATGCATATATGCATGCTGTGCTGAGTGTTAGTCTCTCAGTCATGTCTGACTTTTTATGACCCCATGACCTGGAGCTTTCCAGGCTCCTGTGTCCATGGGGATTCTCCAGGCAAGAATACTGGAGTGGGTTGCCATGCCCTCCTCCAGGGAATCTTCCCAGCCCAGGGATAGAACCCATGCGCTCCTCCAGGGGGGGTCTTCCAAACCCAGGGTTTGAACCCAGGTCTCCCATGTTGTAGGTGGATTCTTTACCAGCTGAGCTACCAGAGAAGCCCATATTCATCCTACATTTGTCCAAAAAAAAAAAAAAAAAAAGGCAACAGGACAGACCCTCATGATGATTTTCGGAGCTCCTTCGCTGCATAGCTGATTCCTCTCTGGCTTTGTCTTCCAAATTAGAGCTGCCTTGGTCTTCCTGAGCTCTAATCTCTGTCTCCTCAATTGAATAAACTACTGTACTTTGGTTGGATTGCCCCTTCCTACACTGCTGTCTAGAAATTATTTCCAAGAGGAATGCAGAGGCAATCATAGAGATAATTTGTTTCCCTTCTTTTAGGGAAAACAGCCCTGCACTGATACTCATCTATTTTCTGAAAACAGCTGCCCTGTATTTTGTCCAGTTTTCTTGTTGTTTTTGTAGGAGGGCAAGTTCATTTGTTTATAGTGGGAGACCAAAATCACAGCTAGAATTGAAAGTTTTCATACTGTAATTTTTTAAAGTGACTTTTAAAGTATAGTATGCATACAAGAAGTGCACAAATCATAAATATTTAGCCTAATAAAACTTTCACAAAATGAACACACCTATATATCACAAGACATAATCAACACCCAACTAGTCCCCCTTTTTCCCCCTTCAAGATATTACTTTCTCCCAAGAAAGGGTATCCACTATTCCAGAAGCTATTAATACTACTGTAGGTTAGTTTTGCCTTCTTTTGAACTTTACTGAAGTGGACTCATACAATATGTATGGGTCTGTATTCTTTAATTCAATCTATTTAGAAGATTTATCCATTTTGTTTTACATAGCTATCATTCATTCATTTTAATTGCAGTGTACTATTATAGTATAAAATAATTTGCTTTACACCTAATGGTCTAATTTAAAGATGTTACATTTATGAACGTTCTTATGCTCAGTTCAGTTCAGTTCAGTCAATCAGTTGTGTCCGACTCTCTGCGACCCCATGAATCGCAGCACGCCAGGCCTCCCTGTCCATCACCAACTCCCGGAGTTCACTCAGACTCCCGTCCGTCGAGTCAGTGATGCCATCCAGCCATCTCATCCTCTGTCACCCCCTTCTCCTCCTGCCCCCAATCCCTCCCAGCATCAGAATCTTTTCCAATGAGTCAACTCTTCGCATGAGGTGGCCAAAGTACTGGAGTTTCAGCTTTAGCATCACTCCTTCCAAAGAACACCCAGGGCTGATCTCCTTCAGAATGAACTGGTTGGATCTCCTTGCAGTCCAAGGGACTCTCAAGAGTCTTTGGTGAATATTTATCTTCCTATTGGAAACATTCCTAGAATGAAACTGCTCTGTCTTAAAGCATGTCCATATTTGGCCATAGCAGAGCTTGTCAGTTTCCAAACTAGTTTCACCAGTTAACAGTCCAGCAATATATGGGAACTTCAGTCCCACATCCTCAATGACACTTGGTCATGTTTGTGTGTGTGTTTATTCATTTTAGCCATTCCAATGGGTGTATTATGGGTCTGATTTGCATTTTCATGATGAATAATTACAGTGGATAACTTTTTCATATATTTGTTTATATGAAATAACTTGTAAGTCTTGAACCCTTTTTGTCCCCTCGGTTTTTGTTGATATATGTTATGTAAATATCTTTCCCCACCTTTTGACTTTCCTTTTCACTTTTATGATTAATCTTTTGGTAAAAATTATGTAACAATTAACGTAGCCTAACTTATTCTTTCTTATATAACACTTTCAGTAACTTTTTAAATCTTATGTCCATCCCAAATATCTGAAAATGATCTCCTATGGTTTTCCTTTAAAGTTTTATTGTTTTACTTTTGATGCTTAGATGTCCAATCCATCTGGAGTTGATTTTTGTATTTAATGTGTTATGAGAATCAAGATTCCTTTTTATTCCTATATGGATATCCAATCTTCCCAGTACCATTTATGGAAAAGACCTTCTTTTCCTTACAGTTCTTCACTGATACACTAATTGTAAATCCTGTGATCCTTTATGCATAGATGTACTTGTGGATTTAAAAATTCTATTCCATTGGTCTATTTGTTTATTCTTTTGCCAGTGTCACATTATCTTACTATAGCTTTATCATACATCTTGATATGTGGTAGTATAAGTCATGGGAAATAGATGGGGAAACAGTGTCAGACTTTATTTTTTTGGACTCTAAAATCACTGCAGATGGTGACTGCAGCCATGAAATTAAAAGACTCTTACTCCTTGGAAGAAAAGTTATGACCAACCTAGATAGTATATTCAAAAGCAAAGACAGTACTTTGCCGACTAAGGTCCGTCTAGTCAAGCCTATGGTTTTTCCTGTGGTCATGTATGGATGTGAGAGTTGGACTGTGAAGAAGGCTGAGCGCCAAAGAATTGATGCTTTTGAACTGTGGTGCTGGAGAAGACTCTTGAGAGTCCCTTGGACTGCAAGGAGATCCAACCAGTCCATTCTGAAGGAGATCAGCCCTGGGTGTTCTTTGGAAGGAGTGATGCTAAAGCTGAAACTCCAGTACTTTGGCCACCTGATGCGAAGAGTTGACTCATTGGAAAAGACTCTGATGCTGGGAGGGATTGGGGGCAGGATGAAAAAGGGACGACAGAGGATGAGATGGCTGGATGGCATCACGGACTCGATGGACGTGAGTCTGAGTGAACTCCGGCAGTTGGTGATGGACAGGGAGGCCTGGCGTGCTGCGATTCATGGGGTCGCAAAGAGTTGGACATGACTGAGCGACTGAACTGAACTGAACTGAAGTCCTCTAACTTTGTGTCTTATCACAGTAGACTTAGCTATTCTAAGCTTTTGCATTTTCATGTAAATTTTGCATCTTTGGGACAAGAATTAGTGTGTCAATTTCCATAAACATACTGTAATTTTTTCTACTATATTGTCATTTCATTGAGGGTAAAGGATTCTATTTACTTTTGTAACTTCAGAACCCAGTATGTGCCTTGCATGTAGAAAGTGCTCAGTGTATGTTCATTAAATGAACAAATGAAATATCACCTTCCTTAATGGAAAAATCGTTAGTTCCACTATTGTCTCCTTTGAGTATGGTCCAGACTATGGCTAGGTGAATTTCACACAGAACAAGGGCAATTCTCTGTTAGTCTAGGGCAAAATTCATTGGGCTACAGTTTCTAGCTTGTATGTTACTATCTAAACAACCTTAAAGGAGAACTCAATTTTTAAGAATGCATTAGACCTAAAAGTCTATAAGTTGTTTTGTGGAACAGTTGAAAGTAAACAGATCTACTTTTCCATATGACTGACCCTAAATCATGAGTCAATAATTATCAATGTAATTTGTTTTCCTAATACATAGGTACTATGTAACCATATTTATTGAACAAAAATGAGCAAATAACTTTGGTTAATTTTAGAATTCCTTTTGGGTTAAGTGCCATGATATTTCAGATTAGAGCTATGGAATTGCTAGTGCTTCTCTTTTTCCAATTTTGTACCTTTTAACTACTATAATTGAAACCCAGACTGAAAAATGGAGGTGAAATACTAAATTTTTCATTTGGTATAGCATTACTACACAAAACATGGTCTTTTCTCTCTCGGGGCACTTCTTCCAGGGACACTTAAAGGAGGTGCGATGAAGTCACTCCTTGAGAATGGCCCAAATCTTTTTAAGATATATGATACCTTCTCAGCATGTGGAGCCTCTCAAATAATATTTACATTAGTTTGTTTAGAGATTCTGTTAGGGTAGCTTTCCTGATTATAAAGAATATTTAACCTGCCATAATTTTAAAACTATGTAAATATAAACATAGTTAAACTGACTTAAATTACAATATTAAAATATTATATCACATTCCTATAATGTATGTGAACATAAAATTTTACAGGGAGCCTATTTTATAATTCTAAATTTTCTGTGAAAATAAAGCTGTAATTGATACCAAGAATTAGTTTACCTGATTTTTCCCACATGTATCTCTGTAAGAGGACAGATATATTGTTAAAGAACACTTCCTGCCATAAATGTAGCTAGAAAAAAAATTTCTTAAAATTAACACAGTATCTAGAAGAAAGGTTATCTGGTTTACTTGCCAAATACACAAAAACTTCTAAACTTGCTTCTTCAGCTGCATTTTATGTATTTGTTTCTATTTATTTGACTGATTTCCAGAGTTAAAATTAGTAATCAGAAAAGGAGTTAGAGAACTGACAAAACAAAATATCTTCAGGACATCTATACAGAATAAGAACTTTTCATGCTGGTGTAATTTCATTTACAGAGAATGAAATTCATCTGGCAAGATCTTTACTTTCATTCATCACATTATTTGTCTTTGTGTTTAAATATGTGATATAATAATGTGGTCTGTGGTCTTTATTAAGGAAACATTTTGATTGCAAATCAAGTGAGTGTATATCTCTGATTCAATCAAAATTCCTACTATCTGTTCTCCTGAATTATTACAAAAAATTTGGCCCTATGATATTTCCAGTCTTTGGGCATATATATATATATATATATATACACACACACATGTGTGTATATGTATTAATATATATGTGTATGTATGTATATATGTGTATATATGTACACATACATATATTTCTCCCATTCTGTGAAAGGAATGTCCAGGAGAAACATCTTCATTTCAGGAGGTAGAGAAATTGCTTTGGACATAGAAAGGGCCATTATGAAGTTCTAACTTTGGGGTAATATGTTGTCCCAATGTCAATTTGCTATACCTCTCAACAAGTATTCATACAAAGATTAAATTGTACTCAGATATAATTTGGTGCTTCTAAAGATGGATTAGAGGTTTTTAACCTAAAAAGATGACTCCATAAACAAATCATATTCAAACATGGATAAACAAACCTAATGAAGATATAACCTAATAAGCAATTTCCTAATTCCTAGCATGGAATTAGGTTTAAATCTCATTGGGAAGCAGTTTAAATTATTTTATCTGATGCCAAAGTGGATTTGGTAAAGAATTTTGGCTTCAAAAGATTTAGAGAGAACTATAGCATCTAAAGTTATAAGAATAAATGTATCTTATCTTTTGAGGATGAATATTTCTAGGAGCAATGGGAAGAACATGAACTCTGTTTTGGTTTCCATGGTTGGACACTAACTCTTTTTACTGTCTGTTTCTCTCTGTTTTAGTTACTATCTAGAAGTTCTAACTGATCACATAAAACCTCCCCCCTCACCCCCTCCCACAGAAGAGGGCTGTTAAAAAAAAAAGAGGAAAAGAAAAATTTATGTGTTTTACACTTAAAAGGATCTTGTGGGCTTTTCCTTTTACAGCTTCTCTCTTTTTTACCCCCATCTGATTTTTGTGTGTGTGTGTTACTGTTTTTCATTAGTTTTTTTTTCATTCATTAGTTATTTTTAAAGGTAATAAAGATGTGTGACAAAGTTATAGCTTTTGCATTTTTTCTACATTCAATATTGTATTGGTTTCTGATCATTTATAATGAGAAAGTATGACATTTATATTAAATTGAAGATAATTTCTAAAAACGGCTCTAGATTTACAGAGTATTGTGTACAGTATTTCCATGCCCTTGATGAAATCCCTTTAAAGCCCTCTGTGTTGGACTTTCTCATCCTGCAGTTCTGAAAACAATTCTGATTCAAGTCCAGCCAATTCCCTAGGTCCAAATCAGGAGTCTGTGGTAAATTTTGTTTTTCAGGAAGGATTTAAATCAGCTTGAGGATGACAGCTTTTCAATAAGTTATTTAGGAAACTGGGGATATTTGAGAAATACTTGCTTATCTTGCTGAGTGTGGCATTTTAGAGGAAAATCATGGCATCCCACAATCGTTCCTTGATCTCTGTAAAGACATGTGATTCTGGGATGGGTGACCCATGGGTCTGACTCAGTGTAACAAGGCTGTTTGTGGACATCTGGAGCTCAAAGCATTGTCTAACATCTGCTATACTGATGTTACGATTTTCTGCAACTTTTTCAGCTCAATCTTTGTAGTAAGTCTTATGCAATAAGAAAGCTGAGCTAAGGAACTTATGGGGTTTCCATTTTATATTCCTTTTTAGGGAGTGTACTTCTGCATCATAGTCACTGAAGAAGTCTTTGTCCCTTTCCTGAGGCCTAATGCCTTGATCGCTTTAGGTATTCATACATAAAAAGTAAGCCACAGACTTTGATGATAACACCTAATCATGAAATGGTAAAAAAAAAAAAAAAAAAAGTAATAGGATTATGATGCCAATTTTTAGTTTTTCAGTTTTTAATTTGCCCTTAGATTGTAGTTGACTGAAAATGAAATTCAGATTTCCTAAAACTTCACCTTTATCTATAAATGTTTTTACTCTTTTCTACTCATGTTACAATACAAATGTAAGGTACCTCCTGGATTTTTATGTAATTAGCATTATGTTTCTTAATTAAGGAAACTTTATTTTCTTCCTCACAAATAATATTTCACTAATGTTTGATTGGGAACTATCAAATGCCATCAGTTTGCTTCTATATTTTCTACCTTATTTATTTAGCTTTGAATCCAAGAATTGAAGCATCTTTCAGTGCTTGATTGGTTCATTTATTTATCTAATCAACTATTAATTTTCCTCCTATGCACCATATATTGTGATAGATGCTAAGACAGAAATATGGGGAAAAAAATTAAAAAAAAAAAGAAATATGGGCAGTACGTGGATTCGATTTTCTGAGGAGCTCACAGTTTGGTGGGGAAAGGAATAGATATGTACAAAATTATTATAAGAAGCAAGGCATAAACAAGGAACTGTGGGAACAGGATTCACTCTCTTTCACGGTGCCTCAGTGGCATTCAGAAGGCAGACAAGTAACTCGGCATTCGAATGCTTGATGTTCAGAGGACCAGGGTCAAACAGGACCTGCAGTTACTTTCTAGGGCCAAAACCAGGAAGCCCACTGAGGTGGGAGAGTTGAAGGTTATAGGCCAAGTCCAAGACAAAGAAATAGCATTTGGATGAGTCTTTGTCCTGTGAGTGGTGGGTAACCACTTGAAGAGGATGTTGTTAAAGTCCAGTCAAGAAATAACGAAGGCCTGGCATTTGGTAAAGACAGTAGAGATGGAGAGAAAGAAAGAGATTTGAGAGAAGTCAAAGAAGTCCCAGGACTTAAAGCCTGCTTGGAAATGAGAGGTAAAGGTATCTAGTATGAAGTCCAGTTTCTGATTTGAATTACTGCCTGTAGAACATATGGGAAAGTCAAAGGAAGAGCAGATTGATGTTGGACTGGGAAGAGAGCTGAAGAATGTGTTCTGGTCAGGTGGAGATTTGGGGGCTCCAGAGATATCTAGGTGGAGCTGGCTCAGGAGGCAATTTAAAAGCTGGGTCTGGACCTTAGAGAGATCCAGTCTGTCAATAAATATTATAATACAGATCTGAAAGTCAACAGTTGAAAGGCAGTAGTTATAAGCTAATTATTTTAATAATTCCTATAATTCTATCAGAGTCTGTGTCCATTTTATCAAACCTAATTTAACTTTAAATCTATACTAGTTAAACAAAATCAACGATGTACATCATATGGCCTGCAAGTGAATAGCATCTTTTTCAATGTTTTGGTCGACTTACCAGCATATTCACATTCCGTGCATGCATGCTAAGTCACTTCACTCTGTGTGACTCTATGGACTGTAGCCCACCAGGCTCCTCTGTCCATGGGATTCTCCAGGCAAGAATACTGGGGTGGGTTGCCATGCCCTCCTCCAGGGGATATTCCCTATCCAAGGATCAAAACTGCATCTGTTACGTCTGTCTCTTGCATTGGCAGGTTGGTTCTTTACCACTCACGCCACCTGGGAAGCCCATATTTACATTATCCATAGTTAAAAAGTGAATTTAAATGAAACCTCAACCAAAACTAGGTTGGAAATACATTGTTTTGTTTTGTGCTAAAACAGCATCAGTAGCTCTGAACTATATAGGCACAAGAGAGAATGAGAAATATTTATATTTATTCTCCTTGACAGTGAGGTGTTAAATTAGTTTTTGAGAGGACACAAGATAAATAGCCAAAATAAGAAGTGAACTCCTCAAGATACAGCATCTGATATCTTTTTCATGTCATTTTATGATTCCTGGGATGCTGTTAGCATTGTCAGAGACCACTGGTATTGAAGACAATCCAGATCTTTAGATCTCTGTTCTTTTCTCGGTGAAATTTTCTGTTGTTTACAATCCAGGAAACACTTTAATAGATTTTTTAAAAGTCTGAAAATGACCTTTTACTTCTTTGTTTTCTCAAATGTTTAAAGGTTTTGAACATTTCTTTTTTGTTTCTATAATCTTTCCACAGAAATCTTTATGGATCCGCTTATCTGAGAAAAGTTTCAGATATGTGGGCAGCAAAGTCCCCCTAGGATATGACTCTCAACTTGACAGATTATTTAGAGATGCTGATTAGGTTACATGGGGGCCATGACCTTCAGGAGCTTGGCCGATTTGTCCTGTGGCTGCTGGTCATTTTTCAAGGTCAACAAGCATGGGGCAGTACTAAGAGGAGCCATCATATAGTGTGTAACTTGGCTAGGGGATAGAATGTTGACCTCTTGTTATTAAAGGGGACATGGGGCAGATCACAGCCAAGGCTGATGCTTGAAAGTGTGATGATGCCTCTAGGATGTCACAGCAGGAACCTCAATAGCTATTCAATTAGAGTCAGATGTTCCACAGAGGAAAGGATGTGGCATGCATCACAATAAGCTGAAGGGCATGATCCTTTCACTTTGGAGAGATCAAGACTCTTACTCAGATGGCCATGTGGTTCTTAATTAGAAGAGTTTGTTCCCTGACAAAACAAACAGTATTGTTTTCTAGTTTCATAGTTAAATGTTCATGGTGGATTTTGCATGATTCTCTTACCTTTTGGTTATAGAAGTGGCTAGCCTCTCCTCATCCAACCCTCTCCGCACCTTTCTGCTGCACTTCTGTTGTAATTAAGTTTTGAGAGAGAAGAAAGAGTGTGGGAGTTTGCCCCAGCTAAAGACAGGTTAATTCTAGACATGGCTTTACATGTTGACATTTCCCAGTTAGCTCACAGCTCATAGTAGAATTCTGTTGAAACTGTGCCATGATATACTGCCAGCAAGTGGGAGTGGTGAAAAATACTAGGAAGGCTAGTGACGGCTAAAATAACACAAAATAGTACTCCTGTCATCACCTGTTTCGACAACACAGATCTTAGCAAAAGTGCAACAAGAAGATCCCAGCATATCTGATAGTATTTTAAGAAGGAATAGTTAGCTTGCATCATCCTGATCATTTTTTGAGTGAAAAAAATAGTAATTATTTTTAAAGAAAATGAAATCATCTTATATTAAACAAGCTGGCCACCGGATGGTTTACCTACCCCCTTTATTTATTTTTATTTAAAATGCTTTGTCTCTATTACTCCTTGCAGTCTGAAATCAACTTTCAGTTTCTTTCCTTCAGGGAAAAGACAATCATTTAGTCCTTTAAAGTTCTTGCTTTGTGTAATAGCCAAATTTTAGGGAAATATAAATTAAAACCACTTGCTATGATTAAATCTGAAACTAACAAAAACTTTCATGCATGCAACATAACCACTTTTTTTTACTGACATGATTATTTGGTGCAAGATACCCTATTTGTAAAATGTTTGCATTTGGCTCATCATAAAAGGTGTTTTCTTTTTTTTTTTTTTCCTCTCTGAAAAATACCAATTAGCCCTGATTATGTGTTGTCACTCACTTTATGTTCTTTTTCCAATGCAAAGAAAAAATAAACAAAACACAGAAGTTGGTCTTAAATATCAAAGATCAAACAAGATGAAGAAAAAAAATCCATTACCCTATGGACTCTTGGAAATTAAAATATAAAAGTCTCCTGAAATAGCACTGTTTTATGTAATGTTGCTGTGAAGCACAGGCAAAAGTCTGTTTATATTAATCATCCTTTCCTGTAGCTTCCATTGGTAATCAACTGCTGCATTTCATCTGTAAGAGCTTACCTTACCAATGTTTTCTGTCACTGGGTAGTACTGGAAAATGTTTTCACAAACCTTGCATGTACCAGATGGAGACTATACTGTCTCCTAGAGCACTGACAAATCATTTATTAATTATCATTATGGTGATTAAAACCAGTCAAGTATAAGGGATCTGGAAGCAAATTAAATATATTTATTCTAAGTTGGAAGATTTCCTTAAAGTCTTCCTGAGTTTTAGAAAGTTTATGTTCATTTGCTCCTATTCATCTTCCACCAACTGATGTTAATGTATTTAGCTTATAGGTCAAAGATCTGCCTTGGAGAAGTTGCTTGTTAAGGGGGAATCCTTATAGAATTGCAACTGTACCGTATTATTATGACTTGTTATTACATGACTTAGCAACAATTACATGTTGTAAAAGCCTAATATTTCTTGGGGTCTTTTGATCCTTTGTAGAAGATTCCTCAAACTTCGCTTTGCTGTGATAATTCAGAATATTCTGATTTATCTGATTCCAAATTCCCATGTCTATCAAAGACATACTCATGCGCTACTTTTCATTCACCTTTAAATATCTAACTTGGTATATAAGATAATTAATGTTTAACATTTGCTATGATTAATTTACTCTGATGACAATTAAATGATCCATAAAAGGTTCTTTGGACAACATATGATTTACTGTAGACTAGAGAAAGGAGAAAGGGGGCAACAGAGGATGAGATGGTTGGATGGCATCATTGTCTCAATGGACATGAATTTGAGCAAACTCCAGGAGATAGAGAAGGACAGGGAAGCCTGGCATGCCGCAGTCCATGAGGTTGCAAAGAGTCAGATACAACTTAGCAACTGAACAACAACAAAAGAAATCTCTTCTCTTACACTTTCAAACCCTGGTTCTTCTACTGTTAATGGTGGAAGGGATTGTAAACACCGACTCATACAATTAACTCAATTTTGTCCTTTAAACATTCTTGTCCTTTGAACAGTAAGTATGAAAAGGCAAAAAGATAGGACAGTGAAAGATGAACTCCCTGGGTGGGTAGGTGCCCAATATGCTACTGGAGATCAGTGGAGAAATAATTCCAGGAAGAATGAAGAGACGGCGCCAAAGCAAAAACAACACCCAGTTGTGGATGTGACCAGTGACAGAAGCAAAGCCCGATGCTGTAAAGAGCAATATTGCATAGGAACCCGGAATGTTAGGTCCATGAATAAAGGCAAATTGGTAGTGGTCAAACAGGAGATGGCAAGAGTGAACATCGACATTTTAGGAATCAGTGACTAAAATGGACTGGAATAGGTGAACTTAACTCAGATGACCATTATATCTACTGCTGTGGGCAAGAATCCCTTAGAAGAACTGGAGTAGCCATCATAGTCAACAAAAGAGTCCAAAATGCAATACTTGGATGCAGTCTCAAAAGCAACAGAATGATCTCTGTTCGTTTCCAAAGCAAACCATTCACTATCACAGTAATCCAAGCCTATGCCCCTTCAGTAATGCTGAAGAAGCTGAAGTTGAACGGTTCTATGAAGACCTAAAAGACCTTCTAGAACTAACACCCCAAAAGATGTCCTTTTCATCATAGGGAACTGGAATGAAAAAGTAGAAAGTCAAGAGATATCTGGAGTAATAGGCAAATTTAGCCTTGGAGTACAAAATCAAGCAGGGCAAAGTCTAACAGAGTTTGGCCAAGAGAACACACTGGTCATAGCAAACACCCTCTTCCAACAACACAAGAGAAGATGCTACACATGGACATCACCAGATGGTCAATACTGAAGTCACATTTATTATATTCTTTGCAGCCAAAGATGGAGAAGCTCTATTCCGTCAGCAAAAACAAGACCAGGAGCTGACTGTGGCTCAGGTCATGAACTCCTTATTGCCAAATTCAGACTTAAATTGAAGAAAGTAGGGAAAACCACTAGACCTCTCAGGTATGACCTAAATCAAATCCTTTATGATTGTATAGTGGAAGTGAGAAATAGCTTTAAGGGACTAGATCTGATAGAGTGCCTGATGAACTATGGACAGAGGTTCATGACATTATGCAGGGACAAGGAACAAGACCATCTCCAAGAAAAAAAAAATGCAAAAAAGCAAAATGGCTATCTGAGGAGGCCTTAAAATAGCTGTGAAAAGAAAAGAGGCAAAAAGCAAAGGAGAAAAGGAAAGAAATACCCATTTGAATGCAGAGTTCCAAAGAATAGCAAGGAGAGTTAAGAAAGTCTTCCTCAGTGATCAGTGCAAAGAAATAGAGGAAAGCAATAGAATGGGAAATACTAGAGATCTCTTCAAGAAAATTAGAGATATCAAGGGAACATTTCATGCAAAGAGAGTCTCAGTAAAGGACAGAAATGGTATGGACCTAACAGAAACAAAGATATTAAGAAGAGGTGGCAAGAATACACATAAGAATTGTACAAAAAAGATCTTCATGACCCAGATAACCATGATGGTGTGATCACTAACCTAGAGCCAGACATCCTGAAATGTGAAGTCAAGTGGGCCTTAGGAAGCATCACTACGAACAAAGCTAGTGGAAGTGATGGCATTCCACTTGAGCTATTTCAAATCCTGAAAGATGACACTGTGAAAGTGCTGCACTCAATATACCAGCAAATTTGGAAAACTCAGCAGTGTCCACAAGACTGGAAAAGGTCAGTTTTCATTCCAATCCCAAAGAAAGGCAACAATGCCAAAGAATGCTCAAACTACCGCACAATTGCACTCATCTCACATGCTAGCAGAGTAATGCTCAAAATTCTCCAAGCCAAGCTTCAACAATACGTGAACCATGAACTTTCAGATGTTCAAGCTGGATTTAGAAAAGGCAAAGGAACCAGAGATCAAATTGCCAACATCCACTGGATCATGGAAAAAGCAAGAGAGTTCCAGAAAAACATCTCTTTCTGCTTTATTGACTATTTCAAAGCCTTTGACTCTGTGGATCACAATAAACTGTGGAAAATTCTTCAAGAGACGGGAATACCAGACCACCTGACCTGCCTCTTGAGAAATCTGTATGCAGGTCAGGAAGCAACAGCTAGAACTGGACATGAACAGAACATTGGTTCCAAATAGGAAAAGAAGTATGTCAAGGCTGTATATTGTCACCCTGCTTATTTAACTTATATGCAGAGTACATCACAAGAAACGCCGGGCTGGATGAAGCACAAGCTGGAATCAAGAATGCCAGGAGAAATATCAATAACCTCAGATATGCAGATGACACCACTTGTATGGCAGAAAGCAAACAAGAGCTAAAGAGCCTCTTGATGACAGTGAAAGAGGAGAGTGAAAAAGTTGGCTTAAAGCTAAACATTCAGAAAACTAAGATCATGGCATCTGGTCCCATTACTTCATGACAAATAGATGGGGAAACAGTGGTAAGATTGGCAGGCTTCATCTTTTTGGGCTCCAAATCACTACAGATGGTGATTGCAGCCATGAAATTAAGATGCTTACTCGAGTTTGACTGTGAAGAAAGCTGAGTGCTGAAGAATTGATGCTTTTGAACTGTGGTGTTGGAGAACACTCTTGAGAGTCCCCTGGACTGCAAGGAGGTCCAATCAGTCCATTCTAAAGATCAGTCCTGGGTGTTTATTGGAAGGACTGATCCTAAAGCTGAAACTCCAATACTTTGGCCACCTCATGTGAAGAATTGACTCATTGGAAAAGACCCGGGTGCTGGGAGGAATTGGGGGAAGGAAGAGAAGGGGATGACGGAGGTTGAGATGGCTGGATAGCATCACCCACTTGATGGACTTGAGTTTGAGTAGACTCTGGGAGTTGGTTATGGACAAAGAAGCCTGGCGTGCTGTGATTTATGGGGTCACAAAGAGTCGGACACGACTGAGTGACTGAACTGAACTGAACTGAACTCCTTGGAAAGAAAGTCATGACCAACCTAGACAGCATATTAAAAAGCAGAGACATTACTTTGCCAACAAAGGTCCATCTGGTCAAGGCTATGGTTTTTCCAGTGGTCATGTATAGATGTGAGAGTTGGACTATAAAGAAAGCTGAGCACTGAAGAATTGATGCTTTTGAACTGTGGTGTTGGAGAAGACTCTTGAGAGTCCCTTGGACTGCAAGGAGATCCAACTAGTCCATCATAAAGGAGATCAGTCCTAAGTGCTCATTGGGAGGACTGATGTTAAAGCTGAAACTCCAGTACTTTGCCACCTGATGTGAAGAGCTGACTCATTTGAAAAGACCCTGATGCTGGGAAAGATTGAAGGCAGGAGGAGAAGGGGATGGCAGAGGATGAGATGGTAGGATGGCATCACTGACTCAATGGCCATGAGTTTGGGTAAACTCCGGGAGTTGTTGATAGACAGGGAGGCCTGGCGTACTGCAGTCCATGGGTTCACAAACAGTCGGACATGACTAAGCGCTGAATTGAATTGTCGTTTAAAATTCAGTTCAAACGTTACTGCTTCTACCTTTGCCTTAAGTTGTTTTCCTTCCCAGGATATGTTTTGGATTTTAATTATCTAAATACAGAGGCTCACACAGTAGCCTTTGTGTTAGGAATTTTCCTTTTTTTTTCTTTTTAATATATCATTTTCGGAATCTCAAACTGTATAAGTTAAAATGTCTTTTGAAATAAAAAGGAAAAAAGTGATTTAAAATAATGAAAACTTTGTTTCATTATTACTTGAAGTTATGTTACTGCTGTTATTTCTCAATTGAATGAACAGATTTCCTCAACTGCTGGCCAGTAGAAGGGCAGCCCCAGTGGGTGGCTGCTGGGGAGAGGAATGGGAAATGGAGGAAGCCCTCTTTCCACCCTGGGATTTATTCTTTCACCAAAGATACTATGACAACATAGATTAAAAGATATATATTTCTTATTCTCAAAGTCCTCACAGTCCAGTGTGAGTGGGAGAGAATTAGGAAGTAGATTGGTGAATAGAGCATTAGAATTCACTATGATACTTAACATGACAAATAAGATTGCATCTAACTTGATGGGGGTAGTCCAAATTGGTTAGTTGCCTAAGTAGGAGAGGATTGAGCTAATAATTTAAGCATTGATGTTAGCTAGGTAAAGTCTTCAGAGAAGGCAATGGCAACCCACTACAGTACTCTTGCATGGACGAAGGAGCCTGGTAGGCTGCAGTCCATGGGGTCACTAAGAGTCAGCCCACTTCACTAAGAGTGACTTCACTTTCACTTTTCACTTAAAGGCATTGGAGAAGGAAATGGCAACCCACTCCAGTGTTCTTTCCTGGAGAATCCCAGGGACAGTGGAGCCTGGTGGGCTGCTGTCTATGGGGTCGAACAGAGTCAGCCACGACTGAAGCGACTTAGCAGCAGGCAAAGTCTTAAAATCTTTGCAAATTAACATGTGAGTAAACTGTTACCCATGCATGCATCAAACACTCAACGATAAAGAATCCACCTTCCAATGGAGGAGATGTGGGTTTGATCCCTGGATGGGGAAGGTTCCATGGAGAAGGAAATGGCAACCCACTCCAGTATGCTTGCCTGGGAAATCCCATGGACAGAAGAGCCTAGTGGGCTACTATCCATGAGGTTGCAAAGAGTTGGATATGACTTAGAAATTAAACAACAATAGTAACAACAAATATTAATTTGAAGATAATCTTTTGAACTTGCCTTAAATTATAGACTATATAATTTAAATGGAAGCTAAGAATAGGAACTTCTGAATGCTTTTCTCTTTTTTTAGGTGCACTGTATGGCATGCAAGATCTTCCCCAACCAGGGATCGAACCTGGGCCCCCTGCATTAGGAGCGCAGGGAATTAGATATTTTTAATGAAACTGGATATTCAGTGATGCTTTCAGTGATATTCTTAGTTGTCAGAATTTACAGTGCCTGTATGGCAGTGTAAAGTACAGCAAAATGTGAGAGAAGACCTTGGACTCTAAAGTTAGATGGACTTGAGCCTTGACCCAGGCTCTGCCGCCTACTGGCTGTGACTTCAGACATGGTTCCTGGTATCCTCCCAGTTCTTGAACAACCTCATGGTTGTGAGGAGCGAATCTATGTAGACTGCTTAGCATGGTTACCAGCACATAGTATTTGTGCAATAAATGCTAACTATTTGTTGAATGATTTAATATATAAATGAATATTATGGTTATAAATTCTCAGAAGAGTTAGTGAAATAGATCTAATCCTTTCTGCAAATTAGTTCTTGTGGTAAAACTGAACATTCTTGTCAATGGACAGGTAGGTTGTTAGGTTTAATTCCCAGGATAAATTTTGGATTTAAGATAGAAATTTATAATAAGTAACATAGTAGAACACAGAGAAGACAGATTTTATAAATGTGGATTTTAAATAAGTAGTTATGATAAGCATACAGTAAATACTCGTTATTTACATATATAATATATATTATTTACATTTATGTCTTCAGTTCAGTCGCTCAGTCGTGTCTGACTCTTTGCGACCCCATGAATCGCAGCACGCCAGGCCTCCCTGTCCATCACCATCTCCCAGAGTTCACTCAGACTCACGTCCATTGAGTCCGTGATACCATCCAGCCATCTCATCCTCGGTCGTCCCTTTCTCCTCCTGCCCCCAATTCCTCCCAGCATCAGAGTCTTTTCCAGTGAATCAACTCTTCGCATCAGGTGACCAAAGTACTGGAGCTTCAGCTTTAGCATCATTCCTTCCAAAGAAATCCCAGGGTTGATCTCCTTCAGAATGGACTTGTTGGATCTCCTTGCAGTCCAAGGGACTCGCAAGAATCTTCTCCAACACCACAGTTCAAAAGCATCAATTCTTCAGCACTCAGCCTTCTTCACAGTCCAACTCTCACATCCATACATGACCACAGGAAAAACCATTTATGTCTTTAAATATATTTATGTCTTTAAATATATATTTATATATTTTAAAGGATTATTTAGGAACTTCAGCTCAGGATAGCAAAATGGTTAAGAGCACAGATTTGGAGCCAAACTTGATTGGATTTTGCTTTGTCTTTCTATTGCTGTATAAAAAGTCACCCTAAGATTTAGTAGCTTAAAACAACCATTGTTATCATCTCTCGCAATTCAGTGGGTTGTATGAACTCACATGGGCGGTGCTGCTGGTCTTGATTGGAGTATTTCGTGCAGTTACAGTCAGGTGGTGGTTGGGGCTGCAGTGGCTAGATGACTTCCTCACACTGCCAGCAGTTGGTTCAAGCTGTTGGCTGGGACTGGAGAGCCTCTATCGTCTTCCAAGTGGCTGGGCTTTTCAGCACAAAGTATACCAGCTGAGCAAACACCACACCAATGTGCAGGCCGCTTATCAGACCCCAGTTGCATAACACATGGTAATGCCTCATTGTTCAAAGCAAGTCACGTGACTAAGTTTGGCGTCAGTGCTAGAGGGCATTCCACCAGGGCAGGAATCCCTCGAGGTGTGGTTATTGGTGACCATCAAAGTAACAGTCTCCAACTGGGTTGCCCCTTAACAGCTGTGTGACTTCGGGCAAGTTATTTCTCCTCCCTGTGCCTCAATTTTCTCATTAATAAAATAGGGAAAATAGGCCTATTGTCTTCAGAGTACTGTTATATTAGTAAGTCAGCAATGAGTTAATGAATTAATACATGTAAAATTCATACAGCAGTTTCTGGCACATAAAAGCACTTAAAGTAAGCCAGTTTTAGTAGTGATGGGGATGATAGTAGTAGTTATAAAAGGAGTAATAATAGCATTAGTAGTAGTAGTAGCAGTAATAGGAGTATAGAGGAAATATCATCTCAGGAATCTTCCTGACAGCTGCTGATTTAGTTTCACTAGAGCTTTAAAAATATCTGATATGTTGTGCTGACTTATTTACACTAGCGCTTAAAAATATCTGATATGTTGATACTTAGAAAACTAACAGGTTGAGTTCAGTTCCACTGGATCATATTAAAGACTAATGAAATTTCTTCACAGTACAGGGAATAGAAAATACACCCTGAGAGACAGGTACAATTCATTTAGAGAAGCAAATCAGAATATAGAAAATACAATGAAAGGCTCTTTGGTTTAAAGAATTAATTTAAAGAACTCTTCCTGGTTCAGTTAAGAGTTTTACAGTTCATTAACTTCTTAACAGGCTGTTTAGTGAAGAAATAACTATAATTCCAAAATAAGTCACTAATGAGTGCTTAGCACTTCCATGGTACCTCTAGGGGAGTACCACAAATGGAGACAGAAATAATTAATATCTTTAGAGATACTTCCTGGGATCAAAAACACCTACTCAATCCTCCCATATAATAACCTCAGAATTATTTCTCAATTTCCAAATCAACTTCTAAGTATCTCTCTGATTAGTTTCTTTCTCCCCATCCCCTCTGCCATATCCTTTTCTTAGTTTCAGGTGTCAGTCTTTTCTTATCCAAGTTAATGTGAAAACCTCCAGTCTGGAGGCTCACGAGGCCAGTCTCTCTGCCCGAATTCTGCTCTCAGTGCTCGCTCTCTGAGAACATGATTGAGATCCTATCACTGCCACACAATGCCTCTTCTCCCAACACTCTGATGCCTTCTTTTCTCATAGCTGCGAAGTCCAAACTGTTCAACATAATGCTCAAAACCACTATACTTACTAAATGCTTAATAAGAGGTTGCTAGATGAAATAGCCCAACATGGGATCTGTCATTATTTATTTATAATGTCAGTTGGGTTCTTGAAATAAGAATGACTCATAATAGTCCCAAGACTTATACTAAGTATACGTTTGGGAGGAACAGGACTGTGGTCCTGAAGGGCTATTTTTATGTGGGAGCATCCGTGTGTAGCCTGCCTGAATCTAATACTTTTGGTGTGAGGGCAGTTTTTAGTAGGGATGCCGGCCATGTCTTTTCTCAGTGTGTGCTAGCCATTGTCCCATTGATGGGGGCTGTGACTGGTGTGGAGACCAGAGCCTACACTAAATGTCCAGCTCCCTCTGTGGTTGTCACAGTCCTGTTGGGGGCAGGGTCTGCTCTCTAGTTTGTTGGAGTAGAAGCCCCCAGATCTGTTTATAAGTTGTGGTGTGCGGTAGGCAGGATTGGAATTCTCTCACTGGGAGAGGAGCTACTGGTACCCCTCCACAGGAGCTCTGTGGTGTTGCCTGCCACCTCTTGTGTGGGCTCAGGAACACACTGTTGTTGGCACTGCCCCCACCCCCTCTTCAATTGTGGGAATGCAGGCGATCAGCCTGGATGTCCTGCAGGTGCTGTGCTTGCAATGCCACCAGCATGGATTCGTTGGCACAGATCTGCTGAAGTCAGGCACTGGGATAGCCATAGCTGAGCGCCTGGACCCGCTGTTGGAACTACAGCCGGGACTCCAGCTCTGCCTCCAAGAGTGACAAAGCCCACAGCTACTAACCAGGACCTGCCCCTTCCACAGGAGCACCAGTAATCTGCTCAGATGTCCCACAGGCAGGCACTGAGCTCACAGAGCCCTAGGAGGCACGTAACTCTGGGAGTAGCACAGCTGCTGGGAGATGGCTCATCGGCTCAGATTTCAGCCCCATCTCAGCATGTGGGCAACCATGTCAGTGCCTGTGGGCTCCCAGAGCTCGTATAGCAGAGCCCTGTCCACTGTGAACACACTGGGAACGACGCTGCTATGGCGGGTCCCCACCCCTCCATTTGCCCGTGCCGAGCATCACTGCATACATCCGGTTGCCGCTCGGTGTGCTTCCACTTTTAAAAATCAGTATATTCCCACAATTCGTTGTTGTGCTTTATTTGATGGCTCGCCAGATATGGGAAGGGCACTGCACATTTGCTTAATAATAAATTTACAGGAGAGGGAAACACTTGTGGATTTTATTTTTTAAATAAAAATTTAATTTTAGAATAATTTTAGGTTTACAGAAAACTTCAAAGATACTACAGACCCATAAATCCCTAAAGTTATTACCTTGCCAGAGTACAATTAAGGAATCAACACTAATGCATCACTATTAACTAAATTCCAGATTTTATTCATATTTCACTAGTTTTTTTGTGGATTTTATTTTTGATGAATATAATTACTAGCTTCTTTTAAAACGTGGCTTAACTACAAAGAATATAGTCTTATTTTTACTAGTAATTTATTTTCTTTTCACAGCATTCACTTTTTTTTTCTTTTTTGGGGATTTACTTTTTTTTAAATATCAATTTTAAAATTTTAATTGGAGGCTAATTACTTTACAATACTGTATTGGTTTTGCCATACATCAACATGAATCCACCACGGGTGTAGACATGTTCCCCATCCTGAACCCCCTCTCACCTCCCTCCTCATCCCATCCCTCTGGGTTGTCCCAGTGCACCAGCCCCAAGCACCCTGTATCATGCATTGAACCTGGACTGGCGATTCCTTTCACATATGATAATATACACATTGCAATGCCATTCTCCCAAATCATCCCACCCTCACCCTCTCCCACAGAGTCCAAAAGACCATTCAGTACATCTGTGTCTCTTTTGCTGTCTCGCATACAGGGTTATCGTTACCCTCTTTCTAAATTCCATATATATGTGTTAGTATACTGTATTGGTGTTTTTCTTTCTGGCTTACTTCACTCTGTATAATAGCCTCCAGTTTCATCCACCTCATTAGAACTGATTCAAATGTATTCTTTCTAATGGATGAGTAATACTCCATTGTGTATATGTACCACAGGTTTCTTATCCATTCATCTGCTGATGGATATCTAGGTTGCTTCCATGTCCTGGCTATTATAAACAGTGCTGCGATGAACATTGGGGTACACGGGTCTCTTTTAATTCTGTTTTTCTTGGTGTGTATGCCCAGCAGTGGGGTTGCTGGGTCACAAGGCAGTTCTATTTCCAGTTTTTTAAGGAATCTCCACACTGTTCTCCATAGTGGCTGTACTAGTTTGCATTCCCACCAACAGTGTAAGAGATTTCCCTTTTCTCCACACCCTCTCCAGCATTTATTGCTTGTAGACTTTTGGATCGCAGCCATTCTGACTGGCGTGAAAAGGTACCTCATTGTGGTTTTGATTTGCATTTCTCTGATAATGAGTGATGTTGACCATCTTTTCACGTGTTTGTTAGCCATCTGTATGTCTTCTTTGGAGAAATGTCTGTTTAGTTCTTTGGCCCATTTTTTGATTGGGTCATTTATTTTTCTGGAATTGAGCTGCAGGAGTTGCTTGTATATTTTTGAGATTAATTCTTTGTCAGTTGCTTCATTTGCTATTATTTTCTCCCATTCTGAAGGCTGTCTTTTCACCTTGCTTATATTTTCCTTTGTTGTGCAGAAGCTTTTAATTTTAATTAGGTCCCATTTGTTTATTTTTGCTTTTATTTCCAATATTCTGAGAGGTGGGTCTTAGAGGATCCTGCTGTGATTTATGTCATTTATGTGAATGTTTTGCCTATATTCTCCTCTATGAGTTTTATAGTTTCTGGTCTTACATTTAGATCTTTAATCCATTTTGAGTTTATTTTTGTGTATAGTGTTAGAAAGTGTTCTAGTTTCATTCTTTTACAAGTGGTTGACCAGTTTTCCCAGCACCACTTGTTAAAGAGATTGTCTTTTCTCCATTGTATATTCTTGCTTCCTTTGTCAAAGATAAGGTGTCCATAGGTGTGTGGATTTGTTTCTCAGCTTTCTATTTTGTTCCATTGATCTATATTTCTGTCTTTTCTTTGTGCCGGTACCATACTGTCTTGATGACTGTGGCTTTGTAGTAGAGCCTGAAGTCAGGCAGGTTGATTCCTCCAGTTTCATTCTTCTTTCAGGGATTTACTTTTTTCAATCTGAAATTGCATTCTGAATGAAAAAAAAAAAACATGAATTTAGGATAATACTTTTCATATGTCAGTGTGTCCTAAAACGGGGGTTTTGGGGAGAAAGAATCTCAACCTGTTGAGAGTGAGCTGTGGAGTGCTGAGAGTGAGTGAGGGTTTTTATTTAAAAGACTCACAAGTACAGAATAATATGGTTTACTACAGTATATAGGAATGAATAGGCAACTGACTTAAAGGAGAAGAATCATGTCAGGGTATTGGTATTGTTGGGGTTTTGTCCCAGGCCACTCTTCTCACTTTCAGACTCACTCCGGGTGGTCGTATTCCCTCCCATGGCTTCTATCTGCATTTACATGCCTCCCAAATGTATATCGTCCCATATGGGTGCCTAGCAGACCCCTCACCCAATGTGTCTCTACCTGGATTCATCTCCAAATCATGGCACCACCATCTCCCATTCTTTTTTTTTTTAAATAATAGTTGTTGGTATTTTACTTGTTTATTTATTTATGGCTCTGCTGGGTCTTTGTTGTGGCAAGGTCGTCATTGGTGTGTGCTGGCTTTCTCTAGTTACAGTGAGTGGGGGCTACTCATTGCTGTGGCTTCTCTTGTTGCGGAGCCTAGGCTCTAGGGTGTGTGGGCTTTGGTATTTGTGGCACATAGGCTTAGTTGCCCCACAGGCAGGTGGAATCTTAGTTCCTGCACTAAGGATTGAACCTGTGTCCCTTGTGTTGGCAGGCAGATTCTTAACCACTGGACTACCAGGGAAGTCCCTCCATCTTCCATTCTTAAGCCTCATATATCCATTCCTCTACCACTAATCCATCCTTCCCTCCACCTCTCAAATGTCCCTCAAGTCCCTCTAATTCTACCATTTTGTGTCATGACATCTCTTGTTTGGATTATCCAATAGCCTTTTCCCTGGTACCTTGCCTCCTAGGTAAACCATCATCCCAACCCTAATCTGTTCTTTCCCAACAGAAAGCAAATAATTTGATCATGTTAGTTGCCACTCCTCTTAAATCTTTTCACTGGCTTCTCATGTTCCTTAGGATAAATTTAATACTCTTAACATAGCTGGAAGATCCTCTCGTATCTAGTAATTTCCTGTATAATTGCTATATAGCTTCTATATAACTCTCCTCTTTATCCTCCATATAATCGTCCATCCGAGTTTCACAGGACCGTCACTCCATGCTCTATCCCACACTATTCAGTGTATCTGTGACCAACGTATGGCTATTTAGATTTAAATTAATTAAAAGTAAGTAAAAACAGAATGTCATTTCTTCAGTCTTACTAGCCACATTTCCGGAGAAGGCAATGGCACCCCACTGCAGTACTCTTGCCTGGAAAATCCCATGAACGGAGGAGCCTGGTGGGCTGCAGTCTGTGGGGTCGCTAAGAGTCAGACACGACTGAGCGACTTCACTTTCACTTTTCATTTTCATCCATTGGAGAGGGAAATGGCATCCTACTCCAGTGTTCTTGCCTAGAGAATCCCAGGGACGGGGGAGCCTGGTGGGCTGCCATCTATGGGGTTGCACAGAGTCGGACACAACTGAAGCAACTTAGCAGCAGCAGGGGCTTCCCTGGTGGCTCAGATGGTAAAGCATCTGTCTGCAATGCAGGAGACCCGGGTTTGATCCCTGGGTTGGGAAGATCCCCTGGAGAAGGAAATGGCAGCCCACTCCAGTAATCCTGCCTAGAAAACCCCATGGACAGCGGAGCCTGGTAGGCTACTGTCCATGGGGTTGCAAAGAGTTGGACACGACTTCACTTTCACTTTCACTTTAATAGTCTTTTATCCTTTCCCTGGAATGCTTTCTAATTCATCTTTCTTCACATTCCTCATTAATGCCTTGTGTTTCCCACCATCATTTTTAACATAGATTTTATGTTTTAGAGTAAATGAGGAGAAAATATATAGGATTCCCATATGCCTTCTGCCCATACACACACGCAACACTTTCCACTTATCAACACCCCTCACCAGAGTGGTGTATTTGTTATAATTTGGTGATCCTACATTGACACATCATTATCATCCAAAGCCCATATTTATATTAGGTAGTGTACATCTGTGGTTTTTGAAATATGTATAAGGACGTGTATCCATCATTGTTGTATTATAAGGAATAGTTTCACTGCCACAAGAATCCTCTGTACCCACCACCAATTTTTATACACTATTCCACCTCCCTGAGATCACACTTCATCCGCTCTCCCAATAATATCTTGTCTATCCTTCAGTAACATCAAACCCGAATTAGGCTGTAAAGCTTTTCTATGTCTCTCTCTTCTAAAGTCCTGTGCAACTGCAGAGTATAACTATAAAGTAACCAGGTTTCTGGGTTTTATTAATGAAGAAGAAATCACTGTTCACATTCATTTCATTTAATCCTGCCTTTGTAACTAGTAGCTTATTTTAAAGTGTTGCTTTAATCAAAGTACTTTTGGGGACAGATACTCTAGGAATACTCTTCAGAAATACTATATCTTATATACAGTGATTAATTTCATTATTCTGTGTCCGCCTGTTTTTGCTATCTAAGGTGGTATGATCTAGTGGATTCATAGTTGATCACCTCTGCATTCACCACTCTTGGTTCTGAATAATGCTTGGTTCTTTCCAGTAATTGGATCTATCTTCAAAATTATCATTTTAGGTTTTTAAAGATTATATACCCTAAGCTCAAGGGAATCTCACAAAGTTCAGAAATATTTCAGTAGCAATACTTTCTTAGTATACTTGTAGATGGTGAAGGTGATGGCTTCAAAAAGAATAATTCATTTGTGTTGGTTAGTACTGATGTTTGTTTTAGAAAAAAAAAATCCAAAACCCATATTTGATTATCTCACCTCAGATTTTTACACTTCCTTTGATGATTATCTGGCACACTGTAAGTTTAACCTGGCACATTGTAAGTTGAACCTATGTGCAAATTTTAACTAATATTTTATTTGTTTATATATTGCACCTCTAGATACATGATAAAAATTCCTAGAAGGTACATTCTTATTCATTTTTAGTGTTTTCCACCACACTTCAATTACTATTTATAATAGTTAATAAATAGTACTTTGCAATTTTGAATGCATACCTGGAGATATGATCTCTTCTTTACATGAGCTTTCCTGGTGGCTCAGAGGTAAAGAATTCGCCTGCCAATTCAGGAGACTCAGGTTCGATCCCTGAGTTGGGAAGATCCCCTGGAAAAGAAAATGACAACTCACTCCAGTATTCTTGCCTGGGAAATTCCGTGGACAGAGAAGCCTGGCAGGCTACAGTCCATGAGGTCGCACAGAGTCAGACACAACTTAATGACTAAACAACAACACATTTCTTTAGGTAATACTATGAAGTAGACATTTTCTCTATGATCTTTAATCTTCAGTCGAGAGAAACTGGGAGTCAGGGTATGAAGCTTGCCATTCTGGGCCTATTGCATGTATGCCAACAGGCAGACCTAAAAGCTATCCAATCATTTTGGGGATTATAGAGGATACAGTGGCTTTTCTTTTATCCATGCTGGAGATGGACTTTTAAGGAATCAATGCAGACCCTCACAGCCATTTTCCTAGTGTTGCTAGAGGTTAACGACTTGCCAGAACCCAAAGTTTCAATCCATCACCCATGCTTTGTAGGCATCTTGGCCATCTACAAACACAGGTACTGTGCAACTTTACTGCAGGTTTTTATTAGTAGTATTCAATTTTTTTTCTCTTGATTTAAATATAAATCATAATGAAATTCTCCCAGAGACTGTGTTTGGGGAGAATTTCATTTTCTTTCTTCCATGTGTCCGGGATTTTCTGAGTATGTAGAGTGAATATACATTGCTTTCAAAAGTATAGAAATTAATTTTGTTCTATAATATAGAAATTATTGTTCTACTTGACCAATTTAGATTTCATAACATTTAAAAAACTCAGAACAAGTGTAATTTTTAAAAAAATTTAAATCCTTATTTAAAGTTATTTAAATATAAGTATCAGAGTGTTATTAGTTCATTTTCTTTCAAATCATAGCAGAATAGATATCACATGTCAAATGTTATCTTTTATAATCTGATTTATCTACCACTACCTCTTTATAACAAACCACTTTATTTTTAATGGGGGAAAGATTCTCTGCTTTCCGATGGAAACTCAGGTAACTTCTGCGTATTTCAGTTAACTTCACTTCATTTGCATTCTTCTTCCATACTACTTCCTCTTTCTTAAGCCACTCCCTGAACATTCCTCTCATTTTTCCATTTGTATATAATTTGAGAGGTATCCATTTCTCAGGTTTGGCGACAGTTCAGGACCAAGGGACAAGGTCACAGAGATTATAGACTGTTGAATGTGTGACAAGGCGGCTCATAAAGAATCTGGTCAGATGTCCTTCATTTGCCTTTAATTAACTACAGCTGCTTTTTATGTTGCTCCCTGATCTTTGATCTGCTTTTCCCTTCAGACCTCTGCACACAAGGTAGTTAAAAACAAACTAGGAGGCCATTTTAAAGACAAAAAAAAAAAGAAGAAGAAGAAGAAAAAGAAAATCCCTCCGGGGTAATCAAGTGACAGTGGAAGCAGCCATAAGCTGTTAGCTTTATTCATTAGAGAACTTTAAACATGTCAAGAAATAGAATAATGTTCCTGCTGTTAGATCAGCCTCAACAATGAAGATTACAACAGCTTTGGGATGCATGAGTGGGCAAACTTCTTGTGAAAACAGATTTATTGAGGGGCATTTTACTACAGTGGCTTAGAATCTAGCTTACACAGTTTCATAGCAGGAATATTGGGTCAGTATGCATTGAGAATGTTGGTCCTCTAAGAATGGAAGATTTACAGTGCACCCTTGCTCTAACCCAAACGGCCCCTGCAATTAGGTTTAGGAACACTTCCTATGCTCTACATGGATGGAAAGAACGGCCTCTGTTATACCATATCATCACTTTTGCTGAAGCATCTACTATGTATTAAGTAGAACATGATCCAACATAAATTTTACTTTGGTAATGACTGTATAAATCTTGAAATCTTTCACGAGTCAAGCTGATTGATGTAATCTTCATTTGAATAAAAAAGGCCAATATCAGCAGTTTTTTAAAAAGTAGAGTGTTCCTTAGAGTCAACAATGTTGAACAAGAGCTTAAGAACTATTCTGGAAAGGAGTCCATTCTAACCGTATCTAAGTGGATTTCCTGTTGTCATTTTTTCTTCTTTATTATAACCCATAGCATCATTATTTGGGGGTCCTTAATACATGAGAGAACACTTGATTTGAGAAAAGAAGATCAAGGACTTCCCAACCCTTCATTTTTCACCATGCATGTTCAATTTTTATAGGCGCTCTTCCTCCCTATCAGTTTCAGGGAAAAGTCAGCCTTATGCAATCTCTTGTAACCTATGAAGTTTGAGAAAAACACTATCATATATTTCACAATTCTCTTACTTTAAAAAGTAACATTTTCACTCAGAATAAAACTAGCAGGCTCTCTGAGTTGCTGATTCACTTTGAGTTTTCCCAAATGATATGTCAACAATCTATTTCTCTGTACCTATTGACTTGTGTATGGCCAAATTATGAGTCATGGTCCAAACTTCCCCTTGGCTAAAATGGCTTTTCCTCAGTTGCATCATTTGTCTCTTTTTTTGGATCTTTTAGTCACGTCATGGGTCTTGCCCTTCAATATTCCTGTTAAAGCCCATTCTTTCAAAGGACAAGAATTCACTAATAGAAAAAGCAGTGTGTTTGGAAATTATAGACATTTTGTCCTCAACTACCTGAATGTCTATATTCTGTACTTGAAGTTTGAAAGGACTTTATAAGAACAAAAAAGGGAGCAGGAGGCACCTTATATATTTTAAAAGCAGGATGATTATGCTTGGTTAAGATTTAGAGTTAACATCTAAAGCCTAGGGATACTTATGATGTGGCCAGTCAATCCAAAGAGAGGAATAGGAGAGCCAGATTCAACTCTGGGAGTGGTATGGGGTGGTGGCACGTGTTCCTGTACTCAGCTCCAGCCACTTGCATCCTTGCAGAAAGATGATTCAGGGCTGCCAGATATTTCAGTTTCTCAAATCACCTGGGAGTCTGATTTTCTTATATGTGAAAACTTCTGATAGATAAATGTTGACAACCCAATTCATTTTAAAAAAGAATACTATGTGAACTGAACAAGACACATCTGTAGACTATTTTCTGGAGGTAGTACCTCAATCTTCTTTTCAGCGCCTACTGCTTGGGCAAGCTATGACATGGCTTTCACAAAGTACCTGGAAGATTTTGAGTGGATGACACCGTGTCATCAGAAATGGTAGCACAAACTTATTTAAAAAATAGTGACAGCAAAGTTAGGAAGAACAAATGCTTGTATGGTAATATCTTACTGTATGCTTTCATACCCTCATTTAGAGGAGTCCTCAGGACAACCCTGCTGGGCTATTAGGACTATTATTTTTATTTCCACTTTACAGAGGAGGATATTGAAACTCAGTGAGAGGTTCTTAATCATTTTAAGAATGAAGAATCTTTGGAGAAATTGTTGAAAGTCACAGACTTCTCTTGCTATAAAATTGAACATTAAAATAAAAACTTAGCTCATAATTTCTGGGAGTCATGGACACCTTCCTCATTCCAAAGTCCAACCACAGAACCCCTGGAATAAGTGTTCTGTGAAACCTGATACACAACTTAAACCTAGGTCTTCAGAGCGCTCTGTGTGTGTGTGTGTGTGTCTTTTTCTATTACCTGATGCTTCCCTCCTTAGAGAAGCAAATAATTGAGAGAGCAGCCACCAGAGTAGAGCCTGCCCAGGCTGAAGAATCATTTGCAAGCCACCACTGCTGGAGTGTTTGGCCTCTGAGATGAGGCTGGGACTGGGGAGGAAGACATCAGCAGTTAGAACCCTCCTCAGCATAGTCTCTGGAAAACCTCTCAGTGTTCTCTAAGACATCTCAGAGTTACAGATAGTAACAGCAACAGCAAGAGTGGCCACTCCTCACCCCATGCTTGTGATTCGCCAGGCACTGTGCTGAGTGATGAAGTCAGTACAGTTTTTACCTCCCTCACACAGATTAAAGGAACTGCTAAACCAAGATGATCATCCTGACTCTGGCTCTGACACCATTAACCACCCTGTTGTACTGCTGTTCATTGTAGAGTGAGCATATGAGGGAGTGGAAGGTGCAGGGGAGGATGCTTTATTCTGTCATCATTCTTTAGATATGTGTGTGTGTTAGTTGCTCAGTCGTGTCTGACTCTTTGCAACCCCATGGACTATAGCCCACCAGGCTCCTCTGTCCATGGAATTCTCTAGGCAAGAATACTGGAGTGGGTTGCCATTTCCTTATCCAAAGGGTCTTCCCAACCCAGGGATCAAACCTTTGTCTCCTGTATTGCAGGCAGATTCTTTACTGAGTCATCAGGAAACCCCTCTTGAGATATATGACCGTACAAAAATTCCTGAAAGGTTGTTTTTCCTTTTAAGACACAATGATTTTTTTTTCCAGATAGCATGAGCTTTAAGAAAAATATTGTGCATTTAAGAAGATAAAGGAAAAACTTTAATTATACCCAGTCTGGTGGGAATTTTCATACACACACACACACACACACACACACACACAAACACACACACGTTGCTGTTCAGTCACTCAGTCATGTCCAGCTATTTGTGACCCCACGGACTGCAGCACGCCAGGCTTCCCTGTTCTTCACCATTTCTCAGAGCTTGCTCAAACTCATGTCCAGTGAGTCAGTGATGCCATCCAACCATCTCATCCTCTGTCGTTCCCCTGACATATATATAATCAGTCATTGCTAAACCCTGTTCAGCTGCCAAAATCAGTGATAAACTGTATTATCTTCAGTGTCCCTTAAAGGCCAGTGATACCAGATTCATTTACAACTGAACTGAGTATCCAGTATTTCTAACCATTTGGGGAAATAATGCATATTAGATTTAATTTATTCCATTTTCATATATAGTGTTATATGAGTCATGTAAAATGGGATACTTGCTAAATTAAAGTGAGGAGATGCCAAACATGAATAACTTACACAGGACACAGAATTAATCATATTTTTATGTAGAAAACGTCATTACTCAAGAATACGTCACCTTAAAAGAAGTGCATAGCTTTTACTGAGTTACATAAACCCCTGTTAAATGGATAATCTTGGAGTTTATGTAACTAGAATGATATTTGTTACACACAGAGTATATGGATTAATTTGCTATGTGGATGATATTTGAAATAACAACTTAAGCTCCAAATAAACATCCAAAATGGAGAATTTGAATTTAAAAAAACATCTTTTATTGTTTATTTAAATGATGGGAAACATAGTCAAATTTTTTGTACCTTTATATACTTGGGAGTAATTTTCACTTAAAAAATTTAGACTTAAAAGCAAGATTTTATATTGCGAATCCAGTTTAAGTTCAGCTAACTCTCTATTGACAATTGTTAAATATTACAATTCCCCATTAACTGGTACACTAATACTCAAAAATAAAACAAAAATTGATATTTTATGGTTTCTTAAAACCTGCTAAGTCGCTTCAGTCATGTCTGACTCTGTGCAACCGCATAGACGGCAGCCCACCACGCTCCCCCGTCCCTGGGATTCTCCAGGCAAGAGTACTGGAGTGAGTTGCCATTTCCTTCTCCAGTGCATGAAAGTGAAAAGTGAAAGTGAAGTCATTCAGTCATGTCCGACTCTTCGCGGCCCCGTGGGCTGCAGCCTACCAGGCTCCTCCATCCATGGGATTTTCCAGGCAAGAGTACTGGAGTGGGGTGCCATTGCCTTCTCCTCTTGAAACCTAGTGAGATTCTAAAAGTATGCGGTTTATCTTAGTATTATTAGTAATATTTTATAAAATTCTATTTATTTTTAAATGCACAACTATGTGCAATATATATGTTTATGAAATTAGTTTTAACAGTACAGCTCATCCCCTAACCTTTCCAGATAACAGTTTACTATAATTCAAGTTAGCTCAAATACATCATTGTATTGCCTTTGTCCCATATTAGTTAAGATTACTGATCCTGTGTAATTACACCACTATAAATGTTTGTTAGCCCTCACTTCTTACTTTTTATGTTTATTTAACTTTTGCTGCTTTTATGTTTATCCAACTTCCTTTGGATCATATAAAAGATTATCTCAGTCTCATTTTTTTCTGAGAGAAAAGGCATGCGATGTGTCTTTAGCTCATCACAGATCCATTTCTAAAACTTGCAGATTAACCTGTTTCCTTTCTTGTCATTCTTTTCTCTTCTCCCTGTTTCCTGCCTTAGTGGTCAGTACTGCCTAAATTTTTCTTTGGATTTCCATCTCATGATCTAATGTCTTAGGTGCTTTCTTTTTTCCATGAGGCAATGTTTGCACACAGCTGCTCTGTAATGTATAGCATATATTGGCTTGAGAATGGAAATTTCACTTCTGTAAAGTGGTTTGGGATACACTTTTGTGCAAGATGCTATGCCAAACTGAATTGTGGATTGTAACATGCAGCCAAAGTTACCTCTGTTTGCCCCTCCAGGAAGCAGTGTGCAGTTTTAATAACCATGATGCCCTATTGCAATGACTTCCAGAGTTATTATGTAAACCTTTCAAGCAGGGCTTATGTCTTCCCTATTTCTTCACAACTTTCCTATACAATAAATACTTTCTAAATGACAGGTTTAGGTAAGCTGGGCCTTATCCACAAGTTAACATCTTATGCAGTATATGTATATTTAAAACTTGAGCCATTTCATTTTCTTTCCAAGTTTGCTAATCTCACAGGAATATAGAATAACCAAACCATAAACCTGGGCTCCTAATAGAAAAGTGTTTTTTGAAATGAAGTGCAATTAATTAGTCCCAGTACTGTTGTTACTGGATGGTCAGCAGTGTGGAAAATAAGTCAGTTAATTAGGATTAAAACTTAATTATTTAGATAAGGAAGCAGCTAGAGTGTTGTTTAAACATTCCAAACCCACTCGTATTTTCCAAAGCACAAAGAAAAAGATGTTACAAAGAGATTTTAAAACTCTGAAATTCTCTTTTCTATAGCCCTCCATCCAGGGGTTCACATGTGACCAGATGTGAACCAGACCCATAAGATGTCCAAACCTCCTTCCCACAGCGATTGGCCCAGGGACTCACATGTGACCGAAGTGAGGTCTGTCAGAGCCCTCCCAGGACCTTTCTGTTGGAGCCAGCAGAGAAGTGTCCTGCTTGCTTCCTGCGTCTGAAAGGTGACAGGATGGAAATCAGGGGCTCTCAGAGGCAGTATACCTCTCTGTGTTAGGAAACCTCTGTAGCAGGAGTGAATAAAGACAAGCAGAGGCAAGCAGATGAGGGAAGGGGAGAGAAAGTCTTAGAGCCAAGCATCCCTGCCATTTCTGTCATTTCAATTATGAGCCAATGAATTCCCTTTTTGTGTTTAAGCTGATTTATACTGAATCTTGACTTAAACAACCAAAAGAGCCCTGACAAATGATTTTGGTTGGAACTGACTACCTGCATGAATAAAAAGCATTGTTTCTCTCACACCAACTCTCCTGCCTTTTCACTGGTAAGGTAAAACGGAAAAGGTGAACTCTGTGTTTGTTCATCCTGGAAAACACCACTTTAAAACACAAATGACTCCTTGTAGGAGTATCTTTCAAACTGCGTGAAACAAATACTGAATAAATTAAACCGCAATGGAGAAAACAGTATTGCTTCATTTATAGAACAATGGCATTTTAGATTCTGTGCTCATTTTAATAATTGTACTGTGGTCTAATTGGACCCATATCTTCTGTATTAACTTTTAATCTCATGCTTTTAAATTCATTTTCGATGATGAGTGCTCCAAAACCCATTCCAAGGCAAGAGAAAGCCTTAGGTGTAGCTTGAGTAAACCAGGTGGCACAGTGGTAAGAATCTCCCTGACAATGAAGATGAGGGTTCAGTTCCTGCTTTGGGAAGATCTCCTGGTGTAGGAAATGGCAACCCATTCCAATATTCTTGAATGGAAAATTCCATGGACAGAGGAACCTGATGAGCTACAGTCCATGGGATTGCAAAGAGTCAGACACAACTTAGCATGGGCATATGTGGGCGCGCGCACACACACACACACACACACACACTCTATAATTTCACAGTGTTGGTCTGGACATACTTCATAATGTCATTTTTCTTCTTCCTTGGAAACAGGAATCCTCTCTCCTCGTTGGTTGTAAGCTGAATTTAGTTCAGAAAAGTTGCCATTTATGAATTCATAACATAGCTAGCAGCTATGTGTTGATGCTATTTGATTTGGCATTTGTATGTGGTAGGGCTTCCCCGGTGGCTGAGTGATAAAAAATCCATCTACAGTGCAAAAGATGCCAGCGACTCAGATTTGATCCTTGGGTTGCAAAGATCCTCTGGAGCAGAAAATAGCAACCCACTCCAGTATTCTTGCCTGGAAAATCCCATGGACAGACGAGCCTGCTGGGCGGCAGTTTATGGAGTCACGATTCAGATGTGACTGAGTGACTTAAACCACCACAACCATATGTCAGGGTAAAGCTTAACTGCTGTATCAGAGAGACCCAACCATTCAGCAGCTTAAAGAATGAACTATTTCTCTTTCATGTGACAGTTCTGATGGTAATAGTTCAGTTCATCAGGGAGTCTTTGCTCCTCATAGTCACTGTGGGACACGGGTCCCTTCCAGTGGTTGCTCTGCCATCCCCTAGGGCACTGGCTGGTCATCTGTAAGGTATAACTTCAGTTACTACCACCCTGAAGTTCCAATTAGTGGGAAGAGGAAATGAGGTAGGAGAGGCATACTCATGGTCTTATGCACTCTGCTTCTCACATGCCATGGATGGAGAATTTAGTCACATGGTCACACACAAAAGATGCTGGGAACTGCCATATTTCTGAGATATCATAGATCATGGAAGAAAGAGAAATTGGATTTTGGTGGAGCTCAGGTATTGTTTCCAGAGATATTGTACCCTTTTAGATTGTGCAGCTGTTTCACATGTCCACTTATCACATGCCTTACTTTGGTGCATAAGAAAAAAAATGAAGACATTGATCCTTGGAACACCAAAGTATCACATGAAGAAATTTTATTTGTCTGTTTTCAGACTTTTTAGACACCCTGAGAATTCTAGGGTAGATTATCATGGTTTTAATTTTCATCCATCAAGAGATTCTTTTAGTGAGGATGCATTTTAAATTGCTTGGCAAAAAGTTAGGACTGCCTTCCCTAAAAAAGGTGATTCATTTTTGAAATCTTTCATTAATTGCTATGTAACTTTGCTTTTGAACTGTGGTGTTGGAGAAGACTCTTGAGAGTCCCTTGGACTGCAAGGAGATCCAACCAGTCCATCCTAAAGGAAATCAGTCCTATATACTCATTGGAAGGATTGATACTGAAACTCCAATTCTTTGGGCACCTGATGCAAAGAACTGACTCATTGGAAAAGATCCTGATGCTGGGAAAGATTGAAGGCAGGAGGACAAGGGGACGACATAGGATGAGATGGTTGGATGGCATCACTAACTCGATGGACATGAGTTTGAGTAAGCTCTGGGAGTTGGTGATGGACAGGGAGGCCTGGAGCGCTGCAGTCCATGGGGTCGCAAAGAGTTGGACGTGACTTAGTGACTGAACTGAACTGAGCTTTGCTTAAGAATAAGAATATGAATGTGTCCTTTTACTTTCTTTTTTTACTTTTTGTCCTTTTTTACTTGAGGACTTAATACTGCAGATTCAAAATTTCTTAAAGTAGTTTTATTGGGTTCGTGACCCATCTTTAGAGGCCTATGGTTATTTGTATAATTATTTTAGTCGATGTTTCCAGTTTTCTACATTTCTATATGATATAATTTGGCCATTAAGTATATTAACTGCTTAAGGTGTACACATTTTGGTACATTATCGGATCTTAGTTAAATATTTGCCAAACCATAAACCCAAGGAAACCTTGAAGATTAAAACTAAACAAAGAGAATATCTGCTGAATCTAGTTCAGGGAATAATGAACATCCTTCAGTGTATTTGTTCTTTACATACTTGGTATTACTCAATAATATGACCAACAGTTTGTTCATTCAACGTTTTTATTCAGTATATAGATGGTATACCATATCTTGTGCTAGATACTGGAGACACTGAGGAAGAAAAACCAGCTATTTAGTTACTATTCATAAAAACAGGAACTTAGTAGTTATCTCAGTGTTAACTCCACCTCTTATCCTTCTCTTTCCTGTATTATCCTGACTCCAACAGGACTAGCAAGCCTATGCTCTTTCTACCATATCCTCATCCCCATTCATCCTCACTCCCCTCTACTCAGCTTAAGTTCCAGAGTCAACCATTATAATCATTTTCTGGCACACATTCTTTTCGTTGCCCTCTGTCACTTCCTCATATTCGCTTGGCAAAACCTCATCCTGGTTTGCCTATTCTGCCTGCACACACACAGCCAAAATGTGGCTACAGAAAATGACACTAAAGTCATGACCTCTGGCCTCAAGTGTACCCTTAGTGCTGCCTCGTGATCATACTACTATGTTTCCCCATCCATCCCTTCCCTCACTCCTACTGACAACTATTTCATGCCTTCTCTCTGCTTTCTCCAACATCCCCTTCCTTGTCCTCACTCTCAGTTGATGACCTTGCTTCCTGAGAAAATGGAAAACGGAAGCAAGCAGAAGAGAACCAACACCTAGAACTATGCTAGAATAACTAATACAGTATGCAGTCCGAAAATTTTGATGAATGAAAACCCTCCTGATCATGTACTTGTCTGGCTCCCAGAAAACTGGGTTTAAGCACATTGAATGTTATACAGTAGCAAAGACACATACCACGGTGCTTGTTTGGATGGAAGCCATGGAGGCAGATATTGTTTCTAGTGAGTAAGTTAAGCATATTAACTGGTATCAAACATGGATTATTATTTAGATTATATTTCTGTGAGTAGTAATATATTCAGTGCTATTACAATTAAATATTTGTGTTATAAAATCTATCTGCCATCATGTTTATGTAATGTCTCACACTTCAGTATCTAAATACTGTTTTTCAGTTGATACTTATTTTGCTTGAAGGGCAGTTTCATTTTTGCAAGCTTTTCACGTGGAAGTAAAGATTAGCTTAACCCATGCTTAGTGAAAAATTCTGTGTGATTGAACTATATGGCTGACTACATAACTGAAAGCGAATCAGCTTTCTTCTTTGTTCCCCATAAGCCAGACCTTGAAAAAGCATATGGGCTTCCCTTGTGGCTCAGATGGTAAAGAATCTGCCTGCAATGTGGAAGACTTGGGTTTGATCCCTGGGTTGGGAAGATTCCCTAGAGAAGGGCATGGCAACCCACTCCAGCATTCTTGCCTGGAGAATCCCCATGGACAGAGGAGAGTGGTGGGCTGCAGTCCATGAGGTCACAAAGAGTTGGACATGACTGAGTGACTAAGCACAGCCCATAAGGGGATTTATCTAAAATAAACCCCAGTAAGCTGGATTTCATAAAAGCATGGTACCAAGGCTGGTGTGGAATAGAAGTTCAAAATAAATAGTTTCTATAGCTATGGTTCTAGGTCATTTGGCAAATAAAAAATTAAGAGCTATTACATAAAGGCAAGTATTAAAACTGTGACTAAGTACAAAACACTTGGCTATATATTAATTAAGGCAATAGTGGCACATATTTTAACAGTTCTGTCTCTTACTCTATCAAGATGAGCAATGAGATTGCAAGAAGTAGTACTAACTCTTCCTGTTTCTGGACTTCTACCTAGTGACTGAGGCGAAGCTGTCTTTAAAGTAACATTTTCCCTCTTCTCTTTTAAGATGCTCATACCCTTGGAGGAGGGGAGAGGAAGGAAGCTGTTTTCCTGGAAGACCGTTGCTCTCATTACCAAATCTCTATGTGGTCTAAGCAGTGGGAAAACAGCATTGTGAATCACATGTGTGGTCGATAGTTTGGTGGGTTGGATGGTTTCCTTGGGTATCAATTCCTAAGGATTCTTTAAAAATTCTGGCATAATATCATAATTTTATTGTTAAATTATCATGAACAGAGAATATGGGCTAAAGGTTGGTTTATGGAACCCTTGGAAATTTGTGACAAGCAGAATTAAAGAAGTTGTTGCTGTCATTTAGTCACTAAATCATGTCTGATTCTTTGCAACCCCATGGAGTGTAACCCGCCAGGCTTCTCTGTCCATGGGGTTTCCCAGGCAAGAATATTGGAGTGGGTTGCCATTTCTTCCTCCAGGTGATCTTCCCAACCAGGGATCGAATCCAAGTCTCCTGCCCTGGCGGGCGGATTCTTTACCGCTGAGCCACCAGGGAAGCCCCTGAGTTAAAGAAGTACTTGTAATTAAAAACTCTTCATATACTATACTTTTTAAATTATTTGAACCTAATATAGATAACATTGGAGAAGGAAATGGCAGCCCACTCCAGTGTTCTTGCCTGGAGAATCCCATGGACTGAGGAGCCTCGAGGGCTGCAGTCCCTGGGGTAACGAGGAGCTGGACACGACTGGCCAACTAGGCAATAAAGGTAACAGACTTTGTAGTTGGATTTGGGCAGTGTTGTTCTGGTCAGTGTTTAATAACTGGCTCTCTAGAAAGCAAACAAAACCCCTGATCTGTATACTCCTACCATGGCCAGTTTCACGCTACCACTATGATGCCACTGAATGCGTGGTTGGGAAGAGAGGTTTAGCATCTGGCTGGTAAGGGCCAGCTTTACTACAGAACTGGAGGAGTGGGCAGGGAGGGCCTGAGCTCTGTTGCTGAGTCTTGTGACAAATAGAAAGATCCTTCTTTCCAGGCAGTTCAATAATAGAAGGAAGGAAGGCCAACTGTGAGGAAGTTATCAAACTTTTGAAGAGGCTGGAATTTAATTATTTCAACCACTAAAAAGAAAGGATAATTATGTGATGTAAGTGCTAATTGTTGCTACAATGGCAGCCATATTAATTATAGTACATAAATGTATTAAATCAGCATGCTGTACACCTTGAATTTACATAATGTTGTATGTCAGATATATTTCAATTTAAAGAAAAAAAGAAATTCTGAGGCAAAGCAATATGTCTTCTTTGTGACTGATAGAGAAGTCCCCAGAATTGGTCAAGTCTCTTCTGAATGGAAAGAGAGGTCCTGGTACTCGGCGGATAGAGTGGAGTCCTAATTTCTACAACTACCCTCCTGCATGTTGATAGACTTCCAATGTTGAAATGCTAGTCACTGTGAACGTTTTTTCACTCTGGATAAGCAAAATACAATGCAACTTTTTCCAAAGTGTATATATATTATATACACATGCAATCGTGAAACAAGTGATACGTCTGTTTCTCTTCATATTTCCTTCGCTTTAAAGACATTCTGTGTGTATGTGCTCAGTCACTTCAGTTGTGTCTGACTCTTTGCAACCCTGTGGACTGTAGCCCACCCTGGTCCTTTGTCCATGGGATTATCCAGGCAAAAATACTGGAGCAGGTTGCCATGCCCTCCTCCCAGGGATAGTCCCAACCCAGGGATTGAACCTGCGTCTCTTGTATCTACTGCATTGGCAGGTGGGTTCTTTACAACTGGCGCCACCTGAGAAGCCCTTAAAGGCATTTAATACACTTCTTGAGGTATTTCTGAGAAATAACTCCAGAAAGAATGACGAGACAGAGCCAAGGAAAAACAACACCCTGTGGTGTTGTTTATTATATATATTATAACAACAGCCACCTGTGGATGTGGCTGGTGATAGAAGTAAAGTCCAATGCTATAAAGAACAATATTGCATACAAACCCAAAGGTTATATCCATGAATTAAGGCAAATTGGAAGTGGTCAAACAGAAGATGGCAAGAGTGAACATCGACATTTTAGGAATCAGCAAACTAAACTGGATTGGAATGGGTGAATTTAAGTCAGATGACCATTATATCTACTACTGTGGGCAAGAATCCCTTAGAAGAAATGGAGTAGCCATCATAGTCAACAAAAGAGTCCAAAATGAAGTACTTGGATGCAATTTCAAAAGTGACGGAATGATCTTTGTTCATTTCCAAGGTAAACCATTCAATATCACAGTAACCCAAGTCTATGCCCCGTCAGTAATGCTGAAGAAGCTGAAGTTGAACGATTCTCTGAAGACCTAAAAGACATTCTAGAACTAACACCCAAAAAAGATGTCCTTTTCATCATAGGGGACTGGAATGCAAAAGAAGGAAATCAAGAGATATCTGGAGTAATAGGCAAATTTGGCCTTGGAGTACAAAATCAAGCAGGGCAAAGTCTAACAGAGTTTGGCCAAGAGAATGCACTGGTCATAGCAAACACCCTCTTCCAACAACACAAGAGAAGACTCCACACATGGACATCACCATATGGTCAATACTGAAGTCACATTGATTATATTCTTTGCAGCCAAAGATGGAGAAGCTCTATCCAGTCAGCAAAAACAAGACCAGCAGCTGACTGTGGCTCAGATCATGAACTCCTTGTTGCCAAATTCAGACTTAAATTGAAGAAAGTAGGGGGAACCACTAGACCTCTCAGGTATGACCTAAATCAAATCCCTTATGATTATACAGTGGAAGTGACAAATAGATTCAAGGGATTAAATCTGATAGAGTGTCTGATGAACTATGGATGGAGTTTCATGGCATTGTACAGGAGGCAGTGATCAAGACCATCCTCAAGAAAAAGAAATGCAAAAAAGCAAAATGGTTGTCTGAGTAGGTCTTACAAATAGCTGTGAAAAGAAGAGAAGCTAAAGGCAAAGAAAAAATGGAAAGATATACTATTTGAATACAAAGTTCCAAAGCATAGCAAGGAGAGAAAGGAAAGCCTTCCTCAGTGATCAGTGCAAAGAAATAGAGGAAAACAATAGAATGGGAAAGATGAGAGATCTTTTCAAGAAAATTAGAGATACCAAGAGAACATTTCATGGAAAGATGGGCACAATAAAAGACAGAAATGGTATGGACCTAACAGAAGCTGAAGATATTAAGAAGAGGTGGCAGGAATACACAGAAGAACTATACAAAAAAAGATCTTCATGACCCAGAAACCACAATGGTGTGATCACTCACCTAGAGCCATACATCCTGAAATGTGAAGTCAAGTGGGCCTTAGGAAGCATCACTACAAACAAAGCTAGTGGAGGTGATGGAATTCCAGTTGAGCTATTTCAAATCCTAAAAGATGATGCTGTGAAAGTGCTGCACTCAATATGCCAGCAAATTTGGAAAACTCAGCAGTGGCCACGGGACTAGAAAAGGTCAGTTTTCATTCCAATCCCAAAGAAAGGCAATGCAAAAGAATGCTCAAACTACCGCACAATTGCACTCATCTCACATGCTAACAAAGTAATGCTCAGAATTCTCCAAGCCAGGCTTCAACAGTATGTGAATTGTGAGCTTCCAGATGTTCAAGCTGGATTTAGAAAAGGCAGAGGAACCAGAGATCAAATTGCCAACATCTGCTGGATCATCGAAAAGGAAGAGAGTTCCAGAAAAACATCTACTTCTGCTTTATTGACTACACCAAAGCCTTTGACTGTGTGGGTCACAACAAACTGTGGAAAATTCTTTAAGAGATGGGAATACCAGACCACCTGACCTGCCTCCTGAGAAATCTGTATATAGGTCAAGAAGCAACAGTTAGAAGTGGACATAGAACAACAGACTGGTTCTAAATCAGGAAAGGAGTACATTGAGGCTGCTTGTAACCCTGCTCATTTAACTTATATATAGAGTACATCATGCAAAATGCCAGGCTGGATGAAGCACAAGCTGGAATTAAGATTGCCAGGAGAAATATTAATAACCCCAGATATGCAGATGATACCACCCTTATGACGAAAGCGAAGAGGAACTAAAGAGCCTCTTGATGAAAGTGAAAGAGAAGAGTGAAAAAATTGGCTTAAAATCAACATTCAGGAAACTAAAATCATGGCATCTGTTCCAATCACTTCATGGCAAATAGATGGGAATTAGTGGAAACAGTGGCAGATTTTATTTTGGGGGGCTCCAAAATCACTGCAGATGGTGACTGCAGCCATGAAGTTAAAAGATGCTTGCTCCTTGGAAGAAAAGCTATGACCAACCTAGACAGCATATTAAAAAGCAGAGACATTACTTTGCCAACAAAGGTCCACCTAGTCAAAGCTATGTTTTTTCCAGTAGTCATGTATGGATGTAACGAGTTGGACCATAAAGAAAGCTGAGCACCGAAGAATTCATGCTTTTGAACTGTGATGTTGGAGAAAACTCTTGAGAGTCCCTCAGACAGCAAGGAGATCCAACCAGTCCATCCTAAAGGAAATCAGTCCTGAATATTCATTGGAAGGACTGATACTGAAGCTGAAATTCCAATACTTTGGCCACCTGATTCAAAGACCTGACTCACTAGAAAAGACCCTGATGCTGGGAAAGATTGAAGGTGGCAGGAGGAGACAACAGAGGATGAGAGGGTGGGATAGCATCACTGACTCGATGGCCATGAGCTTGAGTAAGCTCTGGAAGTTGGTGATGGACAGGGAAGTCTGGAATGCTGCAGTCCATGGGGGTCACAGAGTTGGAGAAGACTGAGCAACTTAATTGAACTCAACTGGGGTATTTTACCATCTGCCAACCGAATCCACAGCTTACTTTCCCCTGGTGTTTCTCATTGCGTTATTCATTGTATTAAGGCCTGTATATAGCAGTCAACTTTCCATAAAAGACCAACAACATATCTGAAAATTGAACCACTTACCTAAGTGCACTTGGAGCTTACTTGGGGTCTAGTATAAAGTTTAATAGCAAGTAAAGGAAAATAAAAGGATAGCTTCCACTGAATTAAAATACCAAACAATAATTTTAAAATATATTACATTGAGCTGAAATTGAGTTTAGTAAAAACTTTGCTTACAAGTGAGATTTTCATTAGTTTAATAATTCTCAGCTTTTCTGTCCTTTCATTCAAAGTGTGATTTTTAAAAACCCACTTGTTTTTAAGCTCTGCCTCAACTTTTCTTCCTTCCTTGTACATTCTCTATCTATCATGATTTCATGCATAATGTTTGCATAAGTTTAACTCTGAAATATATTTTCCTATATTCTGAAGTCAATGAAATAATCAACTTTATGAGAGCAAGAAGTTTGTGCCAAGGAAGTTACTGCACTCCCTTTAGATTTGTGCTAATGACCATTGCTTGGAGTTAGTTTCTTTAGAAAAATACAAACTAATAGTAAACTTCCATGATAATATTTGCTCAGAATTTTCAAGGAAGTCTGTGGCTTGCCCAAAAGCTTAACTTTTAACAACATCTTTCAAACCTGTGAAATTACATTGCCTATTTAGCCAATTCAGTGTGCATAATATTAATTTGCTGTGCCACAAAGGTAGTACGCTTTAACTGTTATTAGGGGAAAGTATTTATTTGATTTCCCTTTATGAGTCTCACATTGCTTATAATTCAGTAGGGCTACCACATTTTCTGGGCAGGCTATCAAATAGGATGTTGTAATGATTTGCTTGACTAGTAGAATAGATGAAAAAATATTAGTTCTGTCTGTAGCTGTTCTATTTTTGAATTTCAGATTTGCACAGTTTGAGACCATTTATTCCTCATGGTTTTCTTTAACATTTTTTAAAAATTATTTTATGTTTTAAAGAGTTAAAGATGTCACACAAAATCAGGGTAATGGTTAGGGTACTATGATTTCAGAGGACAAAATCGAAGACTTAGGTTTTATTTTTAAATGCCAAGGAAAGGGCTATAGTACAATGCAAAATTTTTTGGCTTTGGTGAAAGGAAAACATAGTGATGCCATCCAAACTGACATCTTGGGATGCTTGAATGCTTCAGTTCTCTCTCTGCGTTGCTATTCCTTTTCATCTTCATGAAGATGTTAAGATGTTTTCTGATTCATAAAGTTACTTAACAAAATTATCTTTGGAATAATCCATTCTACTTAGAGGATACATATAAACTCAGAGTGTTTCAGTAGACTAACTTCCTATCTTACACATTATCATGGATTCCTTGAATAACTGGATGAAGTTCTCTTTATGTACACTAAATTCTTAAAACTTCATCTTCTACATATTGTTGCAAAGGAGATCCATCATTGTGGCGGTTTATTATTTTATATAATCCGTTTCTTTTTTCAACAAATATTTATCAAGCAACTACTAGGTTTCAGGTATATTCTAGGTACTTAGTGCATATCGGTGGACAATGCAGACAAAGATCTCTGCCCTGGTGAATCTTATATTCTACTGGAGAAGACAGGAAACAATAAATATAAAAAGTAAAGAATGTAGTATGTTAGAAGTTGATAAGTACTTTGGTAAGAGGAAAAAACAGCAGTGCAAGAAGTGTTTGTTTTGTTTGTTTGTTTTTTGATGCTGGGATAGGGAGGAGCAGACCTCTGTATTAGAGGGGTCAGATCACTCAGTGGCCATGTGAAGGAAGTTGGCCACATAGAATCTGAGGGAGGAGCATTCCAGGCAGAGGGAATGGCTAGCACAAAGGCTGAAAGCTGAGACAGTGTTGGCATGTTTGGGAAACAGCAGAGGCCATTGTGGCCAGAGTAGAATCAGTGACGGGGAGAATAGTAGGAGAGTTGCTGAGGGAAGTAGTGCAGGCCTGGGTTATGTATGGCCTTTCTGTGAGTGAGATGGGAGTCGTTGCTTACCAGAGGGATGACATGAAATGACTTACATTTTTAAAAGGATCACTCGGTCTGTTGGGTGAGAACAGATGGAAGGGGTCAAAGGTAGATGGAGGGAAACCTGTTAATGAAGTGCTGCAGTTGATCAGCTGAGAAATGATGACCATAACTTAACTAGAAAAGAGTCAAGAGTACAGGCAAGAGAGGAAGTGGAGAGATGGTAGAAGTCTGTGTTTCGAAGTAGAGCCAATGAATTGGAAGAGAATTTTGAGAGAAAGAGGAGTCCACAGTGATTCTAAGGTTGAACAGGTTGGGTTTTGTTTTGTTTATTTTGTTTTATTGAATAGGGGTGTTGGGGAAGGAGTTCAGTTTTACACATGTGAATTTTGAGAAAGTTGTTAGATATCCAAGCAGAGACATCAAATAGACAACCAGATACTTAAGTCTAGACTTTGAAAGAGAAGTCTGTACTGGACATGTATTGGGCAAGTTGTTAGCATATAGATGATGATTAAAACCATGAATTAGAATGAAATCACCAAGAGAGTGAGTGTAGATAGAGAACTTGTGAGTGAATTTCATGTATTTGGTATGATTTACTCAGTGGGCTTGTAAAGTTAAATACACCCTCTTCTCAAAGAACTCATGGTCTGTATTTGACTGTACATTTTCATAAATGCAGGAGATGCTATTCATATAGACTGTAGTATCTGAAGATGAATATTGCAATGGCCGGCATGGGGATGCAGGGAGCAGTGTGGAGAGTCAGTTATGTATTTCTGTATGTTAATGGCCATCAGTTCAGTTCAGTTCAGTCACTCAGTTGTGTCCGACTCTTTGTGACCGCATGAACCACAGCACGCCAGGCCTCCCAATCCATCACCAACTCCTGGAGTTTACCCATACTCATGTCCATTGAGTCAGTGATGCCATCCAAACATCTCATCCTCTGTCGTCCCCATCTCTTCCTGCCCTCAATCTTTCCCAGCATCAGGGTCTTTTCCAATGAGTCAGCCCTTCGCATGAGGTGGCCAAAGTATAGGAGTTTCAGCTTCAACATCAGTCCTTCCAATGAACACCCAGGACTGATCTCCTTTAGGATGGGCTGGTTGGATCTCCTTGCAGTTCAAGGGTCTTCTCCAACACCACAGTTCAAAAGCATCAATTCTTTGGTGCTCAGCTTTCTTTATAGTCCAACTCTCACGTTCATACATGACCACTGGAAAAACCATAGCCTTGACTAGACATGTTAATGGCCATAACATGATACAATAAATGCTATTCTTGATATATGTAGTAGAGTTGTAATATAATATAATATAAATAATGTAAAATGTAATAGAATTTGTATATGTCATGGGATTGTAGAGAAAGGAAATGTGATTTGACTCGATGATAAGAAGGTAGAGTTAAATTTAGAAGACTCTGTTTTCAATGTATCTTAGAATAGATTAATATATAGTAACATTGTGTGTAGTTAAAATCAAAATTAAGACCTGAGCTGAAGGATCACTTGACATTATCTTTTAATAACCTACGCTCAGGTCTACCTTTGGGCACCTAGTTTGTCTTCTAAGATCCCCCATCCTATTGCTAAAAAGGCTACTGAAGCCCATTGCAGCACTGTTCATGGTTGAAGGCAGAGGTGGATGAAGAAGGAAGGCACAGGAATGACAACAGGACCACAGCATTCTAGCTTTCTGTACCTGAGGATTCTGTTAGGAGTTAGCAGGGGTGGTGTCTCCCATGATCAGTCCATCAGTGTGGTCTTGCACTGTCTCTCCATTGTCTCTTTTCTGTGGCTTAGGTTATAAAGGAATGGTTTTAAAAAGTGGGTTTTGTACTTTCTGTTGTAAGCATTATAATCTCCAAAAACAAACAAACAAAAAAAATCTTTTCTGTGAAGTGATGCCTTTAATGTGATTTTCTGTTCCCAGCTCTAAGAATACTATTGAGTCATCCACCAGTGGTTATTGGCCAAGTAGGTGAGAATTGTAAAAAATGCTTCCAGGTGAAATACACACACACACACACACACACACACACACACACGCGCGCGCATATATGTGAAGTGAGTGAAGTGAAAGTTGCTCAGTCATGTCTGACTCTTTATGACCCCATGGACTATAAAGTCCATGGACTTCTTCAGGCCAGAATACTGGAGTGGGTAGCCTTTACATTCTCCAGGGGATCTTCCCAACCCAGAGATCAAACCCAGGTCTCCTGCATTGCAGGCAGACTCTTTACCAGCTGAGCCACAAGAGAAGCCCATATATATATATACATATTCACACACATGTATATCTTTAACATTTTTAAGTGGTCTTTACCTCATTACATCAGCCTTGTATCCTACGAATAATCTCAGTTATAAAGTACATATAGGCCACAACTGAATTAAAATTTTACTTAAAAATTGTAAATATTGGGGTGGTCTGGTGGCTCAGACTCCACACTCCCAATGCAGAGGGCCTGAGTTCAATCCCTGGTCATGGAACTAGATCCCACATGCTGCGCCTAAGACCCTGCACAGTCAAATAAATATATTTTAAAAATTGTAAACATTTGTATTTTCTGTCATTCATTTTATGAAAACACGACAAAGTTCCTTGAAGACAATTGACAATTTGACAATAAAAGTAAACTTTTGTGCAAAACTGGAATTGGTGCAGAACATAAATAGAAACATTTCACACTATAAATAGCAACACTAAATCACTGGGCCTAAAACTTAGTTTTATGCATACTGCTGTTCTCTGCTTGTTGTTTTCCCTTTACATGTAAGATTGTTCTCAGTGTATCACTTCTGTACCCACCTTTGAAAGTCTTCATTCTTTTAGGCACCCTCAACTATACATTAGGCTATGTCCCAGCACCTAGCACAGTACCCTGCATGCACACCTCTCTAAAGAACCATTTGTCAGTCTATTAGGTGCTGAATCATTAGTCGCTTTCTCTCATTCACATAGCAGCTGAACATGTGTATATATGATCAACAGAACTGCAGTTCTTCATTCAAGTACTTCCTGTGCTTTATTTCATGTCATATTTACCAATATTTACCATATTTCTCTATCCTTACTTATTTTTATGATGTTCAAACTAATGAAATAAATCTAGAATAAGCAGCTACCAATTAAAGAATTCATCTGGAGAATTAACTGGCATAATGGCATGTGCAGGAACCCTAATTAGCCTTAATTTATTTATTCAACAAAATTTATTGAGCTTACTGAGTGCCAGCTACTCTGCAAAGTGACAGGGGTGTAAAGTGAATAAGGCAGGTGGAATCTCTGTCCTTATGGAGGTTTTTGACAAGCAAACAGTTGCAGTGCCATGTAATAACACAAGTCCAGGGTACTGCCGGAGCGCTTGTATCTGTTAGAATTAGGTTCAAGGACAAGTGGCACAGAACCCAAATAACAATAGTGTAAAAGAAATAGAAAATTTTTAACATGAGAGTCTCGAGGTAGACCAGAACTCCATGATGTCAGATCTACTTCTGTCTTGTTGCTGTGCTGTGGCTGACCTCCAGGCCCCAAATCACCTCATTGTGCAAGGGGACTTCTCCTGCCCTAGGTCCACATTCCACCAGAAGGAAGTAGGAAAAGAGAGGGGAGGAGCAGTCTCTGTAACTTTAAAAGACTTCCTAGAAATTGCTCAAACCACTTTCACTTACATTCCCATTGGCCAGAACTTGGTCATGTGGTGCCCTAGCAGCAAGGGAGGCTGGGAAATGATGTATTTATTCTGGGCAACGAGGAAGAAAAACAGGGTGAATGCTAGGGAACAACTAACAGTCTCTGCCTCAGGATTTCTGGGAAAATAATTGTCCAAATTGAGATCTGGGGTAAACAGGATTCTCAGAAGTGTATGTGTGTGTATCCTGACAGGAGGACAACATTCCAGAGAGAAGGAAAAGCTCAGGGAATTGAACACTGAAGAAACTGTTCTTTCACCAGTCACAGTTAATCCTTGCATGATCGTGTTTGTGCTCTTCTTCTAGTTGGACATTGGCTTTTCAGACTTAGAGGTGCTTGGGACTCCAGAACTTCCATGCTGTGATGAGAGAGATGATGTATTTACCAAGGAGAGAGGATTGGAGCATCACCACTCATGTGTTGGCATGTTAATAAGTGTGATTGGGAGCAGTGGAAGGGTTACTAGACAGATTATCAGATTGATAGGAGAACGTATTAATAGAAGTTAGTATCACTCCTCTATTTAAAATCCCTGCTTGTGCCAGAGCACTTATAAAAATGTAGCTCAATGCTCTGTGATGATCTGGAGGGAGGCTCAAGAGGAAGGGATATATGTATCCATATAAGTGACTTACACTGTTGTGGCCTCAAGAGGAAGGGATATATGTATCCATATAAGTGACTTACACTGTTGTACAGTAGAAACTAAGACAACATTGTAAAGCAATTGTACTCCATTTTTTTAAAAAGCAGTCACATATCTTACTCCCATTGAAATAAAATTTTGTTGTACTTTAGCCTTTTGCTATTAGCCTCTGTTACCTGTCATGTCCAAAGTTCCAAGTGTTTTATTTGAATCTTCATACCTGAGAAACCAATAGGGTCAAGAAAATAGGAACCGGTCTTTGCATAAGTGTTTATTGAACTTTTCTTTATCATCTTTCAGGTCTTGTAGAAATTTGCCTGATGCACCCTCTCGATGTGGTGAAAACCAGGTAAGGTTCTGCATGAACAAGTTTTATTGACTTTGGCTGATATCCAAATTAAGATCTGTCAGAACACTAAATGCTAGAACTTGTCCTAGGCTGGTAGCTTCTCCCAATAATGGCATTTATATTTACTTGTTAAAGAAAATACTATTTGACAGATAAAATGTGAGCAGTGAAAAGCATTTCTCGATAGAGGTCATCTGAAGGTATGTCATATTTTACTGCCGTCACATGACAACCATAAGGTATGATTTGTGACTTAACTGGTGAGCAAAGGAAATTTATCAAAATGATGTAAAAAGTTAACTCTGTCTAGTGAATTATGACAGCAGACTTCCACTTGGCATTGCATATAGCAGATTGCTATTTAATAGTTAGCATTTTGGTGTGAAACTCCAAAATTTCAAGTAAACTTCTTTAATGGTGCTTAAAGAATTTATTCCTACATTTGTTTGTCAGTGCAGAGTGCCATACTTCCTGGAAAATGCATTTGCTCTTAAAGGGAGATACAAATCAGGGCAATGTATTATGTCTGTTTACCAAGAGAAAACAAAATCTTGTGGGTTTTAATATGATTTGGAGCTTTTTTTTTTTTTAAGTTAAATCTGTGACTAAATTACTGAACTCTATTTTTTCAAATTAAAAGCTCTGAAACTGTAGTGAAAGTTTCCACTTATTTGCATTGTGTCAATCCCAACAACATGCCTAGGATGGAGCTTAATAGCAGAAGTGCCATCCAACAATGATGGTCAAGCAAACCCTTACAGCCACAGTTAGGGAATACTTGATGACTCAGGCTGGTCATTGAACGGACATGTTGCTTAATTTACCTGAAGAGGCAACCAAATCTAGGCTGGTGGCTGAAAGCAAGGGAAGGTGTCTGTGACATGCAAATAATATTACATTTCTGATAGAGATAGAGAAGATGAGAATGTGGCCTCTTTCATAGTCAGCTTTTGCACCTATAACAAAATTACATACAGACTGGGGGCTGTTCTGGAGGTTGGAAAGCTCAAGATCAAGATGCCAGTCAATTTGATTCTTGGTGAGAACCCTCTTCCTGATGTGTAGACAGTCACCTTCTTGCTGTATCCTTTCTTGGTGATGGAGAGAGGAAACTCTCCTGTCTTTCTTGTTCAGTTCAGTTCAGTTCAGTTCAGTCGCTCAGTCATGTCCGACTCTTTGCGACCCCGTGAATCGCAGCACGCCAAGCCTCCCTGTCCATCACCAACTCCCGGAGTTCACCCAAACCCACATCCATCAAGTTGGTGATGCCATACAGCTATCTCATTCTCTGTCATCCCCTTTTCCTCCTGGCCCCAATCCTTCCCAACATCAGGGTCTTTTCCAATGAGTCAACTCTTCGCATGAGGTGGCCAAAGTGCTGGAGTTTCAGCATCATTTCTTCTAAAGAACACCCAGGACTGATCTCCTTCAGAATGGACTGGTTGGATCTCCTTGCAGTCCATGGGACTCTCAAGAGTCTTCTCCAACTCCACAGTTCAAAAGCATCAATTCTTCGGCACTCAGCTTTCTTCACAGTCCAACTCTCACATCCATACATGACCACTGGAAAAACCATAGCCTGAAATGTAATAAAATAAAAATAAATAGCTAATTCTAATAAGAAAGATGTAATATGGTAGAAAAGATAGGGTCAGTTCAGTTCAGTCGCTCAGTCGTGTCCAACTCTTTGCAACCCCATGAATTGCAGCACGCCAGGCCTCCCTGTCCATCACCAACTCCCGGAGTTCACTCAGACTCAACGTCCATCATGTCAGTGATGTCATCCGGCCATCTCATCCTCTGTCCTCCCCTTCTCCTCCTGCCCCCAACCGCTCCCAGCATCAGTCTTTTCCAATGAGTCAACTCTTCGCATGAGGTGGCCAAAGTACTAGAGTTTCAGCTTTAGCATCATTCCTTCTAATGAACACCCAGGACTGATCTCCTTTAGGACGGACTGGTTGGATATCCTTGCAGTCCAAGGGTCTCTCAAGAGTCTTCTCCAACACCACAGTTCAAAAGCATCAATTATTTGGTGCTCAGCCTTCTTCACAGTCCAACTCTCACATCCATACATGACCACAGGAAAAACCATAGCCTTGACTAGACAGACCTTAGTTGGCAAAGTAATGTCTCTGCTTTTGAATATGCTATCTAGGTTGGTCATCACTTTTCTTCCAAGGAGTAAGCGTCTTTTAATTTTATGGCTACAATCATGATCTACAGTGATTTTGGAGCCCCCCCCCAAAAAAAGTCTGACACTGTTTCCACTGTTTCCCCATAACACAAATTTCATCATCATGGGGTCCCCCATGACCTCATCTAAACCTATTTCCTCCACACCCCCACCAAAGACCTTACCTCCAAATATAATCATACTGGGGGTTAGGGCTTCAATATATGAATTTCAAGGGGCCACAAACATTCAGTCTATAACAACCTCAAGTCACCAAACCCAAACACAGAAAGAAGGAAATCCAACTTATATTCAAATGTAAGGTATGTGTAGGCTCCCTGGTGACTCCGTGGTAAAGAATCCACCTGCCAATGCAGGAGATGTAGGTTCAATCCCTGGGTCAGAAAGATCCACTGGAGAAGGAAATGGCAACCCTCTCCAGTATGTTTGCCTGGGAAATCCCATGGACAGAGGAGCTCGAGGGGGCCTGGGTGGCTATAGTCCATGGAGTCACAAAGAATCAGACACGACTGAGCAACTAAACAATGAGGTGTATGCACTCCCTGGATTATCTTTTATATAGAGTTCAGAAACTGAAGCAAAACTCATTGTCCTTTCCTTCCTAATGTTAATATTAACCTTCTTTGAAAAGCCGGATTATTGTTATTAAACTCTCAGGAATAGTCTTTTTCATTTAATGCTAATTTCGTATATTAGCATTGTGTACCGATGAGCAAGGAGAAGTAAGAATGATTTAAATGAGACATGATATTGACATTATGGTTACTCATTCATTCCTGCAACCCTTCATTCATTCATTTAGCAAAGTATATTGAACATCTGGTGCATGTGGGTTCTAGGTTAGCTCTGCCCTCAAAGAGCTCACAGTTTGATGAGTTAATAGGAATCTCATCACAGTGAATTTAAAAATGTCATTTCATGGAACTGGATTTGAATAGGATATTTCTTGAAATATGCCAATTTATTAGAACTTTGTCTTCTTTTTATATAGATATTTTTATGGAAAGGGAATTCACTGATTTAAATTTGTCAAGTCTCTTACCTAAATTCCAGGGACCCTGAAAGAGAAGTCAGTGGGATAGTGGATGGTATTTGACCTACATGACAATAAAAACTATACTGAATACAGACTCACAATCATAAAACAGACTGAAAGCCCCACACTCCTGCAGTTGACTGAATCAAAGTGGAATACGCAAGATTGGGAGCATATGTCAGTGGGGCACTAACACCCAGGTGACAGGGAGGGCACAGGACAGACTAAATTATTGCTGAAATCGTCACTGTTATATTGTATGGGAGGTGACTATGCCTCTGAACAAGACAGACTGTAAACTATAAAGGATAAAACATGAAACCACAGAGCATTAGTGATTTCACCAGGTTACTTTCCTTGATGATAGTCAAGGGCATTGGGTTCTAAGTTGTTGCAAGCCTTGTCATAGTGGGCATGGGTTACACCAGGCCAAACCTCATGGCTTCAGTTTTTGTGGGGTGTTTTTGCCTCTCATAGGATGTTATTGCTTGAAGAATGGTACAGTGAATTAATCTGAGCATGGAAAGGCCTCATTTTCCCCAATATCTCATGTGTTATGAGTGAAGTCACTCAGTTGTGTCTGACCTTTTGCAACCCCATGGACTGTAGCCTAACAGGCTCCTCCATCCATGGGATTTTTCAGGCAAGAGTACTGGAGTAGATTTCCATTTCCTTCTCCAGGGGATCTTCCCGACCCAGGGATCAAATCCGGGTCTCCCATATTGTAGGCAGATGCTTTACCATCTGAGATGTGGCAAAATCAATAAGCCTAGTTCTTTCTTTTGGGGTTCTGTTTGTACCTAATCCTTTTCTTTGTCAAATGAAAGATAACAGATTCTAAAAATGTATTTCCAAGTTCTTTCTTCACAGGAATTTTTTTCATTTTTTTTTTCACTCTGTAAATTACTGATTCTGTTACCCCTGGCTGGAGGGACAGGGGAGGTAGTAGTGTGACCTAAGCCCAAGGGTCAGGACTACCTGGCAATAGCTGGAGAACCGGAGTACATCTGTCTAGTGGTAGCTGGTCTCAGAGGAGCCCCAACCACTGCCAGATTCCATCTGAGGCAGACAGGGAGAGGGAAGGTCCTCTGGCTTCTTTCTTCTCTCTACTGTCTCCCATCAGTGCTCCTAGATGATAAACCCATGGAAGCCTGGGAGGCCCAGCCCAGCAGAAGGTGGTTCCTCTGAGTAATAGAGCAGAGGACAAGGGAAGAGTGAGAAATGGTCTGCAGACAAACATTCAGAACTGATGCACTGTCGTTTTAGTGGGATTTGGAGAAAGAGCTGATATAAACATGCATTTTCTTTTTTTAAATTGAGATGTAATTGACATATTAGTTTCAGGTGTACATAATGATTCAAAGTTTGTATATTTTGCAAAATAACCACAATAAGTCTAGATAACATCCATTATGACACATAGTCACAATTTTCTTTTTATTGTGATGAGAACTTTTAAGATCTACTCTGTTAGCATCTTTCAAATATACGATATAGTGTTCAGTTCAGTTCAGTCACTCAGTCGTGTTCAACTCTTTGCGACCCCATGAATCACAGCACACCAGGCCTCCCTGTCCATCACCAACTCCCAGAGTTCACTCAAACTCATGTCCATCGAGTTGCTGATGCCATCCAGCCATCTCATCTTCTGTCCTCCCCTTCTCCTCCTGCCCCCAATCCCTCCCAGCCTCAGAATCTTTTCCAGTGAGTCAACTCTTCACATGAGGTGGCCAAAGTGCTGGAGTTTCAGCTTTAGCATCATTCCTTCCAAAGAAATCCCAGGGCTGATCTCCTTTAGGATGGACTGGTTGGATCTCCTTGCAGTCCAAGGGACTCTCAAGCGTCTTCTCCAACACCACAGTTCAAAAGCATCAATTCTTCGGTGCTCGGCTTTCTTCACAGTCCAACTCTCACATCCATACATGACCACTGGAAAAACCATAGCCTTGACTAGACAGACCTTTGTTGGCAAAGTAATATCTCTGCTTTTGAATATGCTGTCTAGGTTGGTCATAACTTTCCTTCCAAGGAGTAAGCGTCTTTTAATGTCATGGCTGCAGTCACCGTCTGCAGTGATTTTGGAGCCCAAGAAAATAAAGTCTGACACTGTTTCCACTGTTTCCCCATCTATTTGCCATGAAGTGATGGGACCAGATGCCATGATCTTCATTTTCTGAATGTTGAGCTTTAAGCCAACTTTTTCACTCTCTTCTTTCACTTTCATCAAGAGGCTTTTAGTTCCTCTTCACTTTCTGCCATAAGGGTGGTGTCATCTTCATGTCTGAGATTATTGATATTTTTCCTGGCAATCTTTATTCCAGCTTGTGCTTCTTCCAGCCCAGCGTTTCTAAGCAGGATGACAATATACAGCCTTGACGTACTCCTTTACCTATTTGGAACTAGCCTGTTGTTCTATGTCCAGTTCTAACTGTTGCTTCCTGACCTGCATATAGGTTTCTCAAGAGGCAGGTCAGGTGGTATGGTATTCCCATCTCTTAAAGAATTTTCCAGTTTATTGTGATCCACACAGTCAAAGACTTTGGCATAGTCAATAAAGCAGAAATAGATGTTTTTCTGGAACTCTCTTCCTTTTTCAATGATACAGCAGATGTTGACAATTTGATCTCTGGTTCTTCTGCCTTTTCTAAAAGCAGCTTGAATATCTGGAAGTTCACGGTTCCCATACTGCTGAAGCCTCGCTTGGAGAATTTTGAGCATTACTTTACTAGCGTGTGAGATGAGTGCAATTGTGCAGTAGTTTGAGCATTCTTTGGCATTGCCTTTCTTTGGGATTGGAATGAAAACTGACCTTTTCCAGTCCTGTGGTCACTGCTGAGTTTTCCAAATTTGCTGGCATATTGAGTGCAGCACTTTCACAGCATCATCTTTCAGGATTTGAAATAGCTCAACTGGAATCCCATCACCTCCACTAGCTTTGTTCATAGTGATGCTTCCTAAGGCCCACTTGACTTCACATTCCAGGATGTCTGGCTCTAGGTGAGTGATCACACCATCATGGTTATCTGGGTCGTGAAGATCTGTTTTGTATAGTTCTTCTGTGTATTCTTGCCACTTCTTCTTAATATCTTCTGCTTCTGTTACTAACCATATATTATATCTGCAGGACTTATTTTATAACTGGAAGTCTATACCTTTTGACTGTCTTCATCCATTTTCCTCAACCCCCACCTCCAGGCTCTGGCAGCTACCAATGTTGTACTCAGCATCTATGAGTCTGATTTCTTCTTTTTTAAGTTCCACATATAAGCGAGATCATATAGCATTTGTCTCTCCCTGCCTAATTTGTTTCGCATAGCCTGATGTTCTCAAATTCCATCCGTGTTGTTACAAATGGCAGTTTCCTTTTTTATGGCTATGTAGCATTCCATTGTGTGTGTGTGTGTGTGTGTGTGTGTGTGTGTGTATGTATGATGTATCACATTTTCTCCATCCACTGTCCAGTCATCCATTGATGGACCCTTAGGTTGCAATCATGCATTTTTAATTCTGTTATGTTTAACAAAAATACACTTTGCGTTTTGAAAGATGATTAGAAACTGTAACTAATAAATCCTTTATGGAAAGATTTTAGGCACTGTAGCACATGGCTTTATGAGAATCATTTATTTTCCTCTGTATAAGTGTAGCTCTAGGGATAATGTGAGCATAGGCTATCATTCTAAGTGTTCCCACCTGATCTGGCAGAGGAGATTTGGCTAAGATGCTGTAAGCACAGCAGTTAAGTAGAATCAAGGTCTCCTTTGAGATTCTCCCCAGAGACATGCATGTACATTGTTTCATAGTTCTGTTTTTATACAAAGAACTTTGTGTACAATTGTTGTTGGACTCACAGTTAAGAACCCATAGCTACAAATGACGAAAGACTTTAGTTGTATAACTAGGAAGACTGAAGGTAGTTTAGTTTCTGGCTTCTTATCCTTGAGATTTATATAAATAAAATAAGTAAAAATAAAATAATCAGTAATATCTCATACATTTCTCATATTGTCTCTCAGTCTCTGTCTGTCCCTCTTTTCCTTGAGCTTTCCTTTCCCTACATGGGCTTCAGTTTTGGAGTGACTTTTCTCACTTGGCACCAGATGGCCTCAGTAGCTTTAAGCTTACATGCTCCTTGGTGTTTGTTTGTATTCTCTCTGAAATGGGATTACCTAGTATTTAAGAACTCTGGCTCTAGAGTTAGGCTGCCTGGGTTTAAATTCTGCTTCTTTATTATCCATGTAACATCAGTTACTTCCCTGTGCCTCAGTTTTTCATATCTTCAAATAGAAACAGTACCTACCTTACTGTAGGGAATAAATGACTACACATATGCATAGTCTTATATATAACATACATGTTTATGTATATGGGGCTTCCCGGGTGGGGCTAGTGGTGCAGGAGACATAAGAGATGTGGATTCAATCCCTGGGTTGGAAAGTTCCCCTGGAGGAGGGCATGGCAACCCACCCCAGTATTCTTGCCTGGGGAATCCCATGGACAGAGGAGCCTGGCAGACTACAGTCCGTAGGGTCGCAAAGAGTCAGACAAGACTGAAGCGACTTAGCACACACTTGTGCATATATGTATATTCATTTCTATGAAAGCATGGTGTTTAATACTGTGTCAGCAGAGGAAATGGGAACCGCAAAGACAAATGGAGTTTATAAGGTAGTCAGGGAAACACTATGGAGAATACAAAATGTGAGAGAGGGGAAATGTTTAATAGGGAGTCAGGAGGTTTCAGGTTTCCAAGTTGGAAGACTTGTGTTATGTGAGCGCTGCATTTAAATCCTTCCCCAGAAGGGTGTTTATAAGTAGAGAGTCCTCCTGGGTCTGAGGACGGGAGAGCATCAGTTTTATCTGTGAGTTCCTGTTGACGTTACTCTGCACACCACCTTGGGTCTGTGCACTGACATCTTTAGGTAACCCCCGTGGGTTGCACAGTGCCTGGCCTCCAGGAGGGGCCCAGTAAATGCTGATGAACAAACAAATGAATGAGTGTTGGGAAACAATCAGAAATAAGAGCCCTGTGAGTTCTGTGGCCAAATTGTAATGTCTAGAAGTGAATAATATGCAACTGTGTTTTCTTCATTGAAAAACTGATGATTTCATGAAAGAGATATGGGAAATAAGGATCTGTTGAAATAAAAAGGTAGCAATTACTTGATAAGGATGGTGGGCAAAACATTTGAAGCTTGTAGTGGAGGTTTGATGGGACCGGGTAACAGTGAGATGAGAGGGTTTCCAGGAGGCATGTCATGATGAGAGGTGGGTGGAGTGAGTTCGCACACGGCACTGAAGGCGCCGATGGAGGACGGGTGACAAGCTCTGAGATGAAAAGTAACGCCTTGGACTTCACCTAGGATAGCACTGGCTACTTGAAATAAAATGCATCCTAAAAGCTATATTTTTTAAAGTAAAAAAATATTTTATAAAATTAATTTTAACAATATATCTCATCTAACAATATTTTATTTGACCTCATATATCAAAAACATTATCATAGCCATCATATTAATCTCTGGAAAAACGATTGAAATGTTTTGCATTCTTTTTTTTATACTCAGTCCTTGAAATCTGATATCTGTTTTACACTTAGAATACATCTACTTATTGACAGTCACATTTCAAATGCTCAATAGCCATGTATGGTTAGTGGTTATGGGATTAGACAGCACAAGCCTAGAGGGCAATGGGGAAAGGACTTCTTTATGGGGAAAGAGAGATGGTCCGGTGGTTCCTTAGTAAGAAAAATATTCTTGCTTAAAATAGGTTGACAGTTGCAAACAAGCAAGATCCTAGGTGGGAGGGAATTTTACCACATGTGCATTTGATGGTCTGTACTGGTGTGGAAAGAGTGATATTCAAAACCCCACAGATTTACCGAAGTTACACTCCACGGGGGTTTTAGCTTACATCCCCTTCACACTTTTATTCCCAGGAAGGGAAATGGCTCATTGTGCTTCAGGAAGACAGAATTACTGAGGTGTGCATTCTATTTTGCCCAGAGTCATTTTTCATCGTTTTTGTTTTGTTTCATTTTTGAATGGGACATAAATCAGTTACAAATGAACTGAATTGGCCATCCTATAAAGACTGATCTTTGCAAACATGTCCTGTCAAAGAGATGTGCGGCACATCTTTTGGGGGCTGCTGGGGAAGGCAGGGAGATGTAGGGGTGAGGTGGCCTCCTCACAGTTTATTGCACAGGCACAGGTACAGGCTGCTGGTGAGTGGACAGGCCGATACACACCTCGGCTTTCATCTTCTTCACGTCAGGATTTATCTTGCACTGAGACGTCTTATCATACTTCTCCTCAAACATATTAATCACTGTGTGAATTCTAAGGCCTCACATGGCTTGAAAATTTGGCATCCATGTGTTGTTATATATGTGCTTATGGGGCTTTTACTCGAGCTACTGAGATTGATTTACATTCTGTCTCTCTCTGAGGCTCCCAAACCTCAGACCTGCTGAATCTGAAACTCTGGGGGTGGGGCCTATGGATATTTATGTTTAACACCCTCCTGGGTGAATCTTAAGCCTGACTGGTCGCTGGGTCAGCCTTTGGGAACCATGGCTGAACACCCTACAGGCAGTTCTGTTAAGAAAAAGTCTTCATGTAAAAAATTCTTTTCGTGTGTGTGTATGTTAACAATCTCTTTAACCTGTGGTTCTCATTGGTTTTATTTCTGTAAACTGCTTTGTTAGCAATGACGGGAAGTGGAAGAGCAGTTTCCTTGCGGAGCTCATTCTGTGGTTTGTGAGAGTGATATGGGAATATATTATCTCCAGCCAGAGAAAACACACCCTGTCCTACTGAGAGAGGTTATAGGGGCAAAAAATCAGTGCCAGGCAATGGGAGGGGAGTGAGTGTCGGTTGTTACAGAGGGAAGGTGAGCGGCCCTGATGAGTAAAAATGATTTAGAGGTGTAAGCCCACCATAAACTTTATTAAAAAGAGAAATCTGAGGACAGGCTCTGGTGAGAGGCTGCTTGGTGGGGAGCCCAGTGGAGAGCGAGGAACGGGGCTGGGGACCATCCACAGCCTTCCTTTACAGGGGGTGGGGGGAGAGCAGCAGTGAACTCGAAAATGAACACTTAATTTAGAGGTTGGAGAGGGGACGCTGAGCAGCCACTGAGGCCAACAGAACAGCAGGGTGGAAACAAGGAATGAAATTTTTCTTCTCCCCAATAGATCCTTAAAAAAAAGAAAAAGAAAGAAAGAAAAAAGAAAATCCTTTTGTAATTGGGAGAGAACAGTGGAAAAAATTCAAGATGGAGTTTAAAGTCGATGCCGTAGAGTCTATAGGTCTAAAAACAATTATGGAGCAGCAGAGAGGGTTATTTCCATATGTTAATGATTTGTCCGTGGTATAAAACATTAAGATCACATTCAGGGTTAGACCATGGTTATGCCTGATTTCTCACCATGCATAGAAATCTGGGGCTAGACCACTGTCATGGCTTGTTTCTAACCATGGAGAGAATGTGTCTGAAATAAAGCAAGCAAGGAGTAGAACCACATTTTTATAAACTGTATTTTTGTTTCGTCGTTGTCCTTTAGCTAAATCAATCAATGGCAACTTATAATAGCACAAAATGGTTACAGAATCCTGAAAGGCGTTGTGAGTGTAACTTCAACTTTGCTTTTGAAGTTGCATGAGCATATCAGGATTTCTCTGGGATTTGTTTTATTTAATTGAAATGTCTTTCTGTACTTACTGAGCCAAAGCCAGAAAGTCCTGGGTGGTGGGCACACCACAGATTCACACTGATACAGTATGTCATTTTTTCCATGCAGTCATCATTCGAAATTTTATTTATTGACATAATCAAATAAAAACTGTGCACAGGATGGATAATATATTTGGAATGGGTAGAGGTGACAATTAATTATGCTCTCCTTGGCATATCATAGGGCAGCAGTGAATATGTGTTAAGGAAATAAATGCTTTAAAATGCCATTTCCCCTCACCTAATTGCTTTATTACAAATTAAATTTGTCACTGCCAGTGAGTTCAGGCAAACTTTAAAAGGTCCCATGTTTGTATAGTGATTTAATTAAAAAGACTAATATAACCTAAGCTTGACCCTAAAACAAGAGAAAATAGTCCTATTTTGTGCACTGGTAGGAATGCTACCTGACGTTCTAGATAGGTGTGGATTTCTGGAGAAAGACAGAAGGATGGAGGATGAGAGCCTGTAACCCCAGAAAGAAATTTCATTAATATTACTCCTGGGATTTTTACTTTGACAATGTTCTGCCTCTCTTTGGGAAACAAGGAACCCCATAAGCACATTTATCTACACTGTGGAAAACTCAGGAGGGCCCACAGTAAACAGTTTTGCCCCTCCCTCATGTTCGGCAGTCCTTCCTACTAAACATAAACCCAAGCCATTGGCTAGGTTGGTTGCAAGAGTTTTCTAATCCATAGTGAATGCTACATGCATGTGGGCCTTTGCTGCTGCTGGACAGTTTTAATCATTTCTCCAGCAGCCCAATAATAATGAAGAGTAGATAGAAAGAGAGGCCATCTAAGGACCTGTTGCTCTGAGGCATTGAACAAAAAATTTGTCTCAAAGATCTTATGTAGAATAATCTTCCTATCATAGGCTAAAATTATTTTTCAGTCTTACTGATAAGGGAAACAAATCCTTTCTTCAAAAAGAAAAATCCTCGGGAATTCCCTAGGGGATAAGAGTCCACACTCCCAACGTAGGGGGCCCAGGTTCGATCCCTAGTCAGGGATCTAGATCCTGCATACCCCAGAAAGACCTGGTGCAACCAAATAAATATATAAATATATATCCCTATATATAATAAATATAAATATATTTAAATAATAAATAAATATATATATATTTAAATTCAGCCAGTTCCTCCTACATAAAATAACAAAGTTCTACTAGGTTAAATCAACTGTAATGCATTTCATAATCTTGAAATGTTGTTTCTAATTTCTTTTCTTTTATCTATTTTGTAAATGGAGGTCTTTTTTAAATCATTCCCCAGAGGAGCATGCTGTTTTTATGACTCACATTGTGGAAATTTTGTTAAATGTTTCATTTCCCCTTAATTTATGTTTTTGTTTAAAAATTTTAAAATACAGATTTGGTATTTGTTTAAAGTACAACAGCTATTATTCCTCCACTAATGACATGGGCTTAGTTAGAAGATTCTCCCTTAGCTAACACGTAAGAACCCTTCTCTCTTCTTTCTGCTTACCTGCAAAGGCTTCTCCCATGAGGATCCCAAGGAGGATGAGGCAAAGCATCTATGGATTCTTCATGCCTGTCAATGGGTTTTTTCAGACATTCTTTTTTTTTTTTTTTAAGCTGAAAGGTAAATTATTCTTAAATGGCTTTCTTATCTTTGTTACGGGAAAGTGAATTGCTTCCAAAGCATGACGACTGCTTCCCCTGTTCACCTCCCCCATCCCATCCCTTAGTCCCCAACCAGGGTTTTATCCCACTTGCTTTAAAATTTTCAGCAACTTCATTAATCTACTTATTTAGCTAATACCTATGACAGGTTCCCCTATAATGAGATATTGCCTTAACCGTGGTTTAGATTCCCATCTTGTATTATTAGAATATCATATGAGTATAAAGTATAGGATTAAAATAAACTGATTTGGGATTATTTTGATTTAAAAAACAAATGGGATTTTTAAAGTATTTTTAAAACATGCATTCATAAACTTTTCTCTATCATCTGTTTTAAGTACAGGTTTTGGGGGAAGGAGAGAATTTGGAACTAATAACCATGTCTATTTTCAGAAGCTATCCAAAGGCTGTTTGAGAAAAGCTCTAACTCTAAATGCAAGAAGTACAGTAAAATTCAGAATGTTTGCTGTTTATTTGACTATAGCACTTATTTTAAATGATTTCTAGTTAAACCTTAAGCAACATCACCAGTGAAAATAAAATTGTCTTACCAGGGGTGTTTGCTCCTCACCTGCATCTATAGTCTGTCGTAGAGGGCTGGAATATCCCTTAAAAGTCTTGTGTCATGCAGAAAATATTTGAGTTACTTACTCGAGCTCTTCCTATATCACGAGAGAACCCTGAAAGCATTGAGAAAGAAGCTGCTTGAGAAGAGAAAGCACAACTGTGAGCTGACCCTTGGAACCTGGGGACCTGCCCATGGGAAAGCTCCTTTTGAGCTGAGCATATAGTGGGAATGAAGAATGACATCAGAATTGCTGGGGTTGTAGCGCAGTTGAAAACTGTGGTTGTTGTGGACATGCTGGAAGATTGATTTTCCTTTCCAAGAATAAAAAAAAATAAAAAATTTATTTAAACAAACTTAAATTCAAGGCTGATAATGTAATATCAGAACTGTGAACCTTGACCAAAAATGGATAAAATTGTTTAAACATTCCTGGAAAATCGATTAATTCTCAAAATATTCTTATTGAGATGGCTAAAATAGCCTGTATTGCTTTTTCTTTGCAGTCAGGGCACAGCTGAGATTTAGTTTTGACATAATGAAGAAGTTTGCAAGATGATAAATAGAGCTGTATATTCTCTGGATACAACTCTACATAGTCTGGGCCAAGTTCCTACAGAATAAAATTTTCCCATTTGGGGGTTATTGAATAATATTTTCTCCAGTTTTGAGTACTGAAAAAGTTACATACTTTTATAGGAAAAATAATCCAAAATTAAGCTGAATATGCTCAATTTTTGGTAATCAAACTCTATCTGGGAAATGCATTTCTCTTTTTTATAAAAAAGATACGATATGGCAAATGTCTATCAGATCTAATTGAGTACTGCTGGAGTCTCAAGGAAAAAGAGTCTTTAGAATTTAAACTTCTATATTTGTGTCCTTTTAAATTCTGAAAAATAACCAATATACCTAAAGAAAATTTTTTTTTCAGATGTCCTAAAGTGGGAACTGGTTAGAATTCTGACCCATTTTCATCCTAAAAGGATAGATTAACAGAAATGATCCTCTGTAGACAGGCTTTAAGTGTCAGGCAAGAATGTGATTAACAGCTCAGAGAGACATCTAATCAAGCAGAAAGATGAATGCAGGCGCCCAGCATTTTAGTTCAACACTGTTGGCTCAAGCAGCTGGAGTCAATGGAATGCTCTGGGACTTGATTTCTCACCTAGAAATTAATGCTATTCCCCTAAATGATCTCGGAGGCTTCTTCTAGTCTGATATTCTATGTTTCCAAAGTCAAGTCTTCATTGCTAAAAGTAACGTGATCTTGGTACATGTCCAGCAGTGGGATTTCTCTATTCCTTGAACATGCCAAGCTTTCTCCTGTCTCAGAACCCGTGTGCCTGCTATCCCTTCTCCTGAAATGACTGGCTCTATCTCAGCCTTCAGACTTTTGCTCACTTGTCATCTCCACTCAGAGTCCTCCCTGGCCACCTCATCTAAAGTGGCCTCTTGTGTTTCTCTCGCTCTCATTACCCCATTTATCTTTGCTCTAGTCTTCTGATCTCATCATGTTGATTTCTGTGTGTACTTGCTAACTGTCTGGCTCCCTTGGAATGTAGGCTGAGACCTTCTTTTGCTTACTGATGTATGTATGCAGTGTCTAGAAGAGTGTTGGCACAAAGTAGGTGCTAGATAAGTACTTATTGAATGAAGGTAGTTTAAAAATCGATGCATGTATATTTTAAAATTATGTATTTGGAAAAATAAAACAAACAAAAACACTAAACCTGTCTGTTGCTGAAATCATCAGCCAAACTTCACACAAGGGCAATTCACATACTTTATGGAATTCACATATTTCTTTTGGCCACATAACCTGGGCATTTTATACAGCATGTGCTGTATTTTCTTCAGTGCTCAACTTGTGGTTTATAGCTTTATATCACAAAGAATTAAAAATGATTTTCATATATTTACTCTGTGTCAGTGAATTTTCCAGGACCTCTGCACCAGCTGCTCCTTTACTACTGCTAACACCAAGAAAGTTTCATCTAGACCCAGGATAGCTGTGTCTGCCTCAGTCCTGTCCATTCTTCTCTGCCAAGGTCCAAGGGTCTTTTTTCCTTTCCAATGCAGGGATGACCCCACCCACTAGAGTAGAAAGAGGACTCTCACGGGTGATGAGAAGATTGGTGAGAATGATGCTAGTGATGGGTGAGCTTCTAGAGGCCAGCCTGGACACTCCTTAAGGAAATGTTTTCAGTGCAGACAATATCATATTTTTACTTGCACGGCTCAAGAGGCTAGGTTTTTTGTCTGTTTTGCTTATTTCTAATGAAAAATGCCAGATGGAGTAGGGAGAGATTATTGCATTGCTCAGTAAATTGGCATACCTCTTTTTGAATTAAAAAAATATAGAAATCTCTTTTCTATCAGGATTTGTTAGGAATCTTAAGCTTTTTATTTTTTAAAGCAACCAGGATTAATAGAGCAGTAGTGTCAAGCAGGGCTCTAGCTCCATTTCAAAACAAAAATTATGCATGACTTCCAAAAGTAATATTTTCTAGTCTCTTCTTCTGGAATCTGAGAGAGGCAGGGAAGGGGAAGGGGAGGGTAGAGGAAGAGGGAGAGGGAGAGAGCGAGATTTATTAAGAAAATGTTAATCATTGCTTCTGAAGTAATAATCTTGGAATAAGTTTTGGCCTTTTGCTATGCTTGGTCCTAAGGATCTCACATTAGCACTTCTGCTTCCTTGTTATTAATACATACTGAAAATTTGAGTAGATTATTTATTTGACTTCTTTTTAGTACAAAACAGATAAACTTTTAGGTTAAATAGGAAAAGAAAAAGAAATGACCTCGAAATTTATCCTCAGGTTGAAAAATTAGAAAAGAACTGTTGTTTTACATTTTGATTTCCCAGAGTGTGAGAAAACTGTCCCTGTCCAGATGCTTGCCAAGTTCTGAGAGAACATTTAAGAGTGTTTTGGGGGAGCACAGGGAGATAGTCGGGGTCTTGTATGCGTGTGTTCCAGGTTTCAAACTGTAACAAGGGAACAGGAGAAAAGAAGGAAGCATTCCCAAATCAAACATAACTCTCAGGAAATGAGCCAGAACACCTGTGAGAGGTCAGGGGTCAGAAAAGACAAACTCAGGGTTCGCTATTTTGATCACATTACACAAAAGAAAATGGTCCTAGATAGTGGACAGAAGAAAACCTGGAATTGTATGGAGATGTTAGGACCTAAGGATTCTGTCATTCTAAAACTCCTTTCTCCCATGACTCTATGATGTTTCAAAAAATATTTTCAGAATTGACACTGAAACTTTCTGGTGGTCTCTTGTTGCTTAAGCATCAGGTTGAGAAGTTATTTATCTCTTTCTCGTAACTCCCAGAGGCTCACTTCTGGGAACCCTCGGAGGCGGATTCTTTGGCCAGTGCTTACAAGGCTCTTGGCGGGGTGGGGGTCCAACAGTCAGAGATGGAGAGACATCAGAGCCCTGAATCATGGGCAGTTCACTTCTATGGGGAGAAAAGAGGTTTGCAAACGTTACTTCATGGGACCTCCTAGGGAAAAAGAGGGTGTTTTTTCCATCTCATTTCCCAGCTCCAAATTCTCTGAAATCTGCTTGATTTTTGCCAGGTGTCAAACTATAACCCTCCTTGTCAGCCGCAAATGACTAATGATTAGCCTAATGACTATGCAAAGTTTGAAGCTCACATTCACATTATAACTTACTGGCTACACTGTGTTTTCATAAACTGTGAAAAAAAAAAAATTCTTGCCCCCAAAAGCCAATAAAAACAAAGTTTTAGAATCGAATTGCAATATTCATTTGCAGTTGTTGACCCCGTAGGTACTCAGGGAGAAACAAAGTGGGGGCTGGGGCAGCCCATCTTCACGCCTGTGGTTGGCCAACTTGGCGAGTGATGCCAGTGCCCTTCTCCTGGGGAGAGTCAAGTGATGTCAGCACCGCTGGGCAGAGCAATATTTGACCCTTAAACTCCTTCATATACAGGCAGCTGTTTTCCTCTTTTCACCATTCCTTGAAGGAAGCAGGAGAGCTGAAATATCTCATACTTTTCTTTTTTCTTTTGCAAATTCCCCTACATAAAGTCGGGGCTTCCCTGGTAGCTCAGCTGGTAAAGAATCCAACTGCAATGCAGGAGACCCTGGTTCAATTCCTGGGTTGAGAAGGCACCCTGGAGAAGGGATAGGCTACCCACTCCAATATTCATGGGTTTCCCCGGTGGCTTAGATGGTAAAGAATCCGCTTACAATGCCGGAGACATGGGTTCGATCCCTGGGTTGGGAAGATCCCCCTGGAGGAGGGCATGGCTACTCACTCCAGTATTCTTGCCTGGAGAATCCCCATGGAGGGAGGAGCCTGGTGGGCTACAGTCCATGGGGTTTCAAAGAGTCTAACACAACTGAACTACTAAGCACAGCACAGCACTACATAAAGTCAATTTAAAACTTTAATTGAATGATGACCACTTGGTGTGCTGCCCATTTACTCGTAGGTTGCTGTTCTCAAAAAAGCCTTTGCATCATGTTCTTTTCTTTACATTGTGTGTAAGAGGAGCGAGACCTCAACAAGTTTTCTCTATATTTACTCCTGGCCCCCCACATGTGCCTTGAGAGCCTATAAAAACAAATCTGCCTCTCAGCCAGCCAGTTGGTAATGGGATCTGGAGCCTTTCCCCGCAAGGTCACCTGTTTAAATAGAGACTCCCAGGGTACTGCCTGAAAGGTGTTTCCATCCTCCAGCCTTTTGCTTCCTGGCTCGGTGTCTTTTAGGAAGTGAGCCTTCCAGTGTTGGTCTGTTGCCCATCTCCATGGCAGTTGACAATAAGAAATCTGGAGACCCAAACCCAGGCATCTCCAGACCCCAGGTGTAAGATAAAGCACATTTTAGACTCCAAAGGCAAACAGTTTCCTTTAAAATTAAAATAGAGCTGTGTTCCATTTGGCTACTGGAGTGCATGATAGATACATCAAACAGCGGTAAATGTGTAAAGACCCTGTGGAAATGTCAGGGCTGTAAAAATCATTGTGAAAAAAAGATGCCAAGAGTTGTTCACAGGAATGTAATGGCCTTTTGCACCAGCAGCAAGCTCTCTTGGACAGCACAGCAGACAAGCCTCCCCCACATTACATGAAAAGAAAGCAAGCCAAATATTTGTGACTCTCACTTGTTCTGATTCCACATTTTTGTGTGTGTGGGACATGTTTCCAACATCCAGCATTCCATCTCCATAGATCTGTCTCCTTCTTGCCCCTCGGTCCCACAGTTAAGCCCCATTCCTGCCTCATTCAAATTCTAGCCAAATTCACTCAATAAGTGGCTTGTGTGCCCGCCTCTGCTGTGTCACTGTGTGCCAAGGTGTGGGGATCCCAGGGCTGCTTTCCCATATGGATCACCTCCTGTGTCTGGCACAGCTCTCGTCAGCTTCGTATCTTTCCATGGTGGTGCTAGTGGCCCCCTTTTCACTGACTTTTCCCAAATTAAGAAAGGAGGGGATCTTGGCATCAGCAATTCAGGGAGGTTGTCCCTGCAGCACCCACCAACCAAAACTAGCAGTCACCAATAGTCCCCCTCTCTTTTTAAAAGCCATGTCCAAGCAGTCAGGACACAAGGGGTATATTGAGATCCAGATCAGGACTGGCCTGACTGCTTTCAAATCAAAGAATGAAGTTGGGGTAGAAACAATATACAGAAGGACAAGCTCAAGAGAGGGAGAGCAAACAGAGCCAGCAGTTCCTGGTCAGGGTCATAAAGCTCCTACTTCCTTTACAGACCAACAATAAACAGAGTCAGTCATCAATCAGTAAACATTCCTCACAGGCAAGTGGGGATTTGTGTTCGAAGACACCAGATTAGATACTGACTTCCCCACTTTGCTTTTCCTTCCCTACCCCCACCCCCCACCCCCGACGTAACAGGGATCCTCAAGAAACCTCTTTCTTCATGAAGTTAACCAGGGTTTCTCAATCTCAGCTCAACTGACGCTGTGCGCTGGTTGTTTCTTTGTTGTGTGGGGTCTGCCCTGGGCATTGCAAAATGTTTTATCAGGATCCGTGGCTTCTACTCACTAGATGCCGGAAGCACCTTCCTCCCAGTGTGACAGCCCAAAATGTCTTCAGACATTGTCTCATGTCCCTTAGGGAACCAAAAATCACCTCCCACCTCCTTTGAGAACCACTGGGTTAAACAAAGGAACAAATCTGTTGGTCTCATGCATAATAAGCATAAACAGGTTGTTCCACAGATGGGGAGAGACCTGGAGAGTTGGCAGATGTCTTGGCCTAACCCCAGAGTTACTAATTCAGCCATTCTGGGTGGGGTCCAGAAATTTGCATTCTTGACAAGGATGCTGGTGTTGATGTTCTTGAAAACCACAAGCCTGGACCTTTCTGGATTGGCACCTGATCTATCAGTGGTGAGGTAGCTACAGGTGAGTAAGCTACATTATTTGATGTCTTCTCTATGTCTGTATCTTCCTTGTCATCGCCACCATCCAGTGTCATTTGACTTCTTTTTCCAAGGGTCTGCTTCACAATGCCTCCCCCTTTGACCTTTTTTCCTTGGGAGATGCCCCTAATTTTTCTCAATGACTTGGCCCCATGAAAGCTTTCAGTTTGGCTGTTTGTTCCTCAGGTTTACTTCCTGCTCTTGAATTAACCCATACTCATGTGTCAGGAAATACTAATAGATACTTCTGGTGCTTGATAATCCTCCTCAAATTTCACAAAACAAACTACCAAGCAGTGGCATTCCGAGAAGATGGCCCACCCAGCAAGGAAGAACATATTTTATCAGTGACATTTTTCCTAATGGCCAGAGCATGGTGATAATCAAAAACAAGCCAAAGTATATTATCTTTTAAAAACTCTGCACAGACAATGTAATGCAATTACTGTCATCCCTTTACCTTGGTAGTTTCCAAGGATGGCCTCCCCAGCCTCATGCCCTAGAAAAGTACAAAAGATACCAATTCCCTTCTTGCACTGCAGGTTTCTTAGCAGGTGCTTTACTGAACTCTGTGACCAGTCACGGTCCCCCTTTGTTGATGAGATCAAATCCAGATTCCTTAGCATGACATATGAGGATTTTGGGGGAGAATCCCAACTTACCTTTTTCAGAATCCACTGTTTTCACTGACTCTGATGCATACATATGTTCTATCTGTGCCCAACTATCATTTATTATTCTCTAAACATGGCTGGTAACTACACATAATAGTCATAATAGTAATAAAAGTAACTAGCAAATATTTATTGAACATTTACCATGTGCTATGTACTATTCTCTACCATGTTGTCTATTTTAATCCTTCCAACAAGCCTGTGAATTATTATACCCATTTTTACCAATAGGAATCTGGAACTTAGGTCAAGAAATGAGTAAAGGAGAGAGTGAGGATTCAAACCCAGGCAGTCTGACTCTATACATTGGACCTTTCTGGACTGGTACTTTACCACCAATGGTGAAGTAGCTACAGATGAGGACAGCAATCACTTTAAGCCTTCTTTCTTTAATCTTTAATTTTCTTTGTGAAGTACTATATGCATTACTTATATTTACAATGATTCAGTTCAGTTCAGTCACTTGGTCATGTCCAGCTCTTTGCAACCCCATGAACCGCAACACGCCAGGCCTCCCTGTCCATCACCAACTGCTGGAGTCTACCCAAACCCATGTCCACTGAGTCAGTGATGCCATCCAACCATCTCAGCCTCTGTCGTCCCCTTCTCCTCCTGCCCTCAATCTTTCCCAGCATCAGGAAAGATTTTCCAATGAGTCAGCTCTTCACATGAGGTGGCCAAAGTATTGTAGTTTCAGCTTCAATATCATCCTTCCAATGAATACCCAGGACTGATCTCCTTTTAGGATGGACTGGTTGGATCTCCTTGCAGTCCAAGGGACTCTCAAGAGTCTTCTCCAACACCACGGTTTAAAAGCATCAATTCTTCAGTGCTCAGCTTTCTTCACAGTCCAACTCTCACATCCATACACGACTATTGGAAAAACCATAGCCTTGACTAGATGGACCTTTGTTGGCAGAGTAATGTCTCTGCTTTGTAATATACTGTCTAGGTTGGTCATAACTTTCCTTCCAAGGAGTAAGCGTCTTTTAATTTCCTCTCCCACAACTTCTCCTTGGGCAAATTCTGTCGTATTTCAAAACTCAACTCAAATGTAACTACTTCCATGAATTCTCTTCTGTATCTTCAAATGATATGAGCAGTTCCTTTCTCTAACACTGAATAAAATTCTGTATATGTATATGTTGTATGCATGAGGGCACGTGTGCCATGTGCATGTGTGTCTACAATATATGTAATACACAAATTTTACATCATAGTGTTACTAGATTTTTGTAGTCCTCTCTAAAATGTGAGATCATGTCACATTTATATTTGTACTGCTAGCATCTAGCATTGTGCCCGATGCCATATAGATATATGTACTAACTGAAGGCGTGAATAAGTAAAGGAATAGTATATCCCAACTTTAAATACTGCTTTAAGTGTACACAGTCCACACCAATCTACCCATTGTCAAACCTGAGTTGAAATGAAACATATACTTCTGATTTCTATAGTTTAAAAGATTTTCACCCTACCTACTCTTGTATAAAAGAGGGGAAAAAAATAAAACAATATATTAACTGTGCTCTCTAATCCAAGTGGAACAAAAGTACTGGATATATAATGCAGCAGTGTTTGTTGGAGGGTCTCAGAGGACACCTAAGACCTCTGAAAAATAGGGTGTTGGCTGATGAAAGTCTCAGGGATCAGACCATTAAAAAGCTGTGGCGTTTGTCCCTGGTCCAGCAGAACCCAGAGTAGCCAAGCCAGAGCAACTGCAGCCGTCACAGCACGTCCCCCTGTATAACCAGTTATTTATTGGAGTAAGTGTTAGTTTGCTTATCCACATGCGTAGAGAAAGGCAGGCAGGCCCTGCGTAGGAACTAGGTGCTCAGGATTTGGTAGTAGTCTTGAGAGATGAGAAATTAAGATGGTCCTGGCACTACTTGGCATATTAGGAAATGATTTCTAGAAGTTAGAAATGAGAGCTAAGATATAAAAAACAGTGTGCTCTAGCCACACAGCACTTCAGAGAGGGCTAAGTGTTTGTTTATAAGAGAGTAATAAGTTGAAGTATGGAGTATTATGCTGAGAAGTGTTCAGACAATCTGCTGTGAAATGCTTTGAAAGTGTTAGTCGCTTATTCATGTCTGACTCCTTATGACCCCATGGACTGTAAACTCACCAGGCACCTCTGTCCGTGGGGATTCTCCAGGCAAGAATAGTGGAGTGAGTAGCCATTCCCTTCTCTAGGGGATCTTCCTGACCCAGGGATTGAACCCTAGTCTCCTGCATTGCAGGCAGATTCTTTACCATCTGAGCCACAAGTGAAGCCCATGAAATGCTTTACTTGAGTACAGTATTGACTCACTGGATCTCAGGTTTTGCAATTTTAGGCTTGTCCCTGGGAGATTTTAATGGAAGCAGAGCTCTACCGAAACATTTATCTGGAATATGTGATTCATATCTTATCATTAGTTTTCAAAAGAACAACTTAATTAAACTGCTTTCCCCTGAACAATTGTTTTGTGCCAAATTCCTTTGTAATATTCTATTTTATTTTGGCTACTGAAATAATTGTACAGTATAAGTATTTTGCTGCATTTCAGGTTTTCACAATAAGAATGTCACAATTTGCTAACAGGAATACATGTTCTAACAGATTTACAATTTTCCTTTTTCGGTGCTTGGAAGCAATTTGATCTCATTTCATGTTTTTGATATTCATTATAGTCAAGTTCGGTATATTTGGTTTCCACATAAGATTTTAGGCGTGTTTCCTGTATGGTTTTTTAATATATATATTTAGAGCTGAATATGGTTAGTTGTGTGTTTGTCTTGGAAATATTAGAGTGACAATTTTCTTATCCAAAATTTCCTGTATTATGCCTGATGCATTATGGTAGACTCCCAAAGAATTCTAGGACCATGCTCTAAATGCACAAACAAAAAAAGCCAATAGGAATTTATAAATTTATGTGAAAGTCAACTTCAGTTTTTCCAAGTTTTTATAATCTAATGAAAATTACATATTTCACATAATAAATATATGAATTTTTGGCACTCCAAAAGATTCAAGTTTAGTTACATAATGCTAGGAAATCTAATTGTACTTTCAGCTATTTTAGCCACATAATGTGCAAGAATTACATTGACATTTTAATATGCTGTCACTTTAAGATACACCATGAAGTGTGAACAGAGCGCAGGACAGGTGTAAGCAGCTGTGTCTAATTGTTTGGTTTCTTTTTTTTTCCCAAATAGCAATTGTATATTTAAGAAAAGACTAGAATCCAAGAAGAGTGTTTCGGCACTAAAGCAAACTAACCAGGTTCGCTTTTGCTGGCTAGTGGAAACGGATTGGACCTTATCTTTGTTTTTGTTGCTGCTCTGGATGTAGGCAGTTTTGCTTGGTAGGTTCCTTCTGCTCTGTGCAGTAAAGGATAGGATCCACAACACACTCATTTGGATAGCAACAAGTGTGTTTCCAGTACTTTTGGCTTTGAGTTAAAGTCTGCAACTGCAAAAATAATCATACGGCTGAGGGGAGGTAAATCTATTTTATTATTAAAAAAATATGTAACAGTGTTTTCTCTAACTCTTCCAAATGTTTAATGTCCTTGGTATCCTTCCAGAGTACCATGTTCATTATTTAGGAATCAGGGAAACCTCCTTAAAGTAGCTGATCTGTCCCAGGAAAAGACTTTGTTTTTAGATGTGGTCATCATATTGGCAAACAAGAGAAAAGCAAACGTTAGTATATATAAAACAGCACTTTGTGGGGTTCTGGGGATTAACAACTCAGAGAAGACTCCTAGCTGCCCATGTGGAGAACATACATTAAAATGTAAGTCTTTCTTTTTATTTTTATAGGAGACACAGCTTTCTGAATACCCAGATATTATGCCATTGAGAGTAATAATTTCCATAGGTTTTCCTAGTTCCCATTTTTGTCATTTATCAGTTTATTTTATAACTGATAATGATCAACTGATTAATTCTCCTGACACCCAGAGTGAGCATTTGTTACCCAGAAAATTTTGTTATTCATGAAAAATAAGATATACAATTTAAGTTTTAAAGTAGAGTGTATACTCTGTACAGGGATTTGCTTAGAGCTTATCCCAAGCTAACAGGTGTCCCCACTCCTTAAAGTGACATGGCTGAGAGCTATTCACTACTCCAAGGTGACTTGCCATTCTGGGTTCTTAAATTGTTGCTGCTTGATTGTAGAAACTCATGGGTATTGACTTGTTAGCCAGGCCCTAGTTAAGGTAAAGGAATTCTGATCAATTTGCTGAGAATTGTCTCCAGCTGTGCAAGTTTCCGTCCGTAGCTGAACAGAAGCTGACCGAACTCTCCCTTAATTGCTTGCCTCTTTTTCTTCAGCCACTGAAATTAGGTGTGATTGGGCCCTAACAAATCATGTGACACATATGGTTCCCAGGTTATCTTACATAATTTGTGCCTAGTCAAGGGTAAGTTTAAAAAACTGCTAGTGACCCAGCCCCTGTGAGCTTGTTCAGAATTAGAATATTTTCCTTTCGAGATACCAAGCAAACCCCTGTACAGACTATAAACTCTACTTTAAAACTTAAATTGTATATCTTATTTGAAGAGGACTGTTGCTTGTCATAACCTTTAATCACCATTTTAACCACTAACATTTCTAGTAGAAGGAAAGAATAGGTAGAAAGCAGGAATCTTTGTCCCCTGCCATGGGTCCCTCTGTGTACTCTGTATTATGCATTAAATCTGAATTTCTCGAAGGAGTCCCATGGAGCATAATCAAGACCAAAATATTGCTTCCTAAATAGATGCTAAATCCCCACTCTTCTTTTTCAGTGAATGGTGCTAAAATCCATTCGGAATCTTTAGTAGGCTTTTGTGCCCTGTGCTGCAGCTCTATTAGATGCCTGGAAAGTTTAGGTAATATGGAGAAAGTAATACATTATAACAAAGCAATGAACTATCAGCCAGTTTTTCAAGGCTGGTTACAAGATACTATGGTGAATATCATTTTTGAGAGGTTGAAAATAAAAAGTGTCAAATGTGATTTCTGATTAAATAGCTTTCTGTAATCATAAGCCTTTTTCTTAACAGAGACTGTAGATGGGGTCTTTCTTTGCATCTTCTACTGCTTTCTGTAGCTGGCAAGCTGAAGTACGAAAGGAATTTCAGTTACAGAGCAAGACAGGCCTGGATTCAAATCCTGACTGAAACTTAGAGCATGACTTCACCAATTACTTAACTGATCCTCAGTTTTCTAATCTGCAAAATAGAGGTTGTGAAACCTACCTACCTAATGAAATAGTTGTGTTCAATGCTGTGAAATATGCAAAACGCCATTCCGTTTCTGGCAAAGAGTCTGTTGCATGTAGCAGTCGTTACTTCTCTGCAAACATGGATTGGTGTGATAGGAAGCCTACATGAATATCTTGCTTGCTTTGTAAGCAGGGCATCAGGATAACTCTATTTAAATAAAGTTCAGGCTCCTCTCTGGTCCTCATGGCTCAGATCCCCCTGACCCTCTGGATGAAGCCCACTTTTTTCAGTTCTGTTTACAAGGCTGTCAAATCTCACCCCTGTGACTTTGTCCTCCTCCTCTCCTGCCATTCTCCCATCCTGAACTCTGTGCTCCAAACACTTTGCTTGCTTTTCCTTTGCACATGCTGGTTCCTCTGTCTCAAAAACTCTTCTCCCTCTTCCTCTTTCCTTCCCCTTCCCATGGGTAATGCCCTATCCTTTAGGTCCTTGTTTACACATCACTTCCACTGGAAGGCCTTCTCCCCCTGAGATGTTAGGGTCAGGCACCCACCTGCTACTCCCCACGCTCATCACCACACTTCATCTGCCAGGTATTGCCAATTATCTGTTCACTTACCTGTACTCACGTGAGACTGAAAGTCCTGTGGCTATGGGAGCTGTATGTCAATTATAAAAATAAATGTGCCCAGAGATTGGCACATGGTTGGAGAACAATAAGGTTTGAACTAATGGATAGATGAATTAATTAATTAACTGGTGATTTAACAGATAATTCAAAATAAAAGAAGTGCAACTGTTTACAAAAGTCTAAGCTCTTGATTCTGCCTAGTTAATAGAGCATGATAACAGATCCTAATGAGTCCATTATAGTTTTGGCATGAGTTTTAGCAGGAAATAAGCTCTGGGTAACTGATTTTTCAAGATCCATCAGAGATATATAGACAGACTGTCCAAAGCTTTAGAAATGTCATTTCTATCTTTTTGCACCTTGTATCACTCAGTTATTCGTACTAGACGGGCAATCAAGAAACTTTTACTTCGTTAAATTGATATGAAAAATACCATGTTCTTGCTTTCCCTTTAGAATGGTATTGGTAAAATAGTTTTTGTCAGCTGGACTCACATTGTTTTGAATTATTCTCAGACTGGTCATGTTAGTTCTTATTATGAAACAGATAAACCCTTTCATTGCTGTCATTTCCTTAACATGAGATTTGCTGAATTGGGGTGTCATTTCAAAAATGTGTAATTAATTCCTCTGCTATCCAGGAGAGTCATACTTTAAAAGTACTTACGGGAACATCTCATAAAATTATTCCCCAAAGTCCTCTCCATATCAAATGAAAGGGGAACAAATACAAATGGACATATGGGGACGGGAGGAATGAGAGAACTGTCCAGGGATGTACCTGAGTAGTACACAGCAAACTCAAATTCCTGTATTTTATCTTCAAAGCTTACTTTAATGTTACATTGCACTTCACAATATATCAATTTTGGTATAACTCTTAGAATAAATTAGAACCGCTAAGAGTTGATTTTATGACTTCGCAAATTCCCTGCCTTCCTTAGTTGGAAAAGCACAGAATCACAAGAATATTTTGAAGGATTTACTATGGGTTTACAATGATCAGCTGGGCCTGAGCTAACTAGGAGAGAGAGAAAAAGTTAGGATTTGATCGGGTTACAAAAGTGACCCCCTCAAAAACTCAAACTTAGATGCAAAAAAGAAAAAACAGAGTGGGTTTGAGCACATGAGATTCCAAACAGCTTAATTTAATTCAACTCCACAATTGTTTATTGATATCTTAATATGTGAAAAAGAAATGAGGTTCTGTCTGAAACCACTGTGCCATGATCAACTATTAAGGAAGCCACTACCAAAATTAGAAAACATGATCTGAAATAGAAGCTGATTTTCTTAGGCAAAGGACTGGTATTGATTCCATTCACAGGTATCTTTTGTAAGAAAGAGAAATTTGTTGACCATTTGGGGATAAGAATGCATTTCTGCTGCATTTCTACGAAGAGTTGATGAGACCCTGTTTGGGCCAAGTTCTGTTTTGGGGAATTGCATTCCACAAACCTAAATGCTGCGGGGATTCCGTGGAGACCCTACCTCCTCCCTCTTGTTCTGTCCCCATGGCAGAGTGCTGCTGACAGCTGTTGGACAGCTGAGGCAATTCACCTCCAGAGTTGCATAATTTGGAAAGTGCTTTGGGATCCATTTGGTTGAAAGGTTGTTAATTATGATGATTTATGACACTGGAAACGAATCTGGTCCTTGACAGTATGGAGAATATACTGAATGTCTCCTTCTGCTTGTCCCGCTAGAAAGTCCCTAAGTACAAAAAAAAATGTTTTCATCTTGTTTTGTCTTATGAATAGCATCCACAGTGATGTAAAACAGAATATAATTGACTTTTTGAGGTAAGGTGATAAAAAAGGAGAACATCTGGGTGTTGATGGAAAATATTTAGCAAGCCCTAATGAGTGTCTTCAGTTATAGTGTTTTTCTCATTAGTGTTCCAGGTTAGACACCCTGACTCTTCCTTCTTCCTCACTGTACACACCCATTGGTCACCACACCCTTTTGAATCTGCCTTGGAAATGTCTCTGAAATCTACCCTCCTGCCCTCACGGCCTTTGCCTTGTTTCAACCTTTGTCACCTCCTCCCCGGGGCCTGCCTTCCACTCCTGGTCCACATTCAAACCTAACTTCATACTACTCCCAGTGTGATCTCTGTGAAACGATAAATGAAACAAAGCAAAAAGCTGAGAGTTTCACCCACTTCCAGATCTGAAAATGTCCTGCAAACACACACCTATGCTCTTTTGCAAAGCCCCAGACAGGCTGTCCTATGGCCCCAGTCTTTGCACCTCAGAGCTGCCTACCTGCTGTACCCTGTGCTAACACCACAGTGACCTTCTGACCTTTGCCTCCAACAAGCCTGTGAGCCTTTGAACATAGAAATCCACCTCCTGGAGGGTCCTCTCTTACTTCTGCTTAGAAAACAGCTACTCATCTTTCAGCGCTCCTCAAATGTCACCCCCTCTGCCCATCCTCCCAGGTTGACTGTGGTATTTATCACAGTGCGTGACATTCTTCTGTTTTTATATCCATTTCCCTTACTGGGTTATACGTCACAAAGACAAAGACTGTGCCTCATTCATTTTAGTCTCCTCAGCAAACCAAGGAGGTAGAATAAATGAACCATTAAATATCAAATAACCTGGGTTTAGGTTGTAGACATTGCAAAAGGTATAAATCTACTGATGCCGAAGTATTTTAATGGCGTTATCAGATTCACCTGAAAAAAATAATTCTAAACATCTATTTGTTCACCCATTTGTCTATGCATCTATTCATTCACTTCTGGATGTTATGATATACAGACCTAAATTCTTTAATCAGAACTTTTATACGCTGTTTGTGGAAATGTAAGTTGGTAGAGCCACAATGGAAAACACTATAGAGGCTCATCAAAAAATTAAAAATATTATAGAATTACCATATGATCCACCAATTCCATTTCTGAGTAAATATCCAAAAGAGTTGAAATCAAGATCTTGAAGAGATATTGGCCCTCCTGTGTTCTTTGCAGCAGTATTCACAATAGCTAGGATAAACAACCTAACTGTCCACCAACAGATAAGCAGATAAAGAAAATATGGTAGATACATACAGCAGACTATTATCAGCATTAAAAAAGAAGGAAATCCTGCTATTTGCAAAAACATGGATCGATCTGAAGGATATTATGCTAAGGGAAATAAGCCAGTCACAGAAGAACAAATCAGGCATGACTCCATCTATATGAGGAATATAAAATAGTCAAGCTCAGGATCAAAGACTACAGTAGTAGTTGCCAGGGGCTAGAAGATGGAGGCAGTGGGGAGTTTTCCAACAGGTATGAAGCTTCAGTTTGCTAGGTGAATAAATTCTAGAGGTCCGTACAACATGGTGCCTGCAGTTAATAATATAGTATTGTACATTTTAAATTTAAGAGGATAGATTTCATGTTGTGTTCTTATCACAAAAACCAAGGGACACAAGGAAACTCTATAGGTGTTGGATACATCTAGTACCTTGATTGTGCTGATGACATCATGGGTTTACAGATGTCCAAATTCATCACATTGTATACATTAAACATATGCAGTTCTTTGTATATCAGTTATTCCTCAAGAAAACTGTCTTTAGATAACTCTTAGGTACATATAAGTTTTGGAACTCAGGCATTTTTGTATTTTATAAAAGTCGTAGGGTGCATTTACTTATCATGTGTACTACAAACACCTGGGTGGGGTGCAGGCAGCACCCCATAATCAAATACAACAATTATGCAACTCAGCATATAACCATTCACACTGAATGGAAGAAAAACTACAGGTAGCCTCACTTCTTTTTAGGTGAGGTTTTGCCACTAAGTGAGTTTTCCATAAACAGGAAAACTATGGGTTTTGAATGTTTGGAGCACTGGGGTTTGGGAATTATGGAAGGGACTAGGACCTGTTTATGAATTTGCCTATTTGATCATTGTTCATCTCCTTCCCTGGAATGTAAATTCACTGGGGCCACAGACTTTGTCTTGTTCACTCCTATATCACTAGTTCTAGGACTGTTTCTAATGTCTAGTATGTGCTCAATAAATTTTTGTCAAATGAATGAATGAGTAGTTGTATATATGAATTAGACAAAACCCTGACTTAATATAGGTGCAAATAATGTAAAGTATTGTTTCTAAGCACTTTTTCATAGACTGTGAGCTCTTACTGGTCAGGATACTTTATTTTGTTCATATCTTGTTCTTAGATGCTTTGTGTAGATTTAGTTAGTGCTGCCTTCATGTAAGGAATTATAAATTCCTTTCACAACTAGTAGTTTGAATTTTCTGAGAAAATGAGAATTCCGTTTAGAAAGTTCACTAGTTGCAAACAGAATGATGTGGTTTAGGGGTTTAAAGGTAAACACCATCAGTCACTCTTCACTAGAGCTCTGGGTATAAAGAAGCAAATAAATATCCTAATCACCATGTTTTAGAAATATATTGCCTTACACTCCAGTTTACTATCCATGTCCAGTGCTGAACTATAAACTTTTATTTCCCTCAAACAAACCCCCAAACATTTATCACATTAAAAATGAATCATCTGTTATGCTCCAACCATAAACTGAATAATAAACAGAGGCAGGAATTATGATCTCTGAAAAACTGGAGAAGCACCGGTGTGCGATCACAATATCCCGCCCCATAAATCTTCAAATCCAGTATTTACATTGAATTCCCAGACTTGCCTGTCAAGAGAAGGTCTAAAATTCTGGCTAATTGTTTTGCAAGAATAGGTGGAAACCAATAGCAAGACCTATTTCTTGAAAGAGGCATTTGAGGCAAATAGGATAATTTGGCCATCAGTTGGATCATACACTTCTACAGAAGTTTATTTGAAATAGTTCAATTTGAGGCTCTTTTAAATGTGGAAACGTTCTGTGCATTCCTGAAAATCCCAGTGCCTCATACATGGCTTGGTACGTTTTAGACTTCTGTTGTGTGTAAGCAAGAACATTCTTAGAATATGATTTGACTTATGGAAAATCTGTGTACTAGGTAACTGGAATATAATTTATACTATATTTTATTCATGTTGATGTGTGGCAAAACCAATACAATATTGTAAAGTAAAAAAAAATAATAATAATAAAATGAATCCGAAGGATGTAAGGTTTGCATCTACCCCCATCAAAGAAGCATTTGGTCTTTACATTTTTCTGTATGGCTTTTTCTGTACTCTGAAAATGATGCATATTTTTTTCTTTTTCCCCTCAGAAAGCCATCCATTTCTGCATTACTCTTCTAACCAATTAAGACAGATTTTTAAAAATAATGTAAAACACATCCTTGTTTGCTTCTCTGGGAGAAGTGAGTTTCTCTAGAATCAGTGAAATTGTTAGTTTACCTTCCAGGCTTATGCCCCTAGAAAGATGCAGAAGCTGTTTAGCGGGCTGGCTTTATACAATGTTACATGATTGCAGTAGGTCAAATCTGACATGGCGTTGAAAGAAAGTTTCTCTTGCAGATAATTAATGAAATGCAGCACAAAGCATGCCATCACCTAATAAAAACATCAGCTTATGAGAAATGTTTACTGCCCTTTTCAGAAACTTCCCCTTAGATTGGGGCATATGGAATATTACCTTTCATGCACGACTTGAGTACTTCTGTCCCAGCTAAAGAAGAGATTCTGTAAGGAAACTATTAGCCCTTGGCCAGTCTCTCAGGCTCATGATTCAAAATGACCAGCGTTCATTAAAGTTTATTACCAAGCGGCATGAAGTTGCTTTGGATTAGGAGACGGCATGACCCTCTGTCCAGGTTTTTGAATGGTGCTGAAGCTTTTCATTAACCTGGAAGCCTTCTATTTACATGGTTCACAGCCTGGTCTCAGCTCACTTGGAGGTAACAAAGGGTGTCGGGACAGGAGGGCAGTGGGGGGTCCCACTCCTCTAAGGCTTCCATCTGACTCTGATCAGGCCAGCGTTTAAACTCCTGCCTCATTAGGTGTAAGAAAATGAAAATGAGTACTCGGGGGGACCATAGTTCAGATTTGGCTTCATCTCTTCTTCACACCTTCTCTGGGCAGCACAGTTTCATGCGGTTTGCCGGGTTTGCCCCCTTGTTTGCAGCTGGCGTTGCTGGTGTCTGCCTATCGCCAGCTTCTAGCAAGGGCACATGGAAGGGAAGCAGTGATACTGTGTTCACATGTTGTCTGCAGCAGGAGCAATTCTCCGTGACAGAAGACTTGTCAGAAATAAGAAAACATTTGTGTCTCTAATTAAGGGGAGTTGTAAATTTGGAAGGACGTGTTCTTAAGATGTGACAAGAAAATAAAAGCTAAGTAAATCGTTAGTAACCTGGTTATTGCTAGATTAGCATCCTAATAGTTACGATGCCTTTGAAATAGCTGACTTCTTTAGTATTGCACAGTAGTAAAAGCTGTGGCTTTGCCCGCTTATAATGGGACAAATTGGCATTGTGTGCTTCCTGCTGTGACATATGAAAAGGACAGAACATCACCTGTGTTTGTGTTTTTATCAAAAAATGATTATGTTTAACCTAAAGAGCTATAAGGAACCAGTCAGTCAAATCCAAATTGTGGGACATTCTACAGATAGCTGGTCTCTAGTCTGAAAGGTCAATATCTTAAAAGACCAAATAAAAGATCAGGGAACTCTCTTAGGTTAAGGGATACTAAAGAGACGTGACAATTGAATATGATATGTGATACTGGCTGCAACAAGTGAACAAACTACAGGTGATGTTATTGAGACAGTTGGGAAATTTGAATATTGATTGAATATTGGATAATATTATTATTGTTGTTGTTGTTATTTAGTCGCTAAGTCATGTCTGACTCTTTGCGACCCCCTGGACCATAGCCTGCCAGGCTCCTTTGTCCATGAAATTTCCCAGACAAGAATACTGGAGTGGGTTGCCGTTTCCTTCTCCAGGGGATCTTCCTGACCCAGGGATAGAACCCACATCTCCTGTGTAACAGGCTGATTCTTTACTGCTGCGCCACTTGGGAACAGTTGAATGCCCTAGCCAATATTATTGTATCAATGCTGAATTTTGTGAATGAAGAGATAGCATTTGGTTATGTTGGAGATGTCCTGGTTCTTAGGAGATACATTATGTAGCATTTAGGCGTAAAGTGTCATGATGTCTTCGACTGAATATCAAGTGATTCAGCAAAATGTTCAGGTTACAAAACTATATCTGTTGATACGCACACACATATGAAGTGAGAGAGAGGGAGAAGCAACATGTGTGGCAAAGTGTTGAAAACACATAACTTTGGATGAATTTTACAAATGAGGTAAATAATATTTACCTCATAGCATTGTTTTAACAATTAAATGAGAATTATGTAAGCAAAGTGATCAGCACACTGATTAGCAAAATGCTGCTATTTCTAACAGTGTTAACAGTAAAGTCTTGATAGCCTGGCATTCTTTAGCTCAGCCATGGACTTTCTGTCATACAATATCCTACCTGATTAGAATTCTCAGACAGCTATTGTGAATGTCTTACTTGACAGATGCATTTTTAAACCAAGGTTCTTTATAAAATTAGCCAGGCTCCAACACTTACAGTACCAATCATGTCCCCAAGTGATTTGTTTCCTCTTAATACCCAGGGGTCAACCCTTTCAGGATAATGGATCATGGTGCATCAGAGCTGTAGTCCTTCCTGGTCTTCCTGCCTCCCTCAGCCCAGGTTTCCACTTCGATAGCATCAGGATGGAGTGCCGTATGGATGTACCCTTTGATATGTCTTTCTACCCAGTTTTTATGCCCTTTCAACTTTGTTTTCCTACTTAGAGCAAGGATTGTGATTTTCTCCTCACTTTATACCACCTTGTACCCAAGCCTCTTTCTCCTTTATGGACACCAAATTAGGTGCTAATAGCTCTAAGTAATAGGAAGCCCTCTTTGCTGAATCAATCAGGAGTGTAGCCTTACAATGTCATGTGGGGCCCAAGCTCCTTCTCTCTATGACTTCTCTCTCCTTTGCGCCTTCCATCATTTTTGCAAAGTCACCTCATAGTGCAAAGTAGCTGCCAGAACTCTATCTATTCATTCAGCTTCCAGGCAAAAAGACATGCTTCCCAGCTGAGTCAGCCCCATTCAAAGTAGTTTCTGGGGAGTCTTTGCTAATAATACTGCCAGCATCTTGCCAAGAAGCATGGATGGTTGAGAAATGTAGTCTTTCCCTTGGTCACATTGTTGCCCTAAAATTGGAAAACATATCAGGAAGAAGAGAAGAAACACCGACTGGATAGGCAGTTAGCAACCTGTTGTTCCAGCGTCTGAACATCATTCACTGAGTCAGACGTTTGAGTATAGACTTTGGGCTGAGGGGGGAATGCATAAAAAATAGGACACATCTCCCATACCTCTTAATCCCTTGGAAACTTAGAAGAGGAGGCGAAAGATGGGGGAAAATTAGAAGAAAATTTGGTGCTAATCTAAATGGAACTCAAAGAAAAGAGAGCCAAAGTCTTCAGGCAAGTTTTCTGAATTTGATTTAGATAAGAGACTTGGTAAGAGAATTTTCCTAAGGAAAGCAAGAGCGCAAGTAAAGCACAGAGGAAGAATGAGCAGACTAGTTGGCGTGCAGTGCCTCGGTCTTGTTGCTGGACAGAGGACATGGTTTGGAGAAAAGCAGAAACTAAAGAGACAGGTGGAATGGGTATGGATTATGAAGGAGATTGAACCCAAGGCATGTGTTTGGTCCTGATATACTAGGCACTAGGGAGCCATTGTATTAATAGGTCCTTGAGCAGGATATTATTGAAGTGAAAGTGCCATTTTTAGGAAGTTGTTAGTTGCAAATAAAAGTAGGTGAAGAGGCTTGAGTTAGTAAATAAGTATAGTCTTGTTTTACTATAGACCCTGTGTTAAGAAATCAATGGAAATTGAGAGGAACAAATAAACCTGAAAGATATTTGAAAGAAAAATTGAGCTGGAATGATGATCATGAAATAGAAGAAAGGAAAAAAATACAAGATGACTCTGAGGGGATAGTTGCAAATTCTGGACGATATTGTACATTTGAGGAAAAACTAACTGTAAGAGTGGGTGGAAGAGATATAGCAAAAGCCATTAAGTAATTCTTACACAATTAAAAGCCCCAAATGTATTTCTGAGTGTTAGCTGAGACCTGAGCTGTGCTCCTGTGTTTAGCTATGTGTATTTCTAGTTAGAACATACCTAGTAGTTTGCGTTCTTTCGAAGAGTAAAGTCTTCAGAGAGAGAGAGTATACAAAGATCATGTTGATACCTTGAATATACTTTGAAAAACATAAGGCATACTATGTTAAGTGAAGTCACTCAGTCATGTCCGACTCTTTGCGACCCTGTGGACTGTAGGCCACCAGGCTCCTGAGTCCATGGGATTTCCCAGGCAAGAATACTGGAGTGGGTTACCATTTCCTTCTCCAGGGGAATCTTACTATGTTAATTCTTCATAAAAAGGAAATCTCATTTACTTAATGTTCCTAAAAGGAAAATAATTAACTTTTAATTTGTGCCACAATAATAATAATAAACTAAAATATGAATCAACACTAACACATTGCCAGACAATTTCATTTAAACCTCCAATACTCTTATATTTAGACTCAGAGCAGTAAGTGCTGTCCTTAGTTACACAGCTAAGTGGTCGAGGCACTCAAACCCCAAAACACTAAGGTCAAAGCTGCCACTCATTCTTTTCTGTCCTATCCTGCTTGGCTCCTCAGTTCCTCCTCCCTTTTGTCTGGCTCATCAGATCTTCAGATCTATTGAAAAATTACTCATCTACAATTTCTGAAAGTCACAGCTTATTACAATTTAGAAAGATTTTGTAAACCTTGTGGGTTCCACAGTTTTATTTTATAATATTCTGTGGAAGAACTTTTGGAGAGCAACATTTGGACATTCAAAGCCTAAGCTAAGGAAATTGATGCTATCACGCCATTTGAAAGGCGATACATTTCAAGAACGTTTATCTGAGTAAAGGCTGTCCAAAACAAATGGATTCTTCTGTTCTTGTTAGTGAGGCTAGTCAGGAATTTGCTCAAGTTACTCATTTGGAGAGCTTATTTTTTAATGTTGTTGAGAACACTGAAATATTTGGTAGTTAAAAGATCATTCCAACTAGGGATAGCATAACAGTTCTTTTGCTTGAGAAATTCAAAAGGCAAACAAATATATTTGTGGTTGAAATAAACTCCTCCTCTCATTATCCATTAGAAAACTTTCCTATCTCTAATCACAGAGGATGGACTCTCCTGAGTTTTCCATGGTGATTACTTGGATAAATAACATTTCTTTAGAAACTCCTGTTTTGACTTGGTGAATTCAGTTTTCCTTTGACATGTGGCAGTGAAGGCTATCAAAAAATGTTCTTTTGGACTTAGCTCGGTGAACCCATTTCCCTCCTGGAAGGTCACCCCTGTGGTGCCAACTGTGGGATGGTTAGGGCCTGAGTCATCAGGTTACAGTCCATTTCTCACCAGCTTTTGACCATCTCCCAGAAGCGAACAAGATCCTCTAAATCTCTAGAGGGTCTTTTCTTTGCTTAGGAGCTTTGTGTCCTAGTTAGAATTGTCAACGTTTGACTGGATTTGGGCAGACAGGGAAATTTGTTTCAGATATGTCATGTTAATGTTTCAGAGCAAAAGGGTGTCATTTGGAATTAAGAGTGTGGCCTTTTACTAAATTGACCTCTAGGGAAGTTAATTTAGTTCCCTTTGATCAGTTCCATTTAAGCAATGGAGATGATTTACCTGCCAGGTATTGTTTAAACAAAACTGATTGTTTTCATTTCCAGTTTTGTGTTCCTGGGAAAAAATACCCACCTCATAGTAAATATCCAATGAATGTTTATTAAATCCCCCTAGTACAGTAAGGGATTCTCTGGTCAGCTCAGCTGGTAAAGAATCCACCTGCAATGCAGGAGACCCCGGTTGGTTTCCTGGGTTGGGAAGATCCCCTAGAGAAGAGATAGCCTACCCACTCCAGTATTCTTGGGCTCCCCTGGTCACTCAGACGGTAAAGAATCTACCTGCAATGGGGGAGACCAGGGTTGGGAAGATCCCCTGGAGGAGGGCATGTCAACCCGCTTCAGTATTCTTGCCTGGAGAATCCCCATGCACAGAGGAGCCTGGCGGGCTACAGCTCATGGAGTTGAAAAGAGCTGGACACAACTGAGTGACTAAGCACAGCACAGTACAGTACGTACAGATGCAAATGATGTTTCTAGAATTTGGTTTGAGAGATGCGTTCATGTATTAAGACCATAGGGATTTATAATAAAATTTGTCAATATAATTTAAATGAGAGCCTCTCATGGTTGACTGTAAATGCACCTTAATTAAGGTTTAATAACCTTCAGAAAAGAGAAAATTAAGTAAGTGATTTTGGAAAACCTCCAGGGGCTCTTTTAAAGGAGACATCAAATAAAAATATACTAAATATATTTTATGTAGCAATTATGTAGATTAAAGAACTTCGTTCAGCTGCATGCTTTTTGGCAGATTATAGAATGCACACTCCAGGCAAGTGAGATGCTGAAAAAGGTACTAACCTTGTAATAACTTGAAGTTTCCATTGAGACTACTAGATGTGCTGGGTATAATGTTCTTAGCCAATTAAAATGCTTATTAAAAGGGAAGGGTGTGTTTCTTCTGGCAGGTACTGCCTACTAACAAATGAATAAGGCTTCCCACTCAACTTTAGAGATGAACATGACTGTTTCACACTACCATGAACAGACAGGCTAGCTAATGTATCAAATAATATCTCCCTATTACTGTAGCCTGGAATATCAGTCAAAGGAATGTAAATTGCTTCTGACAAGGATCTTTCCCATCTTCTGGCCCCCCATAAATTTGCTTTTTCCCATCTCAAAAATTGATTTTCTAGAGACCAGGCCATCCTTCTGGGATGTCAAACTTATGATGTCATGTCCTGTTCTTTACACCCCGTCTGCATTACCTCAAGTCATGCTCTGTGAGTCTGTATTATAGTTCTGATTTATGGAGCAAAAGCTACACAATCTGGTAGAAGAGAGGTGGACAGCCAGAGCAGGTGCAGTGTGTCCTGGTGTAGCTGCCCACAGACCCCAACGGGGCTGTGCAGCTGCTAGGACTGGTGTTGGAGAAGGTACCGATATGCTGAACTGCGGCTCTTTTATAATTGGCACTATTTCATTCTTCCTGGAGCCAGTAGGACATCTTTACAGTCCTCTGGGCCTGTCTGTTTTCCATCTGAACTCTACATCAGCATGTCCAAGTCCTCACCCAGCGGAGAAAGCTGAGGGAGAGCCCTGGCAGCTGCGAGCACTCTGCCTACCTCTGGCCATCCCCATTCCTTCACAGTCCTGCCTCTTGAGTCTGACATAATTCCCTCCATGAGTAACCTTGATGTCTGTGGTACCAGCTTAGTTTAAGAACCGTGATCATAAAAGCACTTGCCCACGTCAATCTTCCATGGGGAAAGCTGCGGCACACCTGGATTGCTAATCCCTTCATAGACCTGATGATGACCTGGTTCCCCGTGCTCGTTGCTAGTGCAAACCTGGAGCCCATGTGCAGGCCCCACTGCCCAGGCATGGGGCGGGGGAGATAGTAATGGGCACTGGGTCACAGGACCAAACTGTTTCTTGCTGATACATCAGAAGAAAACTATATTGTGCTTTCCCATAAGGTTCATAGTTTGAACCAAGTAGCATTGTAGCAAATACCAGTGGGTGTCCTAGGCATTCCACTTCTCCTCCTGCTACTTATTAGCAAGTTGCAGAAGTAGCAGATCTCACTGTGGCAGCAGTTGGTCCATTCAACAACAGAACAGCTTCTTAACAAAAGCACTCTTAACTTATACTAAACACTCCTAAATTTTGACTTCATAAATAACAGGAACCACATGTTCTGTGGATCCATTATATTTTCCTTTCTCCAAACGTTGTACAGTGGAATCAGGATATGGTCAAATAGCTGATACTGGCTAGATTCGATTTTGCCAGTAGGAGCTGTGTCCACACTGTGAAGGTATTTGGTCAGATTCTGGAGGGAGGGGATGCAGAGGTAAATTGAGATGAACTCCCTACTCTGAGGGAGATTATAGTCAAGTAGCAGAAACAAGACAAGTGCTTGGAAACCACAATTGAAAGGAGGCAATGGTAAGTGCCATTCAGAGGAGGGAGGGACCGCTCCAAAAGAGAGGGGCCACTGTAACCCCCAGCAGGAAAAGATGATCCTCTGAGAATGAAGACTGAGAAAAGTCAACAGATTTGATGCCTATGAATACACATACCTGTTATTTTTTAAAGGCTGTGTTGAGAAAAGGATACTTTTATCTGGAAAATCAGAAATCTCTCTGAGCACATATTTTTAATAAGTGATAAGCTATTAAATTTGTGTTTAGAAGATACTAGGTCCTTGTGAGTTTGTCAAGATTGAATTGTGTCATTTGTGTTTTCTGGAGAGTGCCTTTTTTGTGGGCTAAATATTTGTGTTAAGACGTTCCTACCTCTTGGCATTGTGTCTATTCAGAGGCTTTATGACCAAAACAAGGTTTCTGCAGGGAGGCAGGGGCCCTATGCAGATAAAAATGCCTTCTGTTTCACTGCGGGAGGTCAAGCTCTCTCAGACGAGTTTAATAGCCATTCATGCCCTGAGAAGATCTTATCTCATGTCCTATTGGTTCAGGGTCACTTGCTGGCTCACATTATATTGAAATGTGGGCAGAGAGAGGGAGTAATTTGTTAATGTCATGTAGGATGAACTTGGTTAGAAAGGGAAGTGTACCCGTTTTATAATAACACAAGTGTTTCCTTGCTAATCCCTTGGCAGGTTCATTATCTGTGCAGCCCCGGGCAATGGTTAGCCTATCGTGAAAGTGAAATTTAACCCTCAGCATGAAATTAATCCTCAAAGACTTATGTCTGCTCAGTCTAAAAATAATACATTCTAAGTGATTTTATAATCCCTGATTCTTTCTTTATTGCATAGGTGCTAAATTGTTATCAGGATGTTATAGAGCACACTAGGAAGTTGATTTTTGTTTACTTGGGAAAACTGGACAAATCTATAACAAAAAGATTGATTTCCCAGTTCAGAGTTGCAGCTGTAAACCTGACATAGTTGGATGGCTGTATTTTTAGCCCTAATAGAGTTACCTAATAGAGTTTGTTGGTGATCAAACTCACGTTTGCTCTCTGTTTTACCTAACATGCAGGAATCAAAAATTTTTAAGAAATGTGTCACTTGATGAGGAGGCTCTTTCCTTCAGCTTATTGACATTCGACATGGGAAAACTGGGAAACACTGGGAGGATGCCAAAGAAGTGTGAAAGGTTCCTTGTGGAGTCAGGAAACCTTTAACAAGGGTTTAAGAGTGAAAGGAAGTGAGGCTGTGTCCCTTTTCCTGTTTCACAAGACAGGGCTTTATTCTTAGCCTTTTTGTGTATCTTTCTTTCCAAGGTGTATGGTCAGTTAGGGAGAGAGGGAGAAGAGAGAACAGGATTGAGAAGTGGTGAAAGGGAGCCAATATGTACTATGTAAAATATACATACTGAGCATTTTATACACATTGTCTTAATCCTCACTGCAAATGGCAAAGGTAGGTATCATTTTTCCAGATAAACAGAGAAGTTTATATTTCCTGCCCAGGTTTGTGTAGTGGGTAACATGGTCAAAATTTGAATACAGGTCTGTATAACTCCAGAACATTTTCTATTTCCACTGTATCACAGAAGCTGATTCTAAGAAATGATAAAAAATTTGGAAAATCAATGAAATCTTCCCTGATTGAAACTCAATCCCCTCCCCAAATATAAGAGATCCTTGAAGTTTACCTAGTTGCAGCTTAGACTATTAATGCTCTTCTCTGCTAATTTGTGATTTCTTTTAATGCAGCATGATGACTTATTTTTACCATATTTATAAGTTGCCTACAATTCCGTATACTGCATAACTACAAAATTAGTTCATACTTTCACTCATAACACTTTAAAAGGTGGTTGTGAGATAAATGCCCAAAAGGCTCAAGACTGGAGGATAGGTGCACATGAAAATTCACAGAATTCTCTATCCTTAGATATTTCAAAGAAATCGAGGGTCTCCTGAAGTTAAGAACTACATGTTGTTTTAATTCAGGAAATGCACAATTATTCAGTTAGGTTCAGTCACTCACTCATGTCTGACTCTTTGTGACCCCATGGACTGCAGCATGCCAGGCTTCCCTGTCCTTCACCAACTTCCAGAACTTGCTCAAGCTCATGTCCATTGAGTTGGTGATGCCATCCAACCATCCCATCCTCTGTCGCCCCCTTTTCCTCCTGCTCTCAATCTTTCCCAGGATCAGGTTCTTTTCAGATGAGTCAGCTCTTCACATCACGTGGGCAAAGTATTGGAGTTTTGGCTTCAGCATCAGTCCTTCCAGTGAACACCCAGGACTGATCTCCTGTAGGATGGACTGGTTGGATCTCCTTGCAGTCCAAGGGACTCTCAAGAGTCGTCTCCAACACCACAGTACAAAAGTATCAGTTCTTCTGTGCTCAGCTTTCTTTATAGTCCAACTCTCACATCCATACATGACTACTGGGAAAACCATAGCTTTGACTAGATGGACCTTTGTTGGCAAAGTCATGTCTCTGCTTTTTAATGTGCTGTCTAGGTTTGTCATAGTTTTTCCTCCGAGGAGCAAGCATCTTTTAATTTCATGGCTGCAGTCACTGTCTGCAGTGATTTTGGAGCCCCCCAAAATAAAGTCTGTCACTGTTTCCACTGTTTCCCCATCTATTTCCCATAAGGTGATGGGACTGATGACATGATCTTAGTTTTCTGAATGTTGAGTTTTAAGCCAGCCTTTCCACTCTCCTATTTCACTTTCATCAAGAGGCTCTTTAGTTCCTCTTCACTTTCTGCCATAAGGGTGGCATTATCTGCATATCTGAGGTTATTGATATTTCTCCCGGCAATCTTGACTGCAACTTGTGCTTCATCCAGCCTGGCATTTCACATGATATACTCTGCATATAAGTTAAATAAGCAGGGTGACAGTATACAGCCTTGACGTACTCCTTTCCCAATTTGGAACCAGTCTATTATTCCATGTCCAGTTCTAACTGTTGCTTCTTGACCTGCATACAGATTTCCCAGGAGGCAGGTCAGGTGGTCTGGTATTCCCATCTCTTTCAGAATTTTCCACAGTTTGTTGTGATCCACATAATCAGAGGCTTTGGCATAGTCAATAAAGCAGAAGTAGATGTTTTTCTGGAACTCTCTTGCTTTTTTGATGATCCAACGGATATTGCCAATTTGAGCACAATTATTAGAAGTCCACCCTTGCTTCATTATCAACTGCCACAGTTTTAAGTGATTTTACAGGGGAGGTAGACTTTTCAAAGAATTACAGCTATCCTTGTGTGTTTCCTTACTTTGCCAATATATGTGTGTGTACTTAGTCGTGTCCGACTCTAAGACCCTTATGGACTATAGCCCACCAGGCTTCTCTGTCCATGGGATTTTCCAGACAAGAACACTGAAGTGGGTTGCCATGCCCTCCTCCAGGGGATCTTCCAGACCCAAGGATCAAACCCACGTCTCCTGCGCCTCCTGCCTTGGCAGGCAGATTCTTTACCATTGAACCCCCTGATAAGCCCTTACTTTGCCAAATCCCTTATCAAATTTGTTTTCCAGATATTGGTTCTCTCATGCCTGGCCTATTTTAACATCCTTTTTTTTGCTATTGCTTCCTGTTGGTTGAGGTTGCCTGTCACTCTGCTGAGGGAGGAAATGAAATTGGTCTGGCACAGTTTTCCCTTCACAGAGCCAAGTTCAGTGGATGCCAATGCCCTTTCCTAAGTAGACACAAATCAGCTATTTGATAATTTACTCTCGCTTCAGCTTATTGTTTAGATACTTACTTCTTTCTGACTCTACAAGTGTACCTTTTTGTAACTTTCTCAAACGTTCCTCCTAAGCTTTCAAAATCATAAACTTTGTTCTTAGGAGAAAGTTATTAGCCCTTACCGGTATATTCATCAATTCAGTTCAGTTCAATCACTCAGTCATGTCCAACTCTTTGCGACCCCATAAATCACAGCACGCCAGGCCTCCCTATCCATCACCAACTCCCGGAGTTCATTCAAACTCATGTCCATCAAGTCGGTGATGCCATCCAACCATCTCATCCTCTGTTGTCCCCTTCTCCTCCTGCCCCCAATCCCTCCCAGCATCAGGGTCTTTTCCAATGAGTCAACTCTTCGCATGAGGTGGCCAAAGTATTGGAGTTTCAGCTTCAGCATCATTCCTTCCAAAGAACACCCAGGACTGATCTCCTTTAGAATGGACTGGTTGGATCTCCTTTAAAAACTCTGACAGGCTCTTTTCTGTGCTGGTTTAACTTCGCATTTACCCATGATATCACTTTGCTCATTGCCCAGAACTATCCTTCCCTACATTGCAAGTTAACTGCTTCAAATAACTTTTCTTCATTTAACCCCATATTTTCTCCAACCCATCAACTCAATTTGTATATCCTATCTCCTTTAAGCATTCATTTAGATTCTCTCTGTATAAAATTTATTTTAATAGTGCTGCTGACTGATTTTCAAACTTCCTTGTTTTTCATCTATTTTTAGTGTTCTTATGGCTGGTATAGTTTGCTGTGCACTTTGTTGATGGATTGAAATTTTAACTTTGATAGACTTATATGAAAGCTTTACATTTTAGTGAAATTAGTATTTTTTTTCTAATTTTAAGCAAAGTAAAGTTATTCAAATTCTAGTAAATGAGTATTTACTTTATTAGGGTTTACAGATTCTGATAAAATGTTCTTTATTGTTTAATCACACAAATAGAGAGTGGCATCCACCTTGCTTTCTGAAAGTTGTTTCATCATTGTGGAGTGCCACAAGGTGTTCTTTTGAAGTGGTGATTTTCATAAGAGTAGAAACAGTCATTTATAGTATTAAAAAAAAAAAAAAGTAAAAAGGCATAAAGCTGAAAATAGGCAGTAAAAATTTGTTGCAGATAGATTCTTTTGAGTACCCAAGAGTGCCTCCTTGTTGGCATTTGTTTATAATTTTGTCTGTTTTTCTAAAATTACTTCCAAACTGTCAGCCTGAAGAAAAGCGTGAAAAAGTGTAATAATCACACTTCAGGTCTGTTAAGTTAATACAGAATATTATGGAAAATTGTTTTAACTCTTGAAAATCCCTCTACAACTATAAAAGTGCAAATGAGATTGTCCCTGCTGTTTCAGCCAGGCCTGTGAGCCTCAAAGCAATAGGATATTTATAAGAAAATTCCAGACATAGCAGTACTGCCATGATCCATATGACCCAAACTTTCCAGTTTTCGTCTCTCGTCCTGCCTAAGGAAAAACAAAGAGGCATTACATTTAAATTGGAAGTTCTCAAGTCATTGTTATGACTTGTAATGAAGATAAGTGTATTGTTTTATAGAGTCAGTCGGTTGATTTGGAAGAAAAAAGCACTTTTAATTTTCATTATACTCTGGTGATTTTCAAGTCACTATCTCTCCAAAAATAACTCCAGCTTCTCTCCAGCACTGTCCTGAGAAACTGGCTCTTTCTGTTTTTCAGTGAGGGATTTGGTTTTCTTTTAAGTCTATGCTGACAATTCCTCAAGTTTAGAAGATTCTGATTACCTAGCAAAGACACAGCATGGAAATGACTTGAGCATATCTCTGTATTGATCTTCCTCAAGTTTTATACTTGGAAAAGACTGTACTGGTATCTTCAGCTGGGACTCATATAGCTTGAAGGAAAAGAACATTGTGTATTTAAGAGTCTTTTCAATGTTTCTAATTTGATTTGGAATTTAATTCAGTAGATTCCCATTTGGATTTCTCAGAAAACATTTTTGCCAGCCTTATGTGGCTTCATTCTAAGGGTTGATGCATCTCATGAAAGATTGTTGGAGAAATATCAAGGAGACATTTTCATCTTTAATCAGTTCAAAATTGGCATAATAAAATTAACTTGTGGTGGAAACTCATTTTACGTTAAACCTAGGTAAACAACTGAAGTAAGTGGGGGGACTATATACAGCAAGTAACACTAAGCTTATAAGAGGAGAGTTGAATTTGAAATTCAGGATTTCTTCCCAATATCATACCTACTCTCCATATTAGAGATGGTCTCCCGATGACGTGATAATCTACGTATATTAGGCTGCGTGCATGCACGTGTGTGCACTCAGTCGAGTCCGACACTCTGAGCCCATGGACTATAGCCTGCCAGGCCCCTCTGTCCATGGACTTTTCCAGGCAAGAACACTGGAGTGGGTTAACATTTTCTTCTCCAGGGTACAGCTGCATGCAAAAAATAAACTAGCATTTTAGCCTAAAGTGTTCACTTTTTAGCCAGAGCTTTCTGATGGAAATATAATACAGCCATACTAATAATTTAAAATTTGCTATTAGCCACATTTTAAAAGTAAAAACTAGATTTTTACTGCAGTGTATCTTTTGGGATCCAATAGTTAAAATGGAGTCCTAGCAAAATGATGTAGTTGTGTTTAATGGGAAAATATTTAATACTTTTTGAGCTCTTAAATTTAAATCTAGATTAATTAAAATAAACCCATTTGCCCAGTTGCACTACCCACACTTCAACTGCTCAATAGCCACATGTGATTAGTGGCTATATTGAACAAGGTAGTTTTAAAATCCACAAGCTTGTGGATTTCACTCAGAGTTATAATGCTATTTTAATGATCTTTTTGTATGTAGTTACTATTTAGAAGAAACATGATAAAACAAAGATAAATTGCTTTCTCTACATCCACTGAAAATCAGTGTAAATAAAATTCTTTTGTGCTGCACTGATTTCTAAGCACACATTTATTTCCCATGATTTCAGCTGGCCTCTGCTTCTCTGTGTTGGAAGGCTTGCAAGGATGGAGGGATAGAAATTGTGGCCATGTTATCAATCTGTGACTTTTAAAACCACTCTGAACCCCATCATGAACTTCTAGTAAACCTAAGCTTTCCCTTACATTTCAAGTAATGAAATTGATGATGTAGGATGCTGAGGAAGGGTTGGTGTGGGTTCTGTCATGTATGGTAAAGGGCAATGGTAGCATTCCTTAAGAATATATTAATTTGGAAAAACACATATCTTACAATATTGACCTTTTTTCATCCTATATAAGATGTGCAACTTTAAAACTAAGTAGAGTGAAAATCTGTATTTTCTCCCATTTTGTATTTTCCCAGAGAAGTGCAAGTGCTTTCTAGATTCCCATTTCCTGAAATAAGAAAAAGGATACAACTGTTATCACCAAAGTCTTAACTAGCGTCCTAGAAGAAAATGGGACTTCCTAAATGGCTCAGAAGGTAAAAAATCTGCCTGCAATGCAGGAGACACAAGAGACACAGGTCTGATCCCTGGGTCAGGAAGATCCCCTGGAGAAGGAAATGGCAACCCACTCCAGTATTCCTGTGTGAAAAATCCCATGGAGAGAGGAACCAGCTGGCTACAGTCCAAGGGGTCACAAAGAGTCAGACATGGCTGAGCAACTAAGGACCAGGATAAAATATTTAGAGAAAAATAAGCCCTTCGAAGGGAATGTTTGGATTCTGTACCTGGCTATTCACACAATCTTCATAATCCCACAGGTTGCATGCTTTACTGAGACTGCCTGTCCCCCCACACCCATATGTGAGGCACTTTTCACACTGAATGGAAGTGATGAGATGTTTGGTTTAATAATAATACTTTCCCATTCGATTGGATGTTTATGTAGCATCTTTTGCTGGGAACCAATGGCAGTAGAGGGGCTTCCCACGTGGCACCAGTGGTAAAGAACCCACCTACCAATGCAGGAGATATAAGAGATGCAGGTTCCATGCCTGGGTCAGGAAGATCCGCCGGAGGACGAAATGGCAACCCGCCTCAGTATTCTTGCCTGGAGAATCCCGTGGACAGAGGAGCGTGGAGGACTACAGTCCATGGGGTTGCCGAGAGTTGGATGCAACTGAAGTGACTGAGCACAATGGCAGTAAAACAATGTTCATGATACCAGAAATATCTGAAAGAGAAAACTGTGATTAGATCTTTGGATGCAAATTCTGTATGACATATTCATAGCATATCCAGGTTGGTTACAAAGTTGGTTTTTTGTTTGTTTGTTCTGCCATAAGACGTAACACAGCAGTACTTCTGTGGTGATTTCTACTTTTTTCTCCCTTTGTGTTTTTTAGGAACATTTCTATTTTTAAATGTAAAGAATTGAATTCTAAATGGGGTACTGGGAATATTCACTATTGACAGTGCACGATCCTGTGAAAAGCAATATGTTCTGTCAGTGGTGAAGCAGTCCAGTAGGGGAAAAAGATGCAACAGATGATGGCAACCACATAGCTGAAGGGGAGTGAAAAGAGGAAGGGAAACTTTAACCGGAAGACATGAAGATGTATGATTTGGTAGACATGTTCTGGGGTTGCCTGCACGTTCCTCCTTTACAATTTGCCGTCACTCAATGGCTCTACTCTTGGGGTGGGCTTGATGGCCATGTTTGTATAATAACTCCATCCCTTGAATGCAGCCAGGTGAACCAGGGATAGATTGCTGACTCCCTAGAGAATATTATCTGTGATGTGATTTTGCAGTGAGAAAACAACAGGAAGCAGAACTCTCAAATTGGGACAGTTTGAAGAGGGTTTATAAATGGATTCATTATAAAGAGTATGGGCAGGGTATAAGGAAATTACAAGGAAGAATTCAGGATTCTGGGGCTACCAGCAGGAGGAAGTAAAGCTGTTCCCTATGCCTAAATTCAAAGGTGTGTGTGAAGGGAAAGGTTACCAAAACTTGAAAGATGAAAGTCACGAAGAAAGAGCTCCTTGAGAGGAGCAGTGAACTTGTGTTGACAGAGACAAGCCTGAAGAAGTCTCACAGGAAGGAACCAGACAAATAAATGTCCCCAACTCTTTTTCCTCCCTTCTTGTTGTCACCTGCCAGGGCTTCTCATTGACCAAATCCAACTGGAAGGCAGAGAACATAGTAGTCTTTTGATGTTATCAATTCAGATCACCTCTCAGGGCAGTAAACAGGGTGGAGAAGAGTGGAGGGTGGGTCTGAAGGAACAGACTAGAAGGATTTGGCACAAGTAGTGGCAGAGAACAGTAAGCAGTGGGCCCGGGGTTTATGTCCTATTATTCCAAGGCTGGGGTTGCTTTGTCAAGGTCAGTGCTATGGAGAAGAAGGAAGTATGAGTAAGCAGAAGGAGCTGTCTGCAGAGAGGACACAGAGAGAGACACAGAGACAGTGCAGTGCTGATCTCTGGATGAGTTAAGGCAAATCTAGCTGCAGTAACCAATAAGCCAAATTTCAGTGGTTTACCCCCCACCAAGTATACTCACGCTGCTGCTAAGTCACTTCAGTCGTGTCCAACTCTGTGATCCCATAGACAGCAGTCCACCAGGCTCCCCGGTCCCTGGGATTCTCCAGGCAAGAACACTGGAGTGGGTTGCCATTGCCTTCTCCAATGCGTGAAAGTGAAAAGTGAAAGTGAAGTTGCTCAGTCATGTCCAACCCTCAGCGACCCCATGGACTGCAGCCTACCAGGCTCCTCCGTCCATGGAATTTTCCAGGCAAGAGTACTGGAGTGGGGTGCCACTGCCTTCTCCGAAGTATACTCATACAGTAGTTCAATTTAGGAGGTTTCCTCAGTGTGTGATTTAATAATCCAGGCTTCTTCCATCTGGTGGCTGTGCACTCATTAGAGCTTGGGAGCTCTCTGCTTCCTTCTTGCAGGTGATACAGATTTGATGTAAGATGCACAGAGTTGGACATGACTGAAGTGACAGCAGCAGCAGCAGGTAGTCTTGATGTAAAGGTATTTTGCAAGCACCACTCAAAAGAAGCAATAAGATAGAGACTGCAGAAGCCCCGCTCACTTCTTTAAAACCTCAGTCTGGAAGTACCATACATTACTTTTTCACTGAAAAGAACAAGGCAAATGACCTACACCAGGATGTACAGAGGGCTGGAGATGTACTTACTCTCTGGTTGTGTAGGTATCTCCCAGCATCAACTTTATACAAGGAATCACTTCCACAACAGCCCCTGATGGATTCCCACATCCCAGTCCCAATTCCCAGGAGACCAGGAGATTTCATGGCACCTCCTTGACACAGATGGTCTCTGTAGTGGCTACTTCCCCCTGATATGACGTGTGTCACGTGGCAGTCCTGGTAACTAAAGCCCTTGGTGAAGCCACATTCATTTAGCATAGGTATTGCAATATAAAAAAGGCATCTGTTAAAAAAAAAAAAGGCATCTGTTTATGCCTTCAGATTTCTAGAATGTTTAAATCTGATATTTTAAAGAAAGTTTTGTTTTTCTTCTTTATATCTAAAAGTGTGATATCTCGATTGTATGCTTGTTTACCTATACACATGTAAACTTTCATAAATTGTATAGCTTTTTAGTTCTCATGTAGTTAGCTTAAATTCAACCCGACCCAAGTAATATTAAGATATATACATGCATATTATAACATACTATACCGTACATAGGGGCTTCCGTGATGGCTCAGAAGGTAAAGAAACTGCCTGCGATGCAGGAGACCCAGGTTCAGTCCCCAGGTTAGAAAGATCCCCTAGAGAAGGGAATGACTACCTACTGCAGTATTCTTGCCTGGAAAATTCCATGGACAGAGGAGCCTGGCTGGCTACAGTCCATGAGATTGCAAAGAGGTAGACACTGAGAAATTAACAGTTTCACTCCACTTTCATATATATATATATGGGAACCAATCTTCATTGCAGAAAGTTCTCTTGGCATTGTATATTTAAAGTTGTGAATATACTGACTTCACCATTGAAAATGCTCATTTCTCTACTTCTTTTATTCAAAAAAGTTGTGTGCATTCAAGAGAATGAAAAAAAAATAGGGACTACTTTCCATCTCTTCTATAAATTGTATCAAGATTTCTTTTAATAGACATTTCAAAGTATGGAACTGCAGCTGTCCTGTGATTTTTGCCAGAATCTGACCTAACACAGATGAGTACGAGTGGGCTTAGCAGTTCCAGAAGTATTAGAAGTATTTGTACTGGGAAGTACAGTATTTTACAGTGTTTCTTTCCCTTTCTTTCTTTTTTCCTCCCTCCCTCCCTCCCTCTATTTCTCCCTCTCTTTCTTTCTCTCCCCTTCCTTCCTTCTTCCTTCCTTTCCTCTTTCAACTACCTCCTCTAGCGCAGCACCAGTAGAGCCGACAGAAAGCCATGGGGATTTGGCCAGATTTCTGGAAAAAATATATTTTTTTAAAAGGAGTTTTCAAGCTAAACATGCATCTGTGAGAATCTAAATAACAGACACTACTAGTCCATAATGCAGAAATGGAAAACAAACATACAAAAAAACTAGAAGGGTATTTTTATTTCAAGAAACAAACAAATGAAATCCACCAAACAAATAGGGAAGTGGAATGCAGAAGGAGTCGTCATGGCTGAGGTCAGCTGTGCTGTGTGTCCTCACTGTGCTATAAATTCATTCTTGTTTGGCTTCCAGGAGCAACAGAACTCTTCATGAAGTCCTTAAAGTGGAGGGATCCCAAAGAAATAGGCACATGGAAGCAGGGCCATCCTTCCACCAGGAGGAGGGACTCCAGCTGCCTGGGGTGCTCTCCCTCAGCGTGACCCCAGCACCAGGGGAGATACCAGAGGAAACCAGACACTGGCTGTCCCTTCTTCCCCTCAGCAGAGCTCATTCTCAAGGAAAGTTCAAACTCAGCCAGAGGCTACTTATCTCAGAACCTCAGTTCTGACACAGGACTGAGACACAGATATAGAAATGGTCACTGGACAGCCAGCTTGTATGTTTTACAGGGAAGGTACTGATGTCTGTGGGGCTGATTCATAGTATGGCCCCTCCAGCCCTCACTGAGGGGTATGACCCAGCTGGTTTATCTGGTCCTTGGTTCACTATTGGGTGTAAGTGATGAATTAAAGGTCATGGGAGGGATGCAGGAGAGAAAAGCGGGAGAAGGAGAGGGAAGCAAGGAGAGTGCTTAGGGGCAGACACGCTGATGGCAAGAAAAGATAGCTCATTGCCTAGCAAGAAGGGAGTGAACAAAACCATGTCAGGAAAACCAAGAACTAGAAAAGCATTATGGGGCCATTAGTGCAAGGACTAGCCTGCCAACACCTTGCAAGGCTTGATGAGATCACTGTGCAACAGGATGGGAGAGTGCTTTCTATTTAGAAGGTCCCTTCCAACCCCAGGCACTACAAAAATGATGTGTATGGGGAGGGGTTCCCAGTGTACTGTTCAAGGGAGCAAGCAAGAACACAACAAATCTGGGAATACTTGCCTGCCATTAATGTTTTAATGCTTCATGTTTGTCTCCTATTAGAATGCAAACATCTGTAAGAAGGTCAGTGTCTAAGTTGAGCAGAGTCTCACACCCAAGTGCCCCATATAGAATAGGCATTCTATAAGTGCTGGTTGACTTGAATTCTCTGTAAATTTCACTGTATAAAAGAACACTTCTGTTTTTCTATATTCAGTTTTAAGATATCACTTGTGATGGAAGGGACTAAAACTCCAATGTTTAAGTCTATTTTTCACACTTTAGAATTCATGATGATTAAATGAATGAGAGTGAGTGGAGTTTCACTGGAGACAACCAAAATGCCCCCTAGCAAAATTCTGAAGGAGGGTTTTTTTTTAATTAATTTATTTTAATTGGTGGTTAATTACTTTATAATATTGTATTGGTTGGTTAAAGGAGGGGTTTTAAATTCACATATTTACTATAGGTTTCTCACGTGGGTATCATTTTATGTGAATGTCTTATGTTTAGTCTTTAAGATTTTAGGGAGTCTAGATTAACCAAGATATCCGGTTATCTGGATCTTAAATTGTAGAACAGAGAATTATTATTTAAAAAACTAATTGCTTTAAAAAGTGAAGTTAGCTTTATTAAGAAGCTGCTTAGTTGGAATTAGATCAGCATTTTGTAAAATTAAATGACTTGCACTGTCTTGAAGTGCTTTGTTACCTGCCAAAGTACCCATCTATAATTCAACGAAAAGCATTAGTTTTATTAAACATTTTGTTAATTAGTGAAACACGGATTTCTGTACAAGTTCTGTGAACAAGTTAGGCCTTCTCTGGGTGGAAATAATTCACATATCTTTTCTGTTTCTAGCATTCTAAGTGATTATTAATTCTTTTAGCATGTTATTTGATGATAATAATGAAACCACATCCTTCACCAAGGGTACTCTCAAGCATGGGTTCATTGACATAATGGAGTATTCATCCTTAAAAGTTATTAGTTGAGAGAAGGAGAAAGTGAGCAAAAGAATTTACAGAGTTAGTAGATAGTGGCCTTGACAATATTTTCCGGGCACACATTGGGCACTTAAAACACTTGGAAATAAATCCCACAGAATAGATGCTAGATAAACATAGAAAGGGTATTTTTTGATCCAGAATGTATCAGTCCAGCTGTCTACAATGAGAGGGCTGAAAGGAATCACTTGATGTCTTTGCTCTTCAAATAGAATTGAAATTCTTCTACCAAAGATGTCCTTCCCACTTTCCCCAGGCAGAGATTTCTCTCCATCCATAGTGTATATCCCTGGCAAGGAGAGATCAAATTAAGTGGACACAGTTGCCTTTCATTTGGTGACGTGCACGTAACATTATTCCCTTTTTAACAAATGAAAAAGCTTGAGTTCAGAATAGTGATTTTTACTGATCTTTCACTGAGTTAGAGAGACAAATTTCTATTACAACTGACAGACTCCAGGGAAACCTACTCCCTCCAGTCTGATGCCTTTGTAGCTCCAGGCTGATACTTTTCTTTTTCTTTTTTTTTCATTTTTCAAGTGATTTTAACCCTTGAATAGAAGGAACTCTGAAATTCAACCCTGAGATGAGAGGAAGAATGTAAAAATGCAGAGTTAAAAGTGATTTACAAGTAAGCAGGATTATTACTATTTTGGGGTCATTTTCAGGTCCTGTCCACCCATGAAATCCTTTTGAAAATTGTGTCCTCATTTGGAATCAATAACTCACCCATATCTTGGTAACATATGAGGTCAATCTTGATATAAAAATATAAACTTCCCTTGAAATTTTCCTCAACTTTGATAAGCATATACATGTTTTCTTCATTAATAGCCAAGTTTATTATCTCCATTCTTCAAATTTCTTTCTAGCATAAGCATTTATGCTTACGACTACAAAGAAACCACCCACACTTTTCATCTTTCTTTCTTTGACATTATTGAAAAGCAGCCTTTCTTATCAATACTAAGTAAACTATAAAATAGGCCCATTTGATAAGTTAAAATAACATGGATTGTATATGTTAGGTCTGTAGGGACATCTTCTCTGACATTCCCCCTCACTGGGACCCAGGCTTATGGTCTCTAATGCATAATTAATTTCTGTCAAGTGGCTATGTTCCCAGGGCCAGGCAAAAAGATTCTGGTAGATTTGACTGTTTTTTAATTCCCTGTTCCGGAAATCTTTTATGAAGGCTAGAAACCAAGAATTTCAGTACCGTCCAGAGCAATGAGCCGAGGTTCAAGAATGCTGAGGTAAGAATGATGTCGTGTGGTCTGCTGTCCTGAGGTGGTAGGTGCTATTGGTGAACATCGGAAAGTTGTAAACCCAAGTTGGGAGGGGTGGAAAGGGGAGGACCAGAGAGAGGAAAAACATAGCTAACTTTTGGGGGGGGTGGTTCAAATTTTTTGAAACTGCAATTATTTGGGGACTATGGGGAAACTGTGATACTTATCATGACTGTGGTTATTTTAATATTTGATTGCTGAATTTGATGTAGCCCTCTCTATGTTCATCACCTTGGTAATGGGTTTTCATTGAGTTAGACAAGGCTGTGGTCCATGTGATTAGATTGACTAGTTTTCTGTGATTATGGTTTCAGTGTGTCTGCCCTCTGATGCCAGTGTCAGACTTTATTTTGGGGGGCTCCAAAATCACTGCAGATGGTGATTGCGGCCATGAAATTAAAAGACGCTTACTCCTTGGAAGGAAAGTTATGACCAACCTAGATAGTATATTCAAAAGCAGAGACATTACTTTGCCAACAAAGGTCCATCTAGTCAAGGCTATGGTTTTTCCAGTAGTCATGTATGGATGTGAGAGTTGGACTGTGAAGAAAGCTGAGCACCGAAGAATTGATGCTTTTGAACTGTGGTGTTGGAGAAGACTCTTGAGAGTCCCTTGGACTGCAAGGAGATCCAACCAGTCCATTCTGAAGGAGATCAGTCCTGTGTGTCCTTTGGAAGGAATGATGCTAAAGCTGAAACTCCAGTACTTTGGCCACCTCATGCAGAGTTGACTCATTGGAAAAGACTCTGATGCTGGGAGGGATTGGGGGCAGGAGGAAAAGGGACGACAGAGGATGAGATGGCTGGATGGCATCACCGACTCGATGGACATGAATTTGAGTGAACTCCGGGAGTTGGTGATGGACAGGGAGGCTTGGTGTGCTGCAGTTCATGGAATTGCCAAGAGTCAGACACGACTGAGCGACTGAACTGAACCGAATGGGTTTTATTTCCAATCTGTGATCCATCCCGCTTTTTTCCCAAGTACAATTTGGTTTCATGCTAGTTGGCCACTGTAATGGCCAGCCTCTGTTAATGTACTTGGGAAATATAGATAGGTGTGTTCGGTTGTGAGGTCATTTGTTGGCATTAAGAGTGAATTTTAATTCAATATAGATATGATACCTACACATATATGTCTTTTCAAAGAGTGGTAGCATTATCATCTAATATTAAGCATAGTTTATAATGTGACTGGTAGTTTACAAAGCAAAATGACTGAAAGACACGCTAGTCAAAGTTTTAATTGAGACCAGTTTATGCTTGGAGCATTTTAATCATATAGCTCTGTCAATTAGCCTGTTTTACTGCTTGTGGTTTAACATTATTAGATTTAGGTTGTAATCTCTAATGATCATTTGTCTCTGACTTGTTAACTAGCATATTTTCATTAAAATAAATTGTAGAATTATATTGTCAGTGTACTTAGTTATTATCCCTTAAGTAATAAAAACAACTGGAAGAAGTTGTGCCAGACAGTAGAATAAACTCTCTTATCATGATTCATTTTACAATGTCAAATTTTACCAGGTCCAAAATACTAAGAATACCTTATGATTGTGTAAGATGTATGAAACTAGATCTATTTCATCACATTAATCAGGACATATAGGTAAATGTTTATTGTAACAAAATTTGTGGTTAACAAAATGATGAGCCATTTACTGGATATTTAAGTGTACTGTCGAAGTGTGAATTGTACAATGTACAGTCACAGGCTATCAGGTTGTAAATCTCCCTGGCTTGTGAAAGGAGACTGCAATTAGAGGTGTCTCGGATCACAGGAAATCACCAAAAGTATAATCAGGCTATCTGGGTTGATCTGATATTTCAGAGAGATAATATTTTTGAGGCTTTGTTCAAAAACTTGTTCAAAATTACATGGCACAGAAGATTTCCCTCACTTTTGTGGCCTTGCCAAGATGTTATTACCTTATCTGTAGTAATTATCTAGGTTGACTGAGCACTCCAGGTTACGTGTTTCTTCAAAATTATAAACTGTTTTATAATAACAGAGAGAAATTTATTGGTCTTCTTTACAATATCATAAACACTAAGCCAAAGCATAGCCCAACCCACATATTCCTAGTAAAGACATTCAGACTTTAAACAGACAAAGGACATCTTAATTTTTACCAGGTAAAGGCACCTACTTCCTATATAAAGAGACTCCCTCATAGATGACCGAGCAACCATCAGAAGAAGTATCTTTCCCCCCCCCTGAACTGTCAGGATAATTTGATGAGCAGCCAAATATGTGAGTACGGCTTTTGAATTTCAGTCTGTGATCACTGCTGAGGCAGAGCCAAATGCATGACCCTTGTGGATTTGTTAGCCTTATTTTAGGGTGTTAATTGATGCCAGGCCTAGATTGTGACTAGATTGTGAACCCAGTAAGCAAAGGCAATGCTTAAGCTGCAGATGGACTAAATTCCTAGAATCTCTATTAAATATTGTGTCCTGTCTTATTCTTATTTTATAACTAATTACTACATCTCCCTGTATCTGCCCCCCCCAGCCCACATTTATTCCATTCCTGAAAGCAGGACCTGTGGTTTCCATTGTTGGGTCTCCCAGACTCTTAACCTTGCCCCTTGTGCTGATGGAGGTCTTGGGAAAAGTTGAGACCAAAATCTGGGTCCTAACTGTAAACCACACCCTTCCAACATGATTAAAGGGCTCTTTTGTTCATCATGGCTAAGGCAACAGTATGTGGATTTTTGTTATATTTAGTCTGAAGTAAAACAAAATACCCATAGCTAAGATTTTTTTTTAATTACCATTCACCATCACCAGGGACTTAAAATTAGAACAAGAAGGCTATGGACAATAGAGAAATGTTAGAAGAAAACCTTTCTCCTCAGCACTTGCTTAAGAAAACTGGCAGACTGATCTCCTAAGTCAGCAGCCTCAACTCTCCACCACCCGACGTGGTCCCTTTGCAGGGATGACTGCATGGCCCCTTCCCTCTTCAGTTCAGTGGTTAGCCTTTCATGGGAAGGGGTATTTCTTCTCTTGGGGCAGCTTCAGTGTAAGGTAATTTTTTAGAGTACAGGAAACAACATACTTGGTGGGAATTTCTCTACAGATGTGCTTTATAGGGCCTTTCTCCAAAGTTTGTATGGTAGGCATGCACACCTGAATTTCAAATTCTCAGACGTGTCTTTGCGTGTTCAGTAATTTGGCCATGCTCAACCAACCAGTAAGCAAGCAAACATACTCTGTAGAAACAACGTCTTATTTCAGTAAGATAGGCTAATTACAGTGAATTAGAATCTTTATTTAATCTTCCTACAGTTATCCTTTTAATGTGTTCTGTAATTGCAAACCTTTAGTCTGTTAATCTCTGATTCATTAGTGGGTTTCTTAAGTGTTATAAAGGAGCACGTGTAACATTCTGGTAATTACTAATAATCTTTGTTCACAGCACATTTACAAAGATCTCTGCAGGGAGTTTCCTTAGGCTCATCACCACTTATTGTCAGTGTACAAGTTTCATTAGCAGTCTCTCATGCTTATAAAATACGGAATTTGGGGTTTTACAAAGCAAAATGAAATGTTTCTTATCTCTTATGGCTAACAAAGTCCAATGTTAAGTCAGTATGTCACTGTCCCTTCAAAGTCAAGTGTCCTCTAGTGTCTGTGGTGCCATTTTACCACCGAGGAGAAAGGTAAGGAGGGATTCGATTATAGTTCTCACCAGTTTACACTATTTTTTGGCGGCAGCACTGGAAGCAAAACTAGTGTTTCCTAGACAGTGTCTCAGTTTCCCAAGCACCTCACCTCCTTTAACACAAAGGTATAGTTTTTATGGAGCAGTGCAGGATGATAGCATAAAAGTCCACTCAGGGAGACAAGAACCACTAGGGGCTGTCTCTGGTGGTGAAGGTACCCATGCATCCTCACCCTAAAAAAACCCGATTCTTTCTGCCTCTTCCTTGAGACCCAAAATCCCTGTAACAGGGGACCTGTTCTGGAAGAGAGCATATCAAATTAAAAACCACATTGTATGCCTGCTCAGTCACTTTGGTTGTGTCTGACTCTTTAAGACCCCATGGATTGTAGCCCACTAGGCTCCTCTGTCCATGGGATTTTCTTGGCAAGAATACTGGAGTGGGTTGCCATATCCTCCTCCATGGGATCTTCCTGACCCAGGGATTGAGCCTGCATCTCTTGCGTCTCCTACATTGCAGGTGGAGTCTTTACCCACTGAGCCACCTGGGAAACCCAAAAAGACACAATAAGGATAAATAAATGGTGTGAATGGTCTTCTAAGAGCAAGGTAGGAGAGAGCATTAGGATATTCCTGGACCAGAAAAGGATCTGGAGATGATGCTAAAAGTAAAACCCACCATTCTCACTGTTTTGCTTAGGATTGGTGGCAGTGCAAAAGAGATGAGTTAGGATGGCTTTTGCCCAATTTCCAAATCCTCTTTGTTTCCCAGCCCTCAGTTCAGTTCAGTTCAGTTGCTCAGTCATGTCTGACTCTTTGCGACCCCATGAATCGCAGCATGCCAGGCCTCCCTGTTCATCACCAACTCCCAGAGTTCACTTGGACTCACGTCCATCGAGTCCGTGATGCCATCCAGCCATCTCATCCTTGGTTGTCCCCTTCTCCTCCTCCCCCCAATCCCTCCCAGCATTAGAGTCTTTTCCAATGAGTCAACTCTTTGCATGAGGTGGCCAAAGTACTGGAGTTTCAGCTTTAGCATCATCCTTCCAAAGAAATTCCAGGGCTGATCTCCTTTAGGATGGACTGGTTGGATCTCCTTGCAATCCAAGGGACTCACAAGAGTCTTCTCCAACACCACAGTTCAAAAGCATCAATTCTTTGGTGCTCAGCCTTCTTCACAGTCCAACTCTCACATCCATACATGACCACACGAAAAACCATAGCCTTGACTAGATGGACCTTAGTCAGCAAAGTAATGTCTCTCCTTTTGAATATACTATCTAGGTTGGTCATAACTTTTCTTCCAAGGAGTAAGCGTCTTTTAATTTCATGGCTGCAGTCACCATCTGCAGTGATTTTGGAGCCCCCCGAAATAAAGTCTGACACTGTTTCCACTGTTTCCCCATCTATTTCCCATGAAGTGATGGGACCGAATGGCATGATCTTAGTTTTCTGAATGTTGAGCTTTAAGCCAACTTTTTCACTCTCCACTTTCACTTTTGTCAAGAGGCTTTTTAGTTCCTCTTCACTTTCTGCCATAAGGGTGGTGTCATCTGCATATCTGAGGTTCTTGATATTTCTCCCGGCAATCTTGATTCCAGCTTGTGTTTCTTCCAGTCCAGCATTTCTCATGATGTACTCTGCATATAAGTTAAATAAGCAGGGTGACAATATACAGCCTTGACGTACTCCTTTTCCTATTTGGAACCAGTCTGTTGTTCCATGTCCAGTTCTAACTGTTGCTTCCTGACCTGCATACAGATTTCTCAAGAGGCAGGTCAGGTGGTCTAGTATTCCCATCTCTTTCAGAATTTTCCACCGTTTATTGTGATCCACACAGTCAAAGGCTTTGACATAGTCAATAAAGCAGAAATAGATGTTTTTCTGGAACTCTCTTGCTTTTTCCATGATCCAGCAGATATTGGCAATTTGATCTCTGGTTCCTCTGCCTTTTCTAAAACCAGCTTGAACATCAGGGAGTTCACGGTTCACGTATTGCTGAAGCCTGGCTTGGAGAATTTTGAGCATTACTTTACTAGCATGTGAGATGAGTGCAATTGTGCGGTAGTTGAGCATTCTTTGGCATTGCCTTTGTTTGGGATTGGAATGAAAACGGACCTTTTCCAGTCCTATGGCCACTGCTGAGTTTTCCAAATTTGCTGGCATATTGAGTGCAGCACTTTCAGAGCATCATCTTTCAGGATTTGAAATAGCTCAATAGGAATTCCATCACTTCCACTAGCTTTGTTCGTAGTCATGCTTTCTAAGGCCCACTTGACTTCACATTCCAGGATGTCTGGCTCTAGATGAGTGATCACACCATCGTGATTATCTGGGTCGTGAAGATCTTTTTTGTACAGTTCTTCTGTGTATTCTTGCCACCTGTTCTTAATATCTTCTGCTTCTGTTAGGTCCATACCATTTCTGTCCTTTATCGAGCCCATCTTTGCATGAAATGTTCCCTTGGTATCTCTAATTTTCTTGAAGAGATCTCTAGTCTTTGCCATTCTATTCTTTTCCTCTATTTCTTTGCACTGATTGCTGAAGAAGGCTTTCTTATCTCTTCTTGCTATTCTTTGGAACTCTGCATTCAGATGCTTATATCTTTCCTTTTCCCAGCCCTAAAGCACCACAAATAATCATGCAATCTAACTAAATGCAAGGTATGTGCTATGCAAATATATCTTCAGAACAAGTCTTATCACCTACCCTAATCTGACTTTTTGCAACTCAAGTGCCACCATTCATATAAGCATATAGATCACATATACATGTATATACACATATATTTATGTGCCTCTGTGTGTGTGTGTGCCCTGAAGCCTCCACTTTTCAGTATAGACACTGTCAGCCAACAGTAGATGAAGATGATAGATATAAAATTTACTTCGGAAATAAAGGCATTGTATAAGTTTGACATTTAGGAATTTTCAAAGAATTCATTCTACAGCTTTTAAGGCAGCAAAATTGTTGTATTTCTCAAGACGTATCTTTCTTGTGGTGTCTTAGAAAGTGCTCAGACAAACTGAATGCCTAAAGCAGCATTTCTAACCATGCTAAGAATCAGCAACAGACTTTGGTATCACTGACTAAGTCCACCAGTAAGTTAGCGAAAATACTGCAGTAATAGTTCTTGTCCAGTTTAAAGAAAAATACTTTAGTGAGTGAGAACATTCTTTGGCTTTTAAAAATATGCTTATACACTTGCTTATGAACATGGAGCATCTCTTCCTTGCCCTGTGGAAACTACAACAGTAACTTGCTTCATACTAACATCTATGGTGCAGGAGATGGTATGGCTGTTTCCTCCCAACTCTAAGAGAGTGCAATACCAGGCTCACTGGCCCCACACCGCATGAGACTGCTGACTTCTGGGCAATGGAGCATAAGGTCTGAGCCACACTCCTTTCCCTGTGTTTCATTCTGATCTGATATTAGGCACTGAATATTTCTTAAGTATTACTCCATTGTCCAATTTGCCCATTTGGCAGCAAGTTTTCATTCTAATAAAGAGATGTTACTCAAATGGAGATTCCAGATGTGTCTAAGCTGCTTTTATTAGGACAATGGGAAAGTCCAATCTTTTCTTCTAAACACAATCAGGAGTAGTGTGGCTTTGCCTTTGTAATTTTACAAAGAGTTGTATTACGTAACTGGAAAATTGTCTCCCCGAGCATAGAGAGAATTTGTTAGCACAGAACGCAGCTTGGAAAATGCTGATGTAAAGCCTCAATCCAAGAGAGAAACCTTTTAAGTTGCTGAAATGTAATGGAGAGGAAGAAGGAAATTGCTATTTTACATGATTGGCCAAAATGCACTGTAATTATATCGACTTGAAACAGATTCCTTAGAAGAACTGATAACTCTGTGATCAGAATAAGTCATGTGTAGTGGAACTAAATGCAGCATGGACCTTCTCTGCAGAGAGAAGACTTGCCACTATGTGAGATGTGCAGTAGAAGAGACAGCTGTACTTGCCCTAGCCTGCTTAATGGGACCTCCAGCTGCTTCAGGAGAGTAAGGAATGGTGGGAGGTTTGATGGAAGAATTAGTGTTTACCATGTTTGCCCATCCTTTTGCACTGGCCTACAGCATAGCCTGTGGACTCTCCTCCTCATGCGATACTGTTTTGATGTTGCCACTCCTGTTTGTAATGATCACAGCATCACTCATCAGACAGATAGCTTCTAAATGGAACACTCTTCAAAGATTCCACCAACTGTCCTTGCTGCCAGTTTTGAAGTGGGAGGATAAAGTTTAATCACAGGACTTCCCTGTAGCTCAACCAATAAAGAATCTGCCTGCAATGCAGGAGACCAGGGTTAAATCCCTAGGTCAGGAAGATCCTCTGGAGAAGGGAATGGCAGTCCACTCCAGTATTCTTGCCTGGAGAATCCCATGGACAGAGAAGCCTGGCAGGCTACAGTCTGTGGGGTCGCAAAGAGTCGGACATGACTGAGTGCCTAAGACACACAAACACACAAAGTTTAATCACATATATTTAGCCCGAATATATATTCCTCATTTTCCCTTTTCCCTCCATTGTTTCTGTGTAGTGCTATAATATTTTCAGTTGGCAGCAGATGGGAGATCATCTCTCCTAAGAGTAATAATAGTGTTTATTCAGCACTAGCAAAACTCATTGGCTGACATGTGATACTCCGAAATATATTCCTAAACATTATTCCTTGCATACGGTAGTCATCTATTTGTATATCTCCTTCACTTAACTATAAGCTTCTAAAGGGCAGGATTATGTCTAATTTTCTTCAAAATGTCCCAAATAGTGGAGTAACTAATAGTAAGTATTCAAGAATTCATTAACTGAGAATAGTGTATTGGAAATATCTGTTTGGATATTGAAAAAAGAAAGAAATTGCAACCAGTGAGTGAAATACTAAACTTCCAATAGCCAAGTTAGATAACTAATTAATTAAGAAATAATTGTACCCTGTGTTTTATTTTTGCATGAGCTAAGAGAGGACCCACCTTGGTATTACTGGAACCCACAGACATCATAGGCAAAGCTGATATCTCTAACCCCATCAGTAAGAGAGGAGCTAAGGTCGATTTTCTTGCCATTAGGATTCAGTTACTTTGATCCTTCTGCTGCCTCACAGTTCCTTCTAGGACCAATCATGTGACTGTGAGATGGCCACAGAGTTAGCTGAAATGCTGAGGAGCAGGAAAAAGCCAAATGCTCTATATTGGTTGCTGACTTGATCTCATAAACACCATCCTCTAACCTGCTCAGGTCTCCACCCACCCTGGGCACCCACCAGCAGGGTGCTAAAACATCCATCCTAAAGGATATGAAGGAGGTTGTCATGGTAGGAGATCTTTTCCTTCACATCCCTTAAGAGGCTGTCTTTTCCTCTCTTATTTCCTCACTGGAATGCTTCCTCTCTCTCACTCTTTTTGCCTCTCTGAATCCTACAGGAGCAGCTTCAATCCCTTCTGCTTCCTCAGATCCTTCATGACTCTGCAGAAAGCAGTAATTGCTCCCTCTGATGAACACCTGGGCAACTTATGCTGATGCTACTTGACATTTTGGATAGTTTTCCTTATATTATCAGTTGTTTTTTCTGATTTATTTACTGTGCTTCTCAAGAGTGAGGATAATTCCCTGGGTTTTTGTAAAATCCATAGTATATTATTTCATATGGCAAATATTTTTAAAAAATACTTGGTGATTTGGGAGAAAAGCATCTAGAAAGGAATTTGACAAAGGTTAGTGAACTTCGGGGCTTCCCAGGTGGCTCAGTGATAAAGAATTCACCTGCCAATGCAGGAGGCACAGGTTCGATCCCTGGGTCAGGAAGATCCCCTGGAGAAGAAAACTGGAAACCTGCTCCAGTATTGTTGCCTGGGAAATTCCATGGACAGAGGAAGGAGCCTGGCAGGCTACAGTCCGTGGGGTCAGAAACAGTCAGACACAACTGAGTGAGTGAGCACACACAAATCTCTGGGGTCAGAAAGAGTTGGGCGCAGCAGAGTGAATGAGTACACAGGGGCGCAAACTTCAGCAATGCTAAATCTAGGACTTACTATCATTGCTTTCTGAGTTGATGAGGATCAAGAGAGGATCATGTTAAATGTATCATTTTTTAAAAAAACAGTTTGATTTAAAGAGAAAAAGGATTACCCAACAAGCTCACCTTTTTTATGACATTTCTCTTAACCTCCATTCATATTCTGGCATCATTATCTTCACCCAGACTGTCATAATTGTCTTCATCGTTGTTCTGCCCTCCATACTCCCATTCTAATCCACCCAATCAGACAATAAATATTTTATTAGGAATTTGTATGTTTCAAGTAATCTACTGAAGAAAGCTGAGTGCCAAAGAATTGATGCTTTTGAACCGTGGTGTTGGAGAAGACTCTTGAGAGTCCCTTGGACTGCAAGGAGGTCCAACCAGTCCATTCTGAAGGAGATCAGTCCTGGGTGTTCATTGGAAGGACTGATGCTAAAGCTGAAACTCCAAAACTTTGGCCACCTCATGCGAAGAGTTGACTCACTGGAAAAGACTCTGATGCTGGGAGGGATTGGGGGTAGGAGGAGAAGGGGATGACAGAGGATGAGATGGCTGGATGGCATCACCGACTCGATGGACATGAGTTTGAGTGAACTCCGGGAGTTGGTTATGGACAGGGAGGCCTGTTGTGCTGCGATTCATGGGGTCGCAAAGAGTCGGACACGACTGAGCAACTGAACTGAACTGAACTGAACTGAACTAGAAGAATCGATTCCCTCATCTTAGGATGGCAACTATCCTGCACAATCATGTTCAGCAACTCTCCACTTTACAAAATTAAATGTAATCCAGCCTCACTTGCCAGGCTTATCATATACTGTTCTTTCCAACCACTTCAAACAAAGCAAAATAGTCTCTCTTTTCTGTGATATATGTGTTAGTTTTCAGCTTAATTCCTGGGGGCCTAGAACTATAAAATAAATCACTCTCAGAGGTAGAAGTTGTGATCATGTCATAAATCCAACAATCTGAGGAAAGCATCTCAGAGTAGACACTATTAGAGGTATATCTGAGAACTTCTATTTTTAAAGGCTTGCTAAGATTGTGGAGGGATGTACAGAAGGGGGAAGGGCCTTACCTTAGAGTTGGGACAAGGAAGTTAAACACAAGGGGTAGGCAGACTGAAAAAAAAAAACAGAAGTAAAGAGCCAGGATGTAGGGAAATGAGAGCACTTGTCATAAATCTCATTAAACACAAACCCCCAGGTAAGATAAAAAATAATAAGTTAAGACCTTCATACTGGAAACTTTCACGTTTTGAAGGTTAGAATTCTGAGATGCACGATCATACCCAAAAAGAAGAAGAAGAAAAAGAATTTTGTTTAAGCACACACACTACATGTGGAGCGCTGTGGTTCTGTGCAAGTCCAGGCAATCTGAACTACTCCTACTGATCAACTCTGCTCCATTATGAAGTCGTGATAGTAAATGGTATCACGGTATGCCCTGAACTCTTGCTCCAAACAAGGGCTCCTGTCTGCCAGAATGAATTCTGAATTCATCATCAGGATCAAAGTTAGGCCATATTAGCTGCTCTGTATTTTTAACCTTTGTATTAAATTACCATCAAAGAGCACTAATTAAGATAAGAAATAGAGCTACTTATTTGTTTCATATGCATCTTCAGATTTCTGAATTATACATTAAAACAATCTATGACATATGCATGTGGTTTTCACAAAGGAAAAAAGCATAAATGCCTCAGGGTGCATCTGCCTAAGAAACAGATGGAAAAACACAGTTTTTGCAGTTCTATTAAAGCACAGAGAAATATCATAATTTTAAAGGCTACAAAAACAAGGTAAAGATTATATAAGGCAAATAAATCAGTAAAATCTATAGCAAAAGCCAGAATATTTTAGGTTAATCTGAAAAGGCTGAGTCTCCTAAGACTTTGAAAAATGAGAAGCCATTTGGCGAAATCTTTAACTTGGATTTTTTTTGTTTGTTTGATTTTGTTTCTAGGTTCCAGATTCAGAGATGTGCAACTGATCCAAACAGTTATAAAAGCTTAGGAGACAGCTTTCGAATGATTTTCCGCACGGAAGGGTATGTATGGTTCTTCACACAATCTGTGTGTTAATGTAGGCATTTTAATATATTACTACATAACACATTTTCTCATTTTGAATGATTTCTTTTCCTAGTCTTAGTAGGGAAAAATATTGAAAAGGGTGTTTTTCTATTTTTGTGCATATTTTTCCTGATAATACAGTTGAAAATTAAATATGCATATGATAGAAACTCCCTGGAGGAGGGCATGGCAACCCACTCCAGTATTCTTGCCTGGAGAATCCCATGGACCGAGGAGCCTGAGGGGCTACAGTCATGGGGTCACAGAGAGTCGAACATGATTGAAGTGACTCAGCATTCATGCATACAGATAACTACCTCAAAAAGGATATTAATAATATCCTTTATTAAAAATAATTTGATGACTATAGGACAATTTTTAATTTGTGCTGTTAAAGCTTTTCAAAGTTCTTATAACTGGAAATGTCTAAATGTGATTGTTGTTTATTTTGTTTTTTAAATATAGTGCCCAAATGTATTCCTTATTTGCATTCTGATTTATGAATATTCTATCAAAATGTACTGTTGTCAAAAACTGATGTGTCAAGTTCATCATCCTGTCTATTAGATGATCAGATAAATAGAATATTTTTGTTACATAAACTAAAATTGTCTTTGATGTATAGATTCAGTTAAAGATTCTATCAAGCATAAATAATTTTACAAAGGATTTTAGATTTGCGTTTTGAAGTTGTTTTCATAAGAGAATTGGTTGACAATAATAATTATACCAAAATGATAACAGTAATAATGCTGCTGCTGCTAAGTTGCTTCAGTCATGTCCAGCTCTGTGCGACCCCATAGACGGCAACCCACCAGGCTCCCCCGTCCCTGGGATTCTCCAGGCAAGAACACTAGAGTGGATTGCCACTTCCTTCTCCAAAGCATGAAAAAGTGAAAAGTGAAAGTGAAGTCACTCAGTCGTGCCTGACTCTTAGGGACCCCATGGACTGCAGCCTACCAGGCTCCTCCATCCATGGGATTTTCCAGGCAAGAATACAGGAGTGGGGTGCCATTGCCTTCTCCAACAGTAATAATAACAACTAGTATATATTTAACCTTTACTGTGCACTAGGAATTTTCCATATAGCTCTTTGAGGTAGGTTCTGTGAGCATCCATTCAAGTTAGATGGATGAAGAAACCAAGATTCAGAAAAGTTAATTTTCATGTATCTGGTAAATTATGAATCTTGGACTCAGATCAAGTCAGCTTTTCCCCAAAGCCCATGTTCCTAACCTTTGTAGTTCACTATCTTTCTTAGAATTTACTGGGTATACTGTTTTGCTAATTGTTCATTTCAGTTAAACATATGTCGTTGATGTTCCACGCCAGCATGTTCTTTTGAACAACAGCATAGTAATTTATTTATCTACATACTGCAGCTTGTTAAATTAATCCCCTTTGGTGGCCCACTAGGTTGTTTCCAGATTTTTACTATTAAACAGTACAGTATATATTCTTATACTATTTTTTCACTTTTTTAATTTCTGTTTTTAAAAGTTGCTAGCTATGGACTTATCAAATGAGATGCACACCTTATATCACATATGTTGCCAAATTATCTTCCAAATGTATGTACTGACTTAGGATTTGAGAGTTTTCACTTCTCCACACTCTCTCAAACACTGGACCATATCAATCATTATTTGATATATGTTACTCATGTGCATCTCCTGTTTATAATCTAACAGGTAAAAAAGAAAACTGTCATAATAAAATTCCATTGATGGTAACTGGGGTCAAGCATACTTTTATATCATGGTCATTTTTTTCCATGAATTGCATATTTGTGTCCTTTACCCATTTCTCTTAGGTTAGATATTTTTATTAATTTTTATTAATTTATTTAACTATTATATAAATTACAAATATTTCTCCTAACTTGCTCTTTGTCTTGCAACTATAATATCTTAAACCTTCCAGAAGTTTGTGATCTTTGAAGATTGTGATTTTGTGATTAGATCTGTTTTCCTTGGTGATATCTGATGGCACATTAAAAAAAGACATCCTCAAACCCTAAGATCATAAACATTTACATTTGAATCTTTAATCTATCTGAGACTTGTTTTTAATGTGCAATGTGGCATATAGGAATCAAATTTTATCTTCAAATGGTTAGTCAACTGTCCAAATGCCACTGGTTAAAAATTCTATTCCTTATTCACTAATTAGAAATGCTAGTTTGTTTGTCTAATTAAACTTGCACATATTTATCAGTTAAATTTTCTATTTGGTTTCTCCATTTTCTGTTCTGTTTCATTAATTTCTCTATCTCTATGCAAGTACCATACTATTTTAGTTATTTTATTTTTAGAGTATTTCAGGAATATGTAAAAACATGGCCTGCAGGGTAAAGTCTAAACTTCTTATTAGGTGTACAAAGCCCTTTCTAGGATGGCCTCCCTTCTTATCCAGGCTCATTCCCCATGCACAGGTCTGTTATATTGCAGGCACCACCCTAGTTTACTGAGCTTGTTTTCTATCTCTTCTCTCCCACCCTAAGAATACATTTCACTAATGGCCATGTCTCACTTCCTTCGTATTCCCTATGCCCGTGTTTGGCACAAAGTAGAGATATTCGGCAAAGGTATGTTGAACAAATGAATGAAAGCCATCACACCAACATCATGATGATGCAAAATGAAGAAGAAAGATGATAATTCTTGCTACTGACCACTTCCTCTGAAGCGATGAAGGCTTGTTAAATATTTTGAGGTCATCTAATGACAGAGAGGGCGAAGGCAATGGCACCCCACTCCAGTACTCTTGCCTGGAAAATCCCATGGATGGAGGAGCCTGGTGGGCTGCAGTCCATTGGGTGGCTAAGGGTTGGACATGACTGAGCAACTTCACTTTCACTTTTCACTTTCATGCATTGGAGAAGGAATTGGCAACCCACTCCAGTGTTCTTGCCTGGAGAATCCCAGGGACGGGGGAGCCTGGTGGGCTGCCGTCTATAGGGTCGCGCAGTCTTGGACACGACTGACGCGCCTTAGCAGCAGCAGCAGCAATGACGGAGAATCAGCAAATTCTTGCTGTTCCTCTGGTGATGTGGTACCTGTCATTGATAATATGCCTGCATTTATGGTGATTAGGATCAAAATCATGTTCATTTTACCCAATAAATATATATAAATTTAAAGAAACCATAGTGTATTATATAGTCAGTAAAAGTATCTCTTTCCTGTAAAACAATAATGTCAGCATTACCCAGTTCTGTAAACTGTAACAGATATCTCTGAATTGGATGTGGGAATTCCATAGCCAGACTCTTCATTTCAAGTGTGTTTTAGGAAGAATTGGATGTTTCTGCTTTGATATCAAGTAATATAACAAACATACAGTATGTGTGGTCCTTGCATAGTAAAATTGGCCTTTTCCCTCAACTGTAGGTTTAATTGCTTCTAAAGCAAATTGACATTCTTTCTGTAATCCTTTAGATCTGGACACATTGTTAGCAAAAGTCAGAAAGCTCTTGTCTTAAAGATGGAAATATTTGTAAAAATACAAAAGAAAAAGCTGCTTTTTGATACAGAGCAAGAGCATGTCATAGCTTTAAGTTTAAAACAGAAAGAAAAAAGAAAACCTTTTAACAAATGCTGTGTTGATTTTTTTCCTTAGTAAAACAGTTCTTTTTTATTTTCTCAGTTAGCTCTTAGAGTACACTCTGCTTTCAAAGATGATTTTTTCACTCAGGTACATAGAGGCCAGTTTGGTCTGTGGCCTACAGAGAGGCTAGTGCTAGTCAATTTGACTGTTTATATAATTAGGAGAATTCATCTCTCTTCGTTCTTCTTATCTAACCCCTCACCCCCGCCCCTGCAAGTTAGAAGTTTTGAAAGCTAGTCCTTTTCTGTTGTTTAAAAACATTAAAGTCTGTTAATGCACTTAGAATCTGCAGTCTTCCATTTCTCCACTCTGAGAAAGTGAATTGGTGCTTGTCACCATTCTTAGAGATGCAGTTCCCCACCTCTCAGACCAAAAAATTCACATTTCTACGAGACAATAGCTAAATCTAAATCACATGGATCTGGATCCCTTTACTGCTTCTAAGATTTTTTAAAAGTATAAATACACTGTGCTACTATTAAAGGCATAGTTTTTCAACCCAGTTTTACAGAGGTGAAGTTAATTTGTTTTCTTTTGAAAAGCCTTCCAAATTCTAAGTAAGAATTTCTGTTATGTGGAAGCATCGTATTCACTTCAGTTCAATCACTCAGTCAAGTCTGACTCTTTGCAACCGCATGGATTGCAGCACACCAGGCTTCCTGTCCTTCACCAACTCTTAGAGTCTGCTCAAATTCTTATCCATCTAGTCGATGATGCCACCCAATCATCTCATGCTCTGTCGTCCCCTTCTCCTTGCCTTCAGTCTTTCCCAGCATCAGGGTCTTTTCCAATGAGTCAGTTCTTTCCATCAGGTGGCCAAAGTATTGGAGCTTCAGCTTCGGCATTAGTCCTTCCAATGAATATTCATGATAGATTTACTGTAGGATTGACTGGTTGGATCTCCTTGCAGTCCAAGGGACTCTCAAGAGTCTTCTCCAACCCCACAGTCAAAAGCATCAGTTCTTCAATGCTCAGCCTTCTTTATGATCTGACTCTCACATCCATACATGACCACTGGGAAAACCATAGCTTTGACTAGACGGACCTTTGTTGGCAAAGTAATGTCTCTCCTTTTAATATGCTGTCTAGGTTTTTACTTAGATTTTACCCAAAAGGCCATCATTGTAGAAAACTCACAGGGAAGGAATTTGTCACTATTGAGAGCACCTCCGTCTTCACCGTGATTTTTCATCTTTCTCTGGTTTGGCAAAATATACTAACAGGTCCATCTACTATAATCATGAGCCCAGAAGACACAAAGATTTAGCCTACTTGATTAGGTGCCTTCAAAACCAATAATCTTCATTTTGTAAATTCCCCTGGAAAAGAGTAGCTGGTATCTCTATTTACCATGCGTCGAGGCATCATACCTAATTTCCTTTTGTTTCAAAGTATCTCATGAGAGTTCTTCTAGTCTTTGCTGTACTTGTCATTCCCCTAAAGAGAGTGGTTGAGATGTTTCCAGATAGGTGAAGGGATTCTAAATTTTGCTTAAAAAAAAAAAATACAAACAGGACTACCTACCTCCTTACTCTTCTCTGAAAGTATTGCAGGAAAGGGGGACTACTTCCAAGGCCTGAGAGTGGGCTCTTGTCTAACACCCTGAAATGAATTGTCCGAAGAGATGCATTGCTGACCAAGCAAGAGACTTTATTGGGAAGGGGCACTGGGGTGGAGCGCAGCAGGGTCAGGGAACCTAAGGGAACATCTCTTCCACGTGGCTCACGGTCTCAGGTTTTATGGTAATCAGGTTAGTGTTTGGTTTGTCTCTGGCCAGTCACTGTGACTCAGGGTCACTCCTGGTGGCATGTGCATCGTTCAGCCAAGGTGGATTCCAGCAAGAAGGATTCTGGGAGGTTGGTAGGACATGGGGACTGGAGTCTACCCTCTCCTTTTAACCTTTCCCAAATTCTTCCAGTTGGTGGTAGCTTGTTTGTTAGCTCCACATTCCTTACCAGAACCTTCTTTTGTAAGATAACTCATGCAAATATTACCATGGTAACTGGTCAGGGAAGTCAGTTTCAGTCAGCAGCTCCCCTAACAAAAGCACCTAGTGACCGTTCTTTCTGACATGAAGAGAAAAGGGAGTTAAACGGAACTTAAGATAGCCTGGTGGCATAGGTAAAGAAAGATGTGAAAATAATGTTGATTTTCTTCAGTGTACCAGACACTGTGCTAGGGACTCTTTTTTTATACCTTTATTTCAACACAGCGCTAGTCTCAACACAATTCAGCATCATTATGTATTTTTGTATTTTGTGTGAGATAACTGAGCAGAGGAGTTAACTTGCCCAAAGTCAAACAGGTACTAGTGACATACCGTAGTTTTTCCATTACACTGTATCACCTTTCACTAAACACCAAATTCCGTTGTTTATTAAATGAAGACAGTGTGGAAGTAGTGGCTGTAAACCTCTAATTTTTAAATAGCTTTTCTAAAACCTTTGATATTCCTACCCTCAAATCACATAGCAATTTAAAGCAGTTTTTATCTCTTCCTTCAAGAGAAGTATGAGAGACCAGTAAATGTTCAGTCAAGCAAATCCTGTCGATTTTGAGACAGCACCGCAAACTTCTGACCGCTCCAGACTCTTACTCTGATCACTGTGCCACCTCTTGCAGAGAGCGCCACGTTTCTGACGAATTCATGGGTTTCCATCCGTCTGCTCTCCTTCTGCTTGTTCCTTAGTTTTCTTTTGAGAAAAATTCTTGGGCATTGGTTTGCCCAAGGCAAATCACTAGGAAACAAGGAGGTCAGATTATGCTTAGTTCCAAATGAGAAACATGTTGATTGCTGGTGCCTTCAGAAATATGGTATTCCTCAGAAAGTATTACTGTAGAAGATATGTGGTTGCATTTGGGGGGCATTTGAACTGTGTTTTGTTTCACGATTTGTTTTCTGGTAACCACTGATGTCGCCCCAAGTATCATCTTACAATCAGACCACTTGGTGATTATAATATTTTCTAGTTAAATGACATTTAAGGCCTCGTTTTATGAGCTCCAGCGTAATTGGCTAATTTGGTAAACTCCAGATGTGTGAGACAATGTGCCACTCGTTTAAGTGCCTTTCAGACGGCATAAATGGCACAGCCCCAGGAGGTATAATCACTCCCTCTTGTTTTCATTAAGAAGGGGAATGAGTGGCTTGTGACACAGACAAAGGAAGCGGGATGTCTACAGCTCGAAAGCAACAATAACCGAGTAAGACTTGGACATTTTCTTTTAACAGGCGGGCTCACTCCAAGGTCTTTAGCTTAATTTGTTGTCAAGGTGAGTCTGCCTTTTATATGGTGGTTCACCTAGTCTAATAGGGCCAGGTGATTTTTAAAGTAACGCTGTAAATAGAAAGACCTGCTCCTATTGAAACCCTCTAAGTAAAATGTTGTCTGGAAACTGTCTCTCACTCGCACATAGAAGTGAGGGGAAGCGTTAGCTCTCAGGAGACTGGAGGAGATAACTCTTCCCACTACCAGAAACTGTAGTTATCTGAGCAATCAGCGTCCTCACCACCTAAGCCAAGTTCCAATGTCACAAGGCCCAGTAGTTGCTGCTGCTTTTTCTCTCTCCTTTTGACCCCACTTCTCATCTAGCAGAAACCCGCTCACCTACCCAGTGCGGCCAGCCTGGCATGGAGCAGGTGATTCTTGGCCTCAGGTCTCTGGATCCTCAGGCTGGTCCCTCTTATCTGACGACAGATCCAGTGGAGGTCACACATCACTGTGGACTCACTGCCACTTAACAAATGCAGAATTTTCATTCAGATAAATAATTACAGACCATATCCCAGGGTCCTAAGCAGAGAATCCATAGTATAAATAAGTTGTGTGTAGGTCACTGGGTGTTGACTGGGTTTGCAAGCCTGATTTACCCAAGTGAATTCACTCTTTGGTGGGTACTAGACATGCAGTGTGCCTTCTGTGATGAGTTTCCTGGTGCCTTTGAGTACCTTCTCTTCTATCCTTTTTATTTTACCAAAGCAGCCCTTTCTGGTACCTACTGGACCTCCCTTGTTTTGTTTTCTTTTGTTGCTAGCTTTATTGAGAAATATAATTGGTATATAAACTGTCACAGGTTTAAAGTGTACAACATGATGGTTTGATACAAGCATTTATTGCAAACTAATCACCACAATAAGGCTAGTTAAAACATCCATCACCTCACATAATTACCATTTTTATGTATGGTGAGAACATTAAAGACCTACTCTCCTAGCAGCTTCCAAGTGTACAATACAATATTGTTGATTATAGTTACCATGCTGTATATTACGTCCCTTCTCCCTTGTTTTTAAGTGGTGATGAGAGGGAAAGCAGATGGTCCCCATTGCTCTTGCCCCCACTTGTCAGAGTTCAGCCCTGGCCTGCCTGGGCTTCTTAATGATGGCAGAACAAATGTCCTCTTTAGCTCAGAAAAAAAGGGAAACAAGAAAAAAACACAGCCAGTGAGAGTCTGGAGAGTAAAACTATAGCAGATCTCTCTGGCAAATCTTATAAGTGATCAACCCAGGTCCAGAATGTGGTGTTCAGTAGACTGAAGCTGCTGTGTTCTTCCAAGCTTTCTCCAGTTTTAGAAAAAGAGAAAAGTAATGACCTCAATTCAGGCATGGGCCTACTATTACTGTCTTCTAGTGATTCATGTTCCTTTTAAATATAATTGGTCAAAGATTTAGTATATTATACTCACAAAATTTTAGTCAGAAAGTATATATGTAATGACGAATCTAGACAGCATATTAAAAAGCAGAGACATTACTTTGCCTACAAAGGTCCTTATAGTCAAAGCTATGGTTTTTCTAGTAGTCACGTACAGATATGAGAACTGGACAATAAAAAAGGCTGAGCACTGAAGAACTGATGCCTTTGTGGTTCTGAAGAAGACTCTTGAGAGTCCCTTGGTTTGCAAGGAGATCCCACCAGCCAATCCTAAAGGAAATCAACCCTGAATACTCATTGGAAGAACTGATGCTGAAGCTGAAGCTCCAATACTTTCGCTACCTGATGCAAAGAGCCTACTCATCGGGAAAGACTGAAGGCAGGAGGAGAAGGGGATGACAGAGGAGGGGATGATTGGATGGCATCACTGACTCAATGGACATGAGTTTGAGCAAACTCTGGGAGTTACTGAAGGACAGGGAAGTCTGGCATGCTGCACTCCATGAGGCCGCAAAGAGTCAGACATGACTAAGCAACTGAACAACAACAGTATATGTAATAGCTTTTCCCTGAAAGCCTCTGCTAAGAATTTTAAACTCTATTTAGCAATTCAAGTTTGAAAATTTTTCAAAAAGTGAGGAGCTTCCCTGGTGGCTCAGCGGTAAAGAATTTACCTGCCAATGCAGGAGATGTGGGTTTGATCCCTGATCTGGGAAGATCCTACATGCTGCAGAGCACCTAAGTCCCTGTAGCACAACTATTGAGCCTGTGCTAGGGAGCCCAGGAGCCACAACTCCTGACGCCTGCATATGCCCGTGCTCCACGACAAGAGAAGCCACTGCAACAAACAGCCTGTAAGCAACGCAACTAAGGAGTAGCCCCGGCTTGCTGTACCTAGAGAAAACCCATGCAGCAGTGAAGAGCCAGCACAGCCAAGAATAAATAAATCAATAAAACTATTTTTCAAAGGAAGGGTAAGGAGAAAGAATACTGCAAATCTTTTTTAAAAATAAAGATGTGATATATATATATATATATATATATATATATTCATTAGAATACTACTCAGTCATTGAAAAAGATGAATGATTGCCATTTGCAACATGGACCTTGAGGGTACTGTGCTAAGTGAAATAAGTCATACAGAGAAAAACAAATACTGTATGATTTCACTTATATGTGGAATATAAAAAACAAACAAAGTAAATAAATGAACAAACCAAACCAAACAAAAACAAACATGCAGACACAGAGAAGAGAGTAGTGGTTACCAGAAGGGACGGGACGGTGGGCAAGGCAAAATGGGTGAAGGGAATTGACTCTGTGTTGATGGACGGGAACTAAATTTTGGGTGGTGAGCATGCTGTGGTGTATACAGAAGTAGAAAAATGATGTACATATGACACGTAGAGTGTTACATATCAATGTTATCTCAAAAAAATACATTAAAAAAACAGGCAGTTGAACCACTGGTACATTATTTGGCATTCCTATTTTACCAGATTATTTTGCACTGCTGCTGAAGCCAATAGCTATTAGTTTAAACTGCATCGGGTTGTTAAGTGGTCTTTGCAAGCAAGGCGTGGATAGTGAATTTTCAGAGGACTCAGACAGCAGCATCCTGATGCTTCTATGTCCCAGAATTCTGTTTCCTTTTCTAAATTAGAGATCTTTTGTTCTGTACACTGAGTGACCTTTAAAATGGTTTCAGCTCCTAAATTTCCCTCCTGTCATCACCATAGATTGCTAGCTGACAGTCACACACCCCCCTCCACCAGCCTCGCACTAACAATGCTTTCTGACTTACTGACTGGCCTTTGGCAAGGATTTAAGTGTTGCCAAAGAGTAAGTGAAAACGTTTGCAGTGATGTCAGCCCGTCATCAAGGTCTGATTAAGAGACCAAACACGGCCATTCTCAGCAAGCAGTGCTGACAAGTAGGAAAGGAGGACCAGTTGTTTGGGTGGAAGTAGTTGTCTTTTGGGAAGGTCGGTGTCTAAGTTCAGAGTCCTAGCAGATATTCTTCATGTTTTTATAGAGTGTTAATGGGGAGTGAGGGGATTTCATCGTCAGTGGGAGATGTCCATTTGAAAATATTTCCAGGCCTTTATTTCAACTTGTTCTGGATTTCTGATGGGCTAGATACATAGTCACCTTGGGAGGAAAAATATCTTTACAAAAACCAGAATCCTTTTTCCAGGTTGTTAAACTGAACATTTTCAGAGGAGAATGAGAAAGAAAATCTCCAAAAACTCTTCTACCTTTGTCTGATTCTCTTACTGTAGAAAACAACTTAGGTATTATTTGACATAGACAAGGTTAAAGGGGTTAATATTTTATCTTCATCATTGATTTCAGCTAGTGTCTCTGACTTTATAGAATTACATCTTTCAATATGCTATCTTTTTGGTAGGAAGTCTTCTATTCCTAGCAACATGAATATTTAAGCTCATTTTATTTTTCTTAGAAAAAGGGTGACATGGATTTTTAATAGTCTAGAGCTCTGTTAAGAAGTTAAAAGCATTGGCAAAATACCTACAGACATATGCATACATATATGCATTTAAACGAAAGTTAATTGCTTGTAGTTTAGATTGTTACATTTTCTGTGTAAATCCCATGGGTCAAATTCCACTGGAGAACCCATCGGTGTGAATCATGACAGGCTTTTACTCAGTTGCTGCTTAGGAATCTGTTTAGTTCCCCAGTTACAATGTTCTCAGCCTGTGAATTCTTTGTCTAATCTCATGACTCCAGCTTTACGTCTCCTCCAGCTCTTTCAGGTTGTTTAAAACTGGAAGAAAGGAAAAGGCTCAGGCTCTGTTGTCATAACAGTTGATTATATTCAAAATCACTGTTGCCATTTTTACCCTTTTGTGAAATGTGTCCGTACATCTTACTTATCTTGATGCTCCACAAGAACCCAGCAGCTAGAAAGGTGGGGAGAATGCGGTTTCATTTTCTGGTCAGGAAACTGAAAAGAGATGTGAAAAACCTTGCCCAGCATCTCCTAGCTGGTGTTTGTTGGGGCAGGCATTCATCCAAGGCCTTCTGCATCCTGTAGTGTGCTCCCCTTCTGTCAATGACTTAATAGTATTAGTAATAATAGAAGCAACATCTCAGATTTACACTGTTTCCATTATGAGTTCCAAGCATTGCCACATATCTCACTTGGCTAAAGAGCATCTGGGAGAGATGGTATGGTTGGTTACATTCTACAAACCAGAAAATTTTGGCAGAAAGGAATTTATTGAGATTCCCAGAATAATAGATTGGATCCTAAGATCAGTACTCAAAGAATACAAAGGTTTGAATTTTTGAGGACATCTTAGGCAAATGAAATTAGAAAAATATATATTCTGAAGAGTGTTACCATCATCCCATGAAACCACGATAAAGGCTGTCAACTCAGAACAGAGCCCTCTCCAAAAGGAAGTTACAGTATTAGTTTAGGATTAAGCCTCACTGCATAGACTAACTCTGTTATTTGACCTGTTGGTGACTTTGCCTAACTCAACTTGAATATTGAATAATAACCAGGAAAACCTCATGAAACATGAGATAAGGCATTTAACCAGAGTTCCTTGGATGAATTGTTAGATGGGGTGGAATCATCATATGACTGCAAGATATGTTGAAATATGTGGTCACCAAAACCTAGAGCAGATGACAGCCGTATGCAGCAGCCTAGTTCTCCTGCTGATAAACACTATGTCCATAATTCTCCTCTGGCCATGGAGAACTCATGGGAAAACAAAGCCCTAGTTAGCAGGAATTCTAATGTAGACAGAGTCTCAGTGGTAACAAAAAATGAGGTAAAGTGTGACATGAATTTTGGAAACTGATAGAGTTCGTAAGTTTATGTTAAGTGAATGAGTTCTTTGCTTTCCTTACATAAAGTTTTTCCTAAATTAGAAGAATCAAGAACCACAATAAGAGACAATGATGTGCTCTGGTGTCATTACCGTTTTGCATCCTTCTGAATGGGAGATAATAATAGCAAATGAAGCAACTGACAAACAACTAATCTCAAAAATATACAAGCAACTCCTGCAGCTCAATTCCAGAAAAATAAATGACCCAATCAAAAAATGGGCCAAAGAACTAAATAGACATTTCTCCAAAGAAGACATACGGATAGCTAACAAACACATGAAAAGATGCTCAACACCTTCAAGTTTTCAGTTAATAGCTCAACATGCATTTCAAAATTCAAATTAAATTCCCGGAAATTGGCACTATTTACAAAAAAAAACAAAATTAGAAGAGTATTGCAATGGGATCCACTAAGCAATAAGATATATCAATTATGAAAAATCTGAGTTCACATTTAAAATATAATATACATGAGATTACAAAACGTTTCATACCACTTGTTTGCTCCTTAATCCTCGTGATCTGGCTTCTATCTGCATCCATGTTTATAAACTGCTCTCTCAGAAGCCGCAGGATTGTTGTTATTCGATCACTCAGTCATATCTGACTCTTTGTGACCCCATGGACTGCAGCATGCCAGGCTTCCCTGTCCATCACCAACTCCTGGAGCTTGTTCAAACTCGTGTCCATCAAGTCGGTGATGCCATCCAACCATCTCATCCTCTTGCCCCCTTCTCCTCTTGCCCTCAATCTTTCCCAGCATCAAGATCTTCTCCAGTGAGTTGGCTCTTCACATCAGGTGGCCAAAGTATTGAAGCTTCAGCATCAGTCCTTCCAATGGAATCAAGGTTGACTTCCTTTAGGATGGACTGGTTGGATCTTCTTGCAGTCCAAGGGACTCTCAACAGTCTTCTCCAACACCACAGTTCAAAAGCTTCAATTCTTCTGTGCTCAGCCTTCTTTATGGTGCCACTCTCGCATTTGTACATGACTACTTGAAAAACCATAGCTTTGACCACGATGGACCTTTGTTGGCAAAATGATGTCTCTGCTTTTTAAATATTCTGTCTAGGTTTGTCATAGCTTTTCTTCCAAGGAGCAAGCATCTTTTGATTTCATGGCTGCAGTCACTGACTACAGTGATTTTTGGAGCCCAAGAAAATGAAGTCTGTCACTGTTTTCACTTTCCCCCCATCTATTTGCCATGTAAGATGTGCTATTATTTTAGGTACAGTTAGAAAGAAAATGGTTTAAATAACCATTAAACTCCTTGTAGTGATGTGGTGGCTGAAAGTAGAGGGTTTTTAGATTCAAGGGACCCACTGCTGGGTGGTACTGGGTAGGGGGCACGGTAGTTAGGAAAATTTGAAGGGCTGATGATCCAAGTGAAGGACAAATAATTTACTCCCATTGCCTAGAAGGTGTCTGTCTTTACTACTGTACTTATGACACTGCCTGACTGAGGTTAATAAGCGTGGGGAACCTAAAACAGTATATATAAAAACAAGGGGGAAGCGGGGGGTGGGGGAGGGATAAATTGGAAGATTGGGATTGACATATACACACTACTCTATATAATATACAATAGATAACTAATAAGGACCTACTCTATAGCACAGAGAATGCTCCTCAGTACTCTGTAATGGCCTATGTGGGAAAAGATCTAAAAAAGAGTAGATAAATGCATGTGTGTACCTGATTCACTTTGCTGTGCAGCAGAACACACAATGTTTAAAATCAACTGTACTCCAAAAAAATTTGAAAATTAAAAATAAAAACCAAACACTCAGGTCCATAAAAAGAGAAATTAAAAGGAAAGCAAAAGAATGTTTAGAACAGAATCAGAGGCAAATCAAGAGTTAGAATTTTAAAAGGCAATATTAACAGACTTTCGATTCCAACAACCACAGTAGTTTATATTGGAACAGCTCTCCTGCTGAAAATGACTGTAGACTTTGGACAAAATACACAGACTACTTTTTTAAGACAATAGAGCGTCTCCCAACCAGGCAGAACTTGTGAGGAGCTACAAGGCCTGAAAGAAGGAAGCCCACGTCATTGACCTCTACATTCACTCTGGCTTTTTCCATAAAGGTGTTGCTGAGTCATGAGGGGAAGGGTTGGGGGAGGCAGATGAGACCATATCTTAGGCAGGGAGAGGAGTTGGAGGTTGGTAGTCAGGGCTGGCAAATGGCTGAGCCCTGAGAAGCAAAGAAAGAGAAAAGAAGAGGGAACCGCAGAGAAGTGAACCCAAAGGTCTATAAGCAATTTCACCTGGAGGGATTTGCCAACTCCTAAGCTTCCTGTGAGCAGGAAAAACTCCAAGAAACCCAGCAAAAACAGACAAGAAATGAGCAGAGATTTCAGCAGCCCCATGATTCTGGTGAGACCAGCCAGGTGGAAGAGTTCTTGTAAACACTGAGTTTTCAATTGAAACCCAAAATGTCCACTCTCAAGATAGGGGTTTACCTTAGGAGTAAAACACAAACATTGTTCCTAACAAAGCCTATATCCAGCCCTCAGAAAGATGAAGGTGACCTGCTAGACTCCATCTATCTGTTTGCTAAGAGAAGATTTATTCCTCTTTACAGGGAGATACCACCATCCAGAGGCTCTTTGATTTTTTTAATGCACAATGTCCTGTATTCAATAAAAAGTTGCAGGGTCTTAGGGGAAAAGACTAAATGACCAGATATCAAGAGAAACAAAGACAGAAAGTGACTCAAATTTTGGAATTATCAGACAGGGACTTTTAAATTAAATTTAATTTTTTACTGTAGTAAAACATACGTACGATAAACTTTGCCATTTTAACCATGTTTAAGTGTACAGTTCAGTGGCATAAAGTATTTACATTTACATTGTCGTGAAACCGATACCACTATCCATCTCTAAAATTGTTTCATCTTCCCAAACTGAACTCTGTAACCATTAAATGATAGCTCTTCGTTTTTCCTTCCTTGCAGCCCCTGGCAAACACATTCTGCTTTCTATGTCTGTGAATTTGACTACTCTAGGTACTTCATATCAGAGAAGGCAATGGCAACCCCCTCTCTTGCCTGGAAAATCCCATGGACGGAGGAGCCTGGTAGGCTGCAGTCCATGGGGTCAGGAAGAGTCGGACAAGACTGAGCGACTTCACTTTCCCTTTCGCTTTTCACTTTCATGCATTGGAGAGGGAAATGGCAACCCACTCCAGTGTTCTTGCCTGGAGAATCCCAAGGACGGCGGAGCCTGATGGGCTGTCGTCTATGGGGTCGCACAGAGTCGGACACGACTGAAGCGACTTAGCACACACGCACACACTCACGTTCAGGTCATATTTTGTTTATTTGTATGTCAGTGGACACTGGGTTGTTTTCACATTCTGACTATTGTGAACAATGCTGCTATAAATAAAAATGTACAAATATTTATTCAAATATTAAAAAGACTGTTTTAAAAGATGTAATAAATATATTCAAGAAAGTAAAAGACAAGATGAAGAATTTCACCAGCGATTTGAAATCTAGTTTTTTTAAATAAAAGACTCACATGGAAATCTTGAAAAATACTATAACAGAAAATAAGAATTCAGGAGGGGGCATTTCAGTCTGCATGTTACATTGTCAGCATGTAACTTGTTAACTGTTTTATTAGTTCTTAAATATTAAAGGGTATGTTTTATCCTACCAGTGTGCAGTGGTACGTACTCAATTTTTACAACTACTTGATTGAATAAGTACAGAAATAATAATAATACATATACTTTTGATGAGGGAGATCACAAAATTTTTTGAAAACTCACTTTATGTAACCAAAAAGAAAGTTAAATTTACCAGAAGCTAGGTACTTTGCTAAGTGCTTTACATGCAGTAAATTGGTTAACTCTTACAGCAACCTATAGAGGGGAACTATCATTCTTCCCATTTTATAGATAAGACAACCAAGGCCAAAAACTTTGTATAACTTGTCTAAGGTTTCATAGGTTAAAGAAATCTGAACCCAGGTGACATGAATCCAGATCTTTACCTACATTATTTAAAAAGAAATTTTTAAAAAAGAAACATAGATTGTTCAGCTTTGGCTGACTAGGCTAGTTGCAAATTTTAGAAATAACTGGAAAAATTGAGAAACCAAATTGCATAGTGACATTTGCTAGGGCACTAAACTCTTATTGTAATGTGACCTTTACGTTTTTTCAGATGTTCCTTCTGGAGGACAGGGCACTACTTAATGTATTTTGGCATGAGCTCCGTCATGCATGTTTGACATATAAGAAACACCACCCTAATGAACAGAATGTCCCTCTTTCTCTTGAAACTCCGCATTGCTCAAGGCCACAAGACGCAAACTGTGGGTTTAAAGTTGACACTCTCAATTTCCTCCTTTCATGTTTGGGGATCTCATTTGCAGGATGCTGACATTTTACCTTTCCTGCATCCCTGTCTCCACTCCTTCCTCTACCCCATCATCTGTCTTAAATGTTTAATCTTTTTGCTGCACCTAAGAGCATGTTGGCTTTTGATGGCAGATCTCTTCCCCAGTGATGGGACATTCCTTGGGGAAATCCATTTTCTTTCAGCCTTGGCAGGGAAGATCATGCATTTTGTACGTAGAACAAAGGGAGTATTCATCAGGACCTTAAGATTCCCAATATATTTGCCTTCAGCTCTACTTTTCCTCAAGCTCTTTGTTCACCCAGGTTACACCTCTAAGTGCCCCACATCCTATTTTGATCCCTTATTTCAGACTGTCCAATATAACAGATCTTTCTTTATCTCTCTCCCTTGCTTTCCCTTTCTCTTTTTTTTTCTTTCTTTCTAGAAAAAAAGAACTACTCATTTCAGAGAGAATTAAAGTAAATAGAATTAAAAGAACCACTTTTTGTGATATTGTATATAATCATATTAATGTTTATATTAATTTCTCTCTGGTGTGAGGCCCAGTTCCCTAAAGTTTGCAAAGCTTTTTTATATAGGTGATGAACATTATGCAAGCTAAGAACCTACCTCTTGGATATCTACATCTTTCTATGTGTGTGTGTATGTACTCAGTCATGTCCAACTCTTTATAACCCCCTGGACTGTAGCCCCACCAGGCTCCTCAGTCCATGGAATTTTCCAGGCAAAATTATTGGAGTGGGTTGCCATTTCCTACTCCTGGGAATCCTCTCAAACCAGGGATCGCACCCACATCTCTTGCGTCTCCTGCACTGCAGGCGGATTCTTTACCAGTCTGCCACCCGGGACTTATGTTGTTTCTTTGCCAGCCTTAGAGTAACACTTGTAACCCACCAAGCAAATAGTATTTAGTGGCTGCCTATGTATACACAGCCCTCTGTTACACAGCACACAGAGTACATAAAAAGAGACACAGCTTTGGCCTTCTAAAAGCTTCATTCTGCAATGCAGTGACTGTAATGAACAAAAATTCTTGTCTCAGTCACATGACTCTATTAGCCTTTGTGAAAAAATTCTTCCGAAAGCATAAATAAACGATAGAGATTTGACCAGTTGGAAAGTCGGTTTGCATTTTCAATACCTCCGTATCTCATAACACTCTTAAAAAAACCATTCTCAGTCACAGGGAAAAGACCCACGAAAGCTGTGAAGGGACTTTCCAGACAAAAGTAAACTGTCCCCATAGGAAATAAAAACCTTCAAAGTGTCCCTTTCATTGGATTTGTTTCTTTTCCTACAACAAATGGACACATCAGACATAAAATTTAATTGAGACACAGTAAAGTAAGACCGGGCTTACCTGAATAGGAGAGGTCACAGCATTCCATTAAGGAGACAGCAAGGTGCTAACAACGCATTGACTACTTTATATCACAGTATATTGAACTTCTAATCACCACCAACTATTTAGGATTTCAACAGCCTCCCGTTAAACTCTGCTGCGTGATTCTATTTTACATTTCTCTTCCTGTGTGTTTGTTTTAATTTAAGAGCCAGTATGCATATTGACAATTCTTTGACAGCAAAGGTAAAACCACCAGGAGTGTATCTGTTTATTGAGGACTGACAGCTTTATAGCTAACATAAAAATAATCTAATGTTTATTGGGGCAAATGTTTGGAAGGAGGATTACGTGAAACTACCGAATAGAGAAAACCTTTTCATCCTATTCAGACTTTTCAAATAAGGTTTGGGATCAACTACATAAAAACTTTTTGTGTTGATCTCTTTGACGCTCTTCCCTTAATTTGCCCCACTACTCCTCCACTTGGCTACCCCAAATGATGTTTTACAACAGGGGTTTTGAAGTGAATAAAACCTTGAAAGGGAGGATGCTACCGTGCAGAGGTTCCGTGCCGTAGAATTTACATGAGCCATGCAAACTTGCAAGCTAACAGTAAAGCAAAATCTAAACCACATTGCTCATGATATAAACTTTTTCTACTATTTCCTATAAGTTACATATAGTAAGAACTGGTTTTTGTTATTTTGAATCATTGTTGTTGGACAAAGGGAACAGAAATAACTTTAAACTGTTTCAGAGCTGGTTTTAAACCGTAAAGGAGTTGTTTTCAGTTTTCCTTTAGCCGAGTATCAACATCATTAGATTGTTATCTTTATTTTGAATGAGACATTTGAAATGTTTTAAAAGTAAATTATTCTTTCTGTAAGTGGAAATATTACCCTTTTGGAAATAATCTATTTAATTGAAAGTAGTTCATCAAACTATTATTAGATTAACAATGCTTGACTTCAGGTGTTTTTTTTTTAGCTTGACGTTAATTATAATTTGCACTAATATCTCTTTTCCTAACATGTTTCCACCAAAAGATAAAGAAGAATTTTATACTCATTTAACTCACCCTAGTAATGTGTTCATATCCGCTCTTACTACTCCTCTCTTCACTATGCTCCCCCGACCCTCACCCTCGCTTGTTCCTATTTTGCATTGAGGAAAATAAAAGGGAGAGAAAAATTAGGCAGCTTGTTAAAGGTTGCTTGCTAAGGAGTGGCTGCAGAGCTAGAAATGGAAACCAGGTTTACTGAGTCCAGAGCCCCAAGGCAATTAAATTGCGCCAGCTTTTTCCCTTTGAAAAATCTGCTTATCTCCTGACAAAGCTAATATGTGAACATACAAATAGCTCAGTTTTCAACTTTATCAACAAAACTAGCTGTCTCCGTAGATATGGGTAGGTCTTTGGGCAAGTGTGCTATAGATCATATACACAAATAAACCAAAGAGATTATGAGACTGTCAGAATCTTTCAGCAGCTGCCAGGTAGTTTTTTTTCAAGGAATCTTATACCAAGTATGCATCTAAGCTAAGGAGCACATCACCACCAGGCAAGTAGTACACTGTTCAAGGGACAGGATCCTATTACACCGTCTTGGTGTCCCTGGAACCCGACATGGTGCCTGAATCGGAGACAGAATTCAGCCAAAGGCTTGTTGAGCTCCACTGAACCACATTATAATTTTTAACTCTGTTTGAAGATAGATTTGGCCCTTTTTTAAAAAAGGAAAGAAACTAAAATACATTATTTAAAATTTACTAAGTGGAACACATAATTTATTCCTCAATAGGTTTAATTTATTCTTAATTCCTTTCTGTATCATGTCCATGGTGAAGATGATGATTGCCTTCATTTTAAAGCGTCATAATGTCTTGCCTTGCAGAAGTTGCTAGTGAGTTGCTAGTTACGGTGTCTATGGAATTTTCATTTCATTCCCAGAGCATCAACACAAGACTGGGAGGCTTGTGGGCCCTTCTTTTGATTTACATTGTGTAGTATTTCTCTTTCTTAATAAATGAGGGAGGGCATCTCCTCCCTTGATCAGACACATTTATTACGTTTCCCGTGACTCCGATGCCCTGGAGCAAGTCCTTTGCATTTAGCATATGCTTGTACTGAGGAGGTTATGCATATGCTGTATGGCATGTATTGAATTCTGTTTCTCTTCCCAGTACCCTCTGGGCTGGTCTGCAATAACTGCCTATTACTTTTCAGGCTCAGCTCTGGGCACTGCCATGGTTCTTTAACTTACTCTATGAGTTTGGTTCCTCTTTGGGGTTGGTGACAGGAATCTTGGCTTGGCAAACAGTCGGCTACCATGTATTGTCCCAGGAAGGGCTGATGGGCTTCATCATGGTGTGTGAGTCACACTGCACAGATGCTTCACATGCAGTCTTGGGCTTCTGTGATTAGAAATCTAGAGGTTACCAGTAACCACTTGTAAATCCATTCTTCCTTTAAAACCCAAACCAAAAACCTCTAGCAACCTGCCAAGTCTGAACAATTTTCATTTTATTTTACACTTTCTTGAAGATGTCTGGACCTTCGTTAGAATCTGCTGGGCAAACAGAATTATGGTGCCAGGTATGGAGCCATGGAACACAGCAAAACTCTGCCCGGAGCAAAATTGTGCTCAGATTGGATTGGTTTGCTGGTAACAAATTGACCAAACTGACCACTTTATTTATGATCCTTAGGACCTAATAACAAAGTTAAAATCCATTTTCCAAGCTGTATACCACTCAGCAGCATTTTAAAATCATGTTCCAATTTTGTTTTTTTAAAAAGCAGTTTCCCCGAAAGCCCCCCTAACCGAAAGAACAGTTTAAATAGATTAATTTATGTTATTGTATCTTTAAGGTATTATAATAAGCTGGAGTCATATAGGGTAACCTGGGAATTTCCTCTTTTCCCTTTGTAATAAATAAACTTTTCACCAGAATGGTCCAGTGGCCTCCAACAATGTAAGCATGGTATATGATAAAAACAAATGTAGCGAATGCATAAATTCATGCTAAAAGTAAAACTTAGATTATTTGAAATTTATGAGATTTTTATACTGTTGATTTTTTGGTCAATTCTATGCACTGATCCACTGACATAAACATAGCTTTAGTTTTTACTACTTGATCAAGAGTCTTATTTTACTAGTATGTTTATATGCATCACCAATAAGCAGGTCTACAATTAAATTTTTGATTCATTACATAATCATATTTTCTAACCCTGTTTCAGTCTGAAACAAGCATGTTGGAAATTGGTATTGTGTGTCTGCTAGATGCATTGTGAGTAATTAAATTTTATTAAAGGAGAAGTTTCATTTATTAATGGAGAAGCTTATTAAAGGAGAAGTCTCCTTTCTTCTTTTGAGGAAATAAAAACCATTCTTGGGGAGAAATGAAAAAGTGAACATCACTAACTAGGAAATACTTCTTCTTCCATCCTACACCCCTGTTGACACTCTGCACATCTGCCCTGATTGTATGTGTGGTATTTTATCTCTACCAGACTTGGCCATAGACCTTTATTTTCACGTTTGCCTTGATGCTTGCTGATTGACACCTTCATCTCTATTAACTATTTATTTGCCTTTGAAGTTACATCATATTCACTTTCCAAGTCTGTATTTTTTTCATAGCCCAATAAAATAAATGTGTTTCATGAACTTCTTTGATTTGTTTCTTCTTGCCAAGTTTTTTTCTAGTTCTTTGCTGAACTTCACAATGAGTATTTTACTCTAGGTGTGTGTGAGTTGATGAAGTTCCATTGTATAAATAAAACCAAGCCAAAACTTGCCACTCAAAAGATAAAGCCAGGAAAGAATAAAGGCCATATGTCAATACAGAGAAAGAGACTGACTGCAGCTCTCTTTTTCCTGCTTGATGTTTACAGTTATTTCTATGGAAACTGCACGTGGCTTTCTGAGGGTTGAATCTGACCCTGGGGTACACAAGTAACTCTGAAAACAGTTGGTCCCTTAACTTTGAGTTCGTCATATACGTATGCTTATCCTTCTCCTTAATTCTTAACAGGAGGTGGATGAGACCATCAGGGTGTTCATGCTGGGGGATTTTTTTGTGTCTTTGGGGTGGGGGGACTCAGCAGCCAGTAGAGCAATGTGGGAAGGCTTCTTCTCCTTCAGGCTGACTGCGAGCTAATACAGAATAATGTATTCATATTAGCTTCCTTGTTGCTTAGAATTAAGTACCTGAGGTTCTCCCATTGATTCTGTTTGTTCAGATTTTCCTGTGAGTAACTTTGCCAAAACCCAAAGCAATTCGCCTGCCTACCTCCTCTAATCCTTGTGCCTCCCTCCACACCTTACCTCTGCTTTCTCTCAGTAAATAACTAATAGGAGATTCCAGGGGGATAATCAGCTCACAATGTCTTTGCCTATATGTTGTCTATTTACATCCAGATCTTGTGCACGTGTCTGTATGCTTAAGGATGATATTTTTATTTTACTGAAATTTGGAAAACAGAACTGCAAAAATCAAGCCAGTGTAAGACCCCATTTCAGAGGGTAAGGGCACTACAGGAAGACAAGGATTAGCAAATCAGAACATGAAAGAGGAGTTTTAGGAAGAGAGAACCAGAGAGGACTACCTTTAAGATGTGGAGTCTAAGATGGGGAGGTTGTGTGATAGGGCAAAGATATTTTTCCTTCAGGGACGTCTTGGTGGTGTGGGGCAGCTTGGCACCATTTCAGCATGCACGATACCAAAACTCAATCCTATGTTGAAAAAATGGAAGTAATAAATATTTTTGTGCTGATGGACTAAACCTTAGAGTTTTAAATACCAAAATTCACCATAGAGCAAATATGAAAATTAAGCTTTTGTTCCATAAAGGTTAATGTATCTAGTGCTTGAGTTTTCAGGGGATCATTAGCTGGATGGTGTTCTTTACTTGCCCTGCAGTGGCCTAAATTTTGGACATTTCACAGTTTATTAGCAACTCAAACACAGAACAATTTTTCTATTTATGTAATATTTGGGTCCCTATTTTCATGGGAGAGGATATATTCCAACTCTTGACTGTGGGTTTTCAATTACCCATGTGGCTTGCCTCCCATTAACAGGAATAATTGGAAACTGGATGTACAGAATACAGATTCACAGTCATAGAAAAACTCTGCTACAAATGTGAATTTTACAAGCCTCTGTTAAAGTGTCTTCCAAAATCATGTTTTTGTGGAGACTTCCTATATGAGACCTCCGATATAATATGCCCTTTATCTCTCACACGTATTTTTCTCTCCTAAAATGTAAAATATTATCCTATTTTCTGCTTCTTTAGGACTAGAATGGGACTCATCACAAGAGCCACTGACATAATTTTTAGTTCTAGTAGTAGTTTCATGGGGGAAGAGTTGATAGTCCAACTGTACCTCAGAGTATTTATAAAAAGAAGAGTATTTATCTAATTACACTAAAATTTTTTTCATATTGTTATTAAAACAGAAAGTATGCAATCTCTTTTTAAAACTTTTCATTGAAGTATAGCATAATACAGAAAGCACAGATCTAGCTTCACTGAATTCTCACAAACGAGATACTCAAGCATCCAGATCAAAATGCAGCCTACTTTCCACTCCCAGAATCCTCCTGGTGTCTCTCTCTATTCACTCTTGCACCCACCCCCACCATAAGTAAGGACCATCCTGATGCTGACTCTTTTTAATTTTCAAATATTACATCGTTTTCTCACCAGGCTTATTGGTTGATTTTTGTGGGAAAGCAAAGGGGGGTGGTTAATCCCCTATAGCTGACTTCTTTGCATTGTGGGATTTTCCTAGCTGTTAATTATTAACTTTTCCTTAAAATAAAACTTCCATTGTGTAAGGAGAAAAACTCCATGAGCACAGTACATGTGATATAAATCACTTTTATGTCTGTGAAACAGCTGAGTTTACATTTTTATTACATTGTTTGAAAAAGTATCTTTTCATCTGGAAAGAATCAGTTTAAAATGTGATTGTCAACACAACTAAACCAGTTTCTGTTTAAAATGGCTGCTGGTGGAGCTAACTATAATTAAGCCAGGTTTTTCTTCATAGATATTAGTTGCTAAAACCTAGAAGTTTTCACTGAGATTTATCAAAGAAATTTCTAGACTTTAAAAGGCAGGTAAAGTGTTTTTGTTTAGATGGAGGAAGTAATAAGTAATGAATAAGAATATTAATGTTTCCCTGTGAAAGGTGATTTACTGGTGTAGTTTTAAGTTAGATGCAAAATAATATGTGCATTTATAAAATGTTGCCTCATAGAAATACTTCAGTTTGAAAAAATGAGCTTAATTATTAATGAACAACTTATAGCATAATTTTCTCTTTAAAAATTTTTAGGTATCAATAATTCTGAGAGGATCCTTTTAGAAATTTTCTATAGTTTAATTATATTAACCATTCTAATATAAACGATAGTTTTAATGTCTGTAGTCATTTACTTATGTTCACTAACTTCTTGCTATAGATTTTTAAATATTTAGAAAGTAAGGACAAATCTTTTGGTGGTATTTCTTGCTGCATTTAACTTTGAACTCTTATTAAATGAAAATTGATATATAGCATGTTCCTTTTATGGCTGAAATACTATCTTTGGAAGATGTGATATAGATTTTGGTTATACTTCCCCTGGTTTCCAGTACTGTGATGCCATTATATATGTAATTTTATAATAGTCCAACTTTCCCAAATCCCCGCTTTGAAAAGTTAATTTTTCAAAGTGGGGCAGTCATCATCTTGCAATTATGTGTGCTGACCAACCTTTCATCTTAAATCAGATTTCGCAAATCCCATTATTTTGTGGCTTTTCTAACAGAGCACTCATTTTTACACCCTCAAAAGTGTTGTAGACTTTTTCGGAGGACACTTCTCAATAATCCATAATTTAATGAACTCTCTGTTTAAATATGAGCCAAACAGAGACCAGTTTGAATATATAATATACGTTCTTCAGGGAAAGGATTTTGTGAACTCACAACACAAAATCTATGGTTCTCTTTTTTTTAACTAGCTACAGCAGAATAAGTTCAGCATTTTACCTGGCAAGAGCAGATGTAGTACAACTTCAAAGGCAGAAGGAGAGATATAGACAGTTTATAGGTTTAAACAGAATATGGCACCGGCCCTCAAAAATGAAGCTTAGAAATAATTGCAATTTTTGTATAGATCAGAAACACTGATGATGATTATTTATTTTGGTTTGGACATTTCCTTTGAGATAGTTAATAATTGTTATTCTACCTATTACCTTTGAGTTATCACTGTAAATATATTTATATCCTAAGATGCCACCATACTTTAGAAAGAAAATTTAATCTTAACAAAAACACCTCTAGCTCCTGGGGCCAACAGATGTTAAATACCACCCCGTGAAGCTGCAGAACTCACCCTGAACGCTCCTAAACAGTGCTTTGTATATACCTTTATCTTTTTATCAATTATTAATTTAGATAGAGTGCTTTTCTCTACTAGAAAAAATATGTATATAAACCTAACTGTCGTAAGAAGATGAATTTTTATATGAACACGATGAACATTTTCTTTCCCGCTTACCTTTTACTTTTCTGTATATTTTCTAACATTGTATTTTTATCCGACTCTGCCTCATGTGTGTTTGTGCCAAATGACAGAGATAGGGTATATCTGCTCAGTTTCTTTAATGAGGATTGATAGAATTAAATTTTTTCAGGAAGGAAAAGTGTTAGTAAAATGAACAAATAGTGACCACTTTAAATACATAGGTATATGAAACTCTCAATGGTTTTCTCAGAACAAAATCTCATGTACTTTTTTCACTCCAACACTTGTCCTTTCTTCTCTGAAGATATTTGCTTCCACCTCCTTGCCCCCACCGCCTCAAAAATACTATAAAATACTTTAAGGAAAACAGATTCCCAGTAGCAGAAATTCAGATGACTTCTGTTCATTTCACTGAATTTAATTATTTATGAGATTATCATAGTAATACAATGTCAGTATTAACTCCCAATGATTCAACTTCCTATAATGTTTTTAAAATTTCTGTCACAAAGTTAGTACTTTTTATTCCTATCATAAAGTTAATATTTGCATGTATTATACTTATCAGCCCATTGTAATGAAATTTATTGAAAATGAACAAATAAATCAAATGTTAATACATGATTGAAATAAAATACACTTACAGGAGCAACAAAGAAACATTAGGTAAATATCTTTTTCTTGGAAATCTGTAGATATTTTAGATATTTTGTTTGGTTGCATTTTACTCAGTAAAATGAGTAAAAGCAAATCTTCAAAAATCCTGTTTCCACCTGGAATTTTTAAATTTGACAAGTTCATTAAGCCATAAACCCTTGTGGTTGGAAAATTGATCTTTTCTAGGTAAGTAAAATAACTAAAGAGAAAGCAGTGACTTACTTTTCTTGAGGGCCAAACCAGTAAGACAAGTTTAGTTCTCAGGAATATGAGGTCCTCTTAGGAAAAGGAGAAGAAAGATAGATGACAGCAAAACGCATACTTTAAATATTGATAAAATCCAAAGATTTCCATCAGAATTCAAACATAAACACAGACTCATTCCATAGTTGGTTGTGAAATTAAAGATGCAGCTAAAATGCTAACTATTTTATAGTGTCACAAGAGAATGTTTGGAGCCTTTTTGTTTTTTAACACATACAGATGTGGGAGCCCTGTTCTCAGTCGCCGTGGTCATCCACGACTGAAGCATGGTATCGTGCTTGGGCTCAAGTGATCCATAAAGGGGCTGGGCTATGGGAGGCAGTGTCCCTGGGCGCCTGCCTCGGTGGCTCAGCCTTCCATGACCGCTGCTCTTTGTTGAGAATTGTTGGCAATGGCAGCAGTTTGCAGCTTCAGATAAGAGCCGCCGTTCTCAGGTAGTGCCCTCGATCAGGGCCCTGATGACAGACTGTGGCGGGCAAGTTTTTTCAGGTGCTCTGTTTGCTCAGTAATCCTTCAGTGCCAATCTCCCGCAAAGACTGAGCGGGACCCATCAGTAATGGACATCAGCCATTAAGCTCGTAATATTTGTCATATATCAGGTTTCTGCTTTGTTACTCTCAAGTGATGAATGGATGCTGTTATGCTCTAAGAAAATAAAGCAATGCTGTAAATACATCCAAACTTATAAAAATGGCTGCTCTATTTCTTCCGTTTCTTGAGAAATAAAAGCTGAGTCCCCCAGAGTTGCTAGTCTTTTCCTTCCAAAGTACAGAGAGCAATGTACTCTAAGTTAGTGTTTGTAGTTTGCTTAGGGTCCACATCAAATTACTCTCAGAGTGTCTACACCATGTTTCACCTTGATTTGATACAGCTAAGTTTATGCATTGGGCAAGCATTCTGATTAAAACAGGCATGCTTGCAGAGGACTATTCAAAGAAACCATTTGTTCCTGCATGAAAAAACCCAAACAGGGAATTTAGGTGTTAAAATAGCGTGAGGCCAAGGCAATTCTCCATCTTAGTTATTCCTATATTATTAGTCAGGCATGTTTCTGCATCACAGGAAGAAATAATAATTTTTTAAAACATCTTGATGTATTTCAAGAAGAAAATGTGTACAAAAATAATATTGTTTTCAACATTTTGTACCCAACATTTGCATCTGTCTTGTAAATATATGAATACAGTTATTTGGAATGATGTGATTTCAGTTTAGTATGGGCTAAACACAGTAGAAATGGGCTGTGTTTTCACTCTTTTCTATATTAGTGTCAATTTCACCATTAATTATTGAGGTTCTTCAAGAAAGTTTATCCTTTTAGAAAATATTCAGAAATCAAATTCCAGAATTGGCATACTAAGTATATTTAAACCCTTCGAATTTCTATCTATTGCTTTCGTGAATTTTTTGGAAAATGCCATTGGCCCCTTTGCAAAGAAAAGGAAAATCAATGGTGACAGTCCTGAGGTAATACTGTAATAAATGAGGATTTGGCCAGGATTAGAATCCATGACTGCTTACCCTAGCCACCATGCTTTTCATGGCATCTCAGGCTATTCTGGGGCTTCCCTGATAATTCAGTTGGTAAAGAATCCGCCTGCAATGCAGGAGACCCTGGTTCAATTCCTGGATCGGGAAGATCCCCTGGAGAAGGGATAGGCTGCCCACTCCAGTATTCTTGGGCTTCCCTTGTGGCTCAGCTGATAAAGAATCTGCCTGCAATGCAGGAGACCTGGGTTTGATCCCTGGGTTGGAAAGATCCCCTGGAGAAGGGAAAGGCCACCCACTCCAGTATTCTGGCCTGGAGAATTCCATGGACTGTGTAGTCCGTGGGGTCACAAAGAGTTGGACACGACTGAGCAACTTTCACTTTTAGGCTATTCTGAGGAAAGCCAATTGGGAGGGCTGTTCCCTTGACTCTCTTTTGTTGGCCACTCTCCTCTCTACTGCTTTTGCCAACTTATGCAAAACTCCTTCACATCACTGAGAGCAGGTCCCTGGAGTTACGTGTGACTCTGTCTCATCCAGGCCTCTGAGTAAATGTAAAAGAATACCACCCCAGCCCCTGCCCTGACACTCTTTCATTATTAAGGCTTTCAGTGTTGACTCTGCAACCCTTGAGCAAGAAAACTTATAGAGGACAGGGGCTGCGTGCATTTATTACCACAGGCTCATAATTGTTAGAGAGGTGAGGGGCCTCACCTCCATCGGCTCTAATTGCTATGAGAGCCTATGAGCCTCTACCAATGCCCACAACATGGCCCAGAGCATTTCCTGTACAAAGGCTGGAGCCTGGGGTATGGGCGATATGCCAAGCTACTTCAAAGTTTCCCCACCCCCATCTTCACGACATTTTTTTCAAGAGCCATTTAATAGGATGCAGGGCAGGGGGGCAGGTGTAGATCAGACCTCTGTGCTCCAAGAAAAAAGAATTGGAGTGATCTCAGGACTCAAAGGAAGAACTTTGCACAGACATAGTTGGAGGGATTAAACTGTCGAAGAATTTAAGCTCTTCCAGCAGAATGATGTCTCTGGGAATTTAGACGCAAATTAGGAATCTCCTGGAATTCATTTAGTGCCGATTCTCCTGATTACTTTTCAAATGGGGCTGTTCTGATTTGTCCTAATTGCAGAAGTATTGCAGAACATCTCCTTTAGTGAGTTATCTTTAGAGAAGAAAAGCACCTCTGAATTGCTCAGCATTTATATTCAGGTATTCAGAATTAGGTATTTTTTATATGCCAGTATATTGATTATATTTAAAGAACAATATAGATGCTTGAAACATGCCAAACAGCAGGAAACAGGAGTAGTCTTTAACAAGTGCCTGCTCTGGCGCTGGGTTCTTTGTACATAGTACAATAGGTGATCTCTGAGGTAGAGTTTATTGTCCCATTTTATAAGTGAAAACCAAGGCGCCTGAGATCCCATAGCTAATAAATAAATCCAGGCATGTCTGATCCCAGAGCCCACGCTCTTGCCTGTACACCAGGATGCCTCTTGAGCATCAAACCCATGGGCAGGGTCTTCAATGACCAGAAATCTCACATTTGTCCCCAAGATGAATGTCCTGTGATTCCACATCTTTAGTTTCTATCAAAGTGCTTCACTTCTCAAAGCAAAATTTCAGTATCTGTTTCCAGCTGGTCCTAGGTCTCATACTCTGCACATTAAGCACTTAATAAAGACTTGTAAGAGTCTCCCAACTTCACCGTGGTGGGACTTTTATAATATAAACATGCGTTAAAGAAACGAGAGCTCAGACATCCATTCTGCACAGGTGTTACCTGTGCATGTCTGTTCTTGCTTCTTCATTATTCTTCTTGCAGGGTGACTACATCTGGCCCCTTACATGTGCTTGCATCAAAAGAATGCTTTAATATGGGACCTACGCTTGCCAAGACAGCTAGCTTCAGATTGAACTTAAATTATGCTGGATGCTGACTGATCTACAGATCTTGCTCTTCACATTACTGTTTTAAACCACAGAACAATGGTAACGCTAAAAATAATTTGTATTCCAGAAGCACCTTTTGATAAGAAGCTCAAATAGCTTTGTGTTTATTATCTCAGAAATCCTCTCACCATCCCCCTGGGGCAGATGAGGGAAAATGTGTACATCTTTACTTCCCACATGGAGGAAGTCGGGCACAGCAAGGTTACTCTCTAGATGAGAGGCAGAGGGACGTGTCAGACTACTAAATGCATGTCAGTGAATCCAGCACACACATACTTTGTTTGCTTGTTTGCAAGCTGATTTGACTTGGCCATCAAATCTGAGATTCGAATGGAATCAGTTCCACGGGAAAGAACATTGTGATTGGCTCTGCTCCCTGTTCAGGAGCACCCAGCTTCCAGCCAGAAAGTGAGTTTCCCTGATCAGTTCCTGTAGGAGGACCGAGTCACATGTTCCTGAGTCAACTTTGCACCCCATGAGAGTTGAGAATCTCATTGAGACACTGTATTGGACATCTTTCCTTGGCTGCCAACCTTTCTGAGAGCCCCTCAGGTCAGGAATAGTGAGGGGAGATATCATTCCCAAAGCTTCCAAAAGTTCATTTTAGCTTTCAGTTCCAGGGTCACACCCTTCTGTTTCCCATATAAAGCATTTTTTTTTTTAAGACACAAGCTGCCAAATATAGATAGTATCGTAAGCATGTTTTATGTACAGGAACTCTGTTTCCTTATCTGTAAAGTGGGAATCATGATAGCCGGCTCTCAGGATAAGATAGCAAGCAGTACCTGTAAGTCACGTTTGCATCCACGTCTCTCCCTGCTCCTGTGCAGGAAAGAAACACTGAGCTGATTCGGCCCCTTATTCTACTACTCTTGTTCTCCTCTCCAGATGGTAACTAATTGGCCTTAGCTTACAGATCTGTTTCTGAAAGGAAGGGATGTGCTCCCATCTGGGGAAACCTGAGGTTACAAACCCAGTCTAGCTTGTTCTGACTGGGAAGGGTGAGGGTAGTTCTAGAAAAGACAGTCCTGCTTAGGGGAGGTCCCAAGCATCTCTCACACTGACCTAGCTCTCAAGATCTACAGCCCAGAAAAGAGGAACAACCAGGACCAATGTTCTGGTAGCACATGGGTCATCCCAACTGCATGAATGCAGTATATTTCTGTTGCTTCTATCGGGAATGTAAATATTTCTGTTGGGAACTACTGACCTTCTTGCATAGCAAGCCCAATTTCAGTTCCAGGGACCCTGGCACTGAAAGCTAAACTATCAGTTAGGAACTGAGAGCTCCTAACACTATCTCTTGTGCAAATAGTTGAATAGTCATGGAGCTCAAATGTGTCTTCTGGATTCTGTGCTGGAGAATGCCCCACAGCTGGATTTAAACATTCCTCAAATCTGTCATTAAGAGCACGTCTATGGTACCTAGGCCCCTCCGCTAAGGACTAATAATAACTTTCATCAACAAAGTGTCTGACAATCTGAGTAATCTTTGATGGTGCAGGGAGACTTTCAACCAAAAAAGGTGAAAAGAATGTCTAATCCCTTAAAAATTCTTTCATATTTTGAGCTAACTCTCAATATTTTTTAAATTTACTCATCTCAGGAGCATGATACAAGTTTGGGCAGTGTGCTTCACTGGCTGGTGAAGACTCTGAGGTTGGGAGGTGGAGAACAGAACCCAGGAGCTAGTTCTTGATTGTGTCAACTCCTTCTTCAGTCTGGGATTAGTTCTGGGCTCCCTTGGGCCTCCATTCTAATGGTAAAGCTGCATACTTCTTCCCTCCAACCATGGTTTGAAAGTGTCTTTACTGAATCTGGTCTTCTCTGAACAATTAGAACTCATGATTTTAAGTAACACTGTGATGGTGAATTGATCTCCCCATCTACCCCCTGCCCCCAATTTTAAGTTCATGCTCAATTTCACTTAAAATGATTGAGTACAATGGAGAAGGTTTTAGACACTGAAATAGTTTGCATCATCCAAGAGTCAGTAAAGTTACCTGATCACTTAATTTCTACTTGTAACTGTTATCAGGTGTGCACACACACACACACGCATAACTTGGCCCTGGAAGGCAATTTTGATGTATGTGGGGAAACTAGATGAGCAATGCTGCTGCTACTTAAACACACTTTGTGCCTTTGCAAAGGCTTGTGACACGTGACTGTCTCCTGTGAGAGCATCTTTAGATGATACCAAGATCAGAAACCCTTGGAGTTTTGCACGGCCAATAGAAATGCCAGTGGGCATTATTAATGCTGCTATTGTTGAGAACTCTGTAGGCACCGAAATGAAAGCTTGACTAATGATGAGATGCTGTTGCATTAAAAGCACATTCCGTGCAGGGCACCATGTGCTAAAAAGAGACATATTCTCTGAGATGTTTTCAATGTGGGCATTTTGATGTACATCCTGGAAACATTACCCATGTATTTATTTCACTCAATAAAACTTGGTAGAACTGACTGCGAGTTTTCTGGGAAGCATGTTGGATCCCTACGTCGGTGTCTGGTTTAGACTGTAAGATGGTAAAGAGGGCGAGGATGCTGGTTTAATTTGGTGCAACTGCACTATCCTGTGGTTTCTCCCCCTGCTCCACTGGTCCTCTCAGCTCCCAGGCTCTTTTCAGCTCGACACCCTTGAATCCACCCCTCACCAAATCCTGGTTCTGTTTCTGGAACGATTCTTCTCTGCCCCCCCAGTTCCCACTGCTTCACTGTAGTTGCTTTGGCTAGCCTTTCTATTTCCAATACCCCTTGCTCTTCTTTTCTGTGTCCACTTGTCTGAACATCACTCTCATCATGTTTTCTCTGCTCAGAAACTTCCACAGGCTCCTCACTGCCTTCTCCATGCCAGGTCAGGTTTGATGCTGCCTTACCCTCTTAGATCCCTTGCTCTGCTCAACCATGCTCTTAGAGCTCCTTAAGTGGGTCACTTTGCTGTCGCCACATCATACACTATTCATGCCTTTTTCCCTGCCTTGAACAGCGTTTTCCCCCTGCTTTCTCAATCCTAACTGTACCTGAAAATCTAGATCAAGCCCCACCTTAGTTGAGCCTTACCAAATGACTTCTTCCCTCGCTAACCTTCGTATACAATGTAGCTTTTCAGTTTCATTCACAGGGGATGAGAGCAGGAAGTGGGGTGCACAGGTACTAACCAACCAGCCTGGTTATCAATGTTCAGAAAGCAGGAATCTTAACTTAGGGTTCATAGACCTCAGCAGGTATGAAGCTATCAGCCAGTTTTTGTATGTACATGTGTTTTTTTTTTGGGGGGGGGGGAAGAATCCATAGTCTTCATTTCTCAAGGAAGATTCTCAAAATAGTCCTTGATGTTTAGTTGCCAAGTCATGTCTGACTCTTGTGATCCATGGACTGTAGCGCACCAGGCTTCTCTGTCCATGGGATTTCCCAGGCAAGAATACTGGAGTAGGTTGCCGTTTCCTTCTCCAGGATGTCTTCCCAACCCAGGGGATCGAACCCGTGTCTTCTGCATTAGCAGTTGGATTCTTTACCACTGAGCCATCAGGGAAACCCAGTCCTCGATAGGAGGGGGAAATAAATGAGGTTAGAAGCACTGCTGTTGTTCAAAGTTGTGAAGGAAATGGTATGCAGCCGCTGCCCTCAGAGCTGTGGATGTCTTAGCAAGAGCCACACTTATCCCCACGTGGAAGAGTTGGATAGAGTTGTAATTTAGTGCTTGATCAGGTGCAGCTAAAGGCTGAGCCACAGTTCAGAGGCTTTTGCAGTAACTTAGGGGAGAAATCAGGTGGGCTGTGGTGGGTGCAGGTGCTGGGGGAGTGGGAGAGGAGCCTTATGAAGGAACATCAGGAAATAAGAAATTATGGGACTTGGGCAGGGAGGTGGCAGTTAACACGGATGAAGTGATAAAAGACAGAAATGAATCAGCTTTGTGATCCCAAGGGCTTCTGTTGGGGTGATGAAGAGAAACACAGTGTCATCTAAGAGCAAAGGAAGCTTTGAGGAAAGAAAAAGCTTTGGGCAAAGTGTTGGATTGAGCTGGGGGAAAGGAGACACTGAAGTGGACGTGTCATCTGGGTTACCAGAAGCACAAGACAGGAAACTAAGGGAGAGATTTGGGCATTGCCCACATCGTCTTGCTTGGGTGCATCATCAGCATCATCACCTGGAGGCAGGAGCTGAGGATGCTTGGGTGCCTCAGTTTTCTGAGACGGGATCATCAGGACCTGAATTTCTTTTAGGTCTTGATGAACAGGCCCTTTTGCTTTTCTTGTTCCTGAGTGTTGGGCTCAGTAATCCAAATCATGGCTGCACCACTATGTGTGATCAAAAGCATGTTATTCACTCTAAGCCTCCATTTGTCTCTTTCTAAATAAGGGGGTACCTACCGTATCAGGTGACTGTGACATCAAATCGAACGGTATGTATTTGTCCACTTGGGATGTTGTAACAAAATACACAGATTCGATGGCTTAAACAACTGAAATTAATTTTTTTGCCTTTCTGGAGTCTGGAAGTCCAAGGTCAAGGTGCCAGTACAATTGATTTCCGGTGAGAGCTTTCTTCCTGGTTTGCAGATGGCAGCCTTCTCACTCTGCGCCCACATGGCCTTTTCTCTGTGCAACACAGAGAGAGAACTCCCTGGTCTTCTGTCCTCTTAAAAAGACACTAATTCCATCAGATTAGGGTCCCACAGTTATGGTATCATTTAACCTTAATTACTTCACTAAAGACCCTGACTTCAAGTATCATCATATTGGGGGATAGGGCTTCAACATATGAATGTGGGGGGAAACACAACCATTTAGTCCATAACAGTATGTAAAAAGCTTAACTCAGTTCCTGGCACAAAGTAAGCACTCAAAATAATGGTACATCCCTCTGTCCCTGTTCATCTATTCAACAGTGTTTTAATGAGAGTCATCTATGTGTGTGATACTATGCTAAGTGCTGGGCTAAATATGTGAATCTGATAGTGCTCACCTCTAAGCCATTCCCAGTGTAATCTGGAGGTAGATACAATACATTATTAATGATGTATGGTGACTGTGTCACAGGAAAGATGGGTGAACTGTTAGTGAGGAGATGACACCTGAGCTGAATCTTGACCAAATCACTGAAACAGCCAGATGAGAAGAGGAGAAAGAATGTTCTAGGCAGAGGGAAGACCACATGCAAAGGGGTGATATATGAGAACACGTGGCATGTTCCAGGCCAGTAAGTGATCTGGGTGTATTCAGGGGAAACCAAAGCTGGGGAGGGAGGCAGGGGCAGATGATGAAATAGCTCACACTCTAATCCTGAAAGTCCTGGGCAGCATCTGAGGGATTTAGGTCAGGAGAGTGACACATTCAGATATATGTTCAAACCCCACTACTTGTATTCAGATCCCAGCTCCATCACTGACATTCTCTGGGACTCATGAAAGTTACTTAATCTCTTTGTGTCTCATTTTCCCACCTGTTAAATGGAGAAAATAGGTAATGATACTTACCTCAGAGGGTTGCTGGGATGTGATTAAATTGTTTGGTGTGTGTAAAGCACTCAATGTCTGATATATCTGATATGCTCCGCACTGTTTTCTCTTATTACTATTTTAATAATAATTTAAAATAATGGCAACAATAAGGATTCAAAGTGGGAAGAGACCCACAGGGACAGGTCCTTTCAGAAGCAATTGCAATCATGCAGATGAGAGATTGTGACCTTTCCCTGCTCACTGCACTCCAGACACTGTGGCCTCCTTCCTGTTCTCACCCTACCAAGCTCACTCCTACCTTTATCCTTTGTACTCAAACTTGCTTCTACCCAAAATGTTCCTTCTGCCAGCTCTTTGCAAGGCTGTCTTCTCATCACTCAGTATTCAGCTCATATATAGCCTTTTCAGAGAGATACTCCCTGAGCTCGCTAGTTGAAATGCCCCCTGTTCCTGATCATTCACTAATATATCAGTCTATTTTTCCTTATCTTTTATTGAAGTCATTATTATCTGAAATGTTCCCTTGTATCTATTTGTTCATTTTCTTTTTCTTCCACTAGAGTGCAAGTTACCTTGTCTGTCTAGTGTTGCTGTTCATGGTAGTGCTTAATAAGTATTTCTAGAGTGAGTGAATGAGGAAATGAACCTGAGCTAAGGAGACGGGCAGGGGAAGAAGCTAATCTATGTTGAGTCGTCACTAGTACGACATACTTTTCATGTCTTGGAGGCAACGCTATAAGTTGGTGGCCTCATCATAACAAAGGAAAAAACTGGAGCTCAGAGACATTTGTACAAATTAGTCTTTCTACACAACATCCTTTTCTGACTGCATTAGAAAGTCTAGACGTGACGCGTGTGTAGATGGAGCCAGAATGCCTTGGAGAGTGAGAAGAGGCCAAGGTAGAAGCCCAGGTGTGCTGAATTGTAAGACAGAAAGGAGGGAAGTGAGTCCACTGAAGGGACCTAGAAGGAGCAACCAAAAAGTGGGAAGTACTGCAGGGACAGGCGGTGTCTTGGAAACCTGGGGAGAGGAGAGCTGTGAAGAGTGAGGGAGGGAACCACAAACGGCAAGGGATGCGGCAGACGGCCCAGTGAGGGGAGGACTGGGAGTTCCCATTAGATGTGGTGGTGGAAGGTAATGTCTTTGGGGAGCACACTTCCAGTTTTACAGGCAGGGTAAGATGTAGAGTATAAAAGCAAAACTCTTCGTAGGAAAGGAAAATCATGAAATCGTTGATAAGTAGCAGGGCTTGTGGAAGGGAGGATGTATTTGTTCCCTAGGTCTGCTGTAACAACAACCACAGACTGCGTGGCTTTAAGCAACAGGAACATGTTCTCTCTCGGTCTGGGAGCTAGAAGGCCATGATTAAGGTGTCTGCAGAGTCGATTCCTTCTGGAGACTCTGAGAAAGAGCCCACTCTGTGCCTAGCTCTGGGCTCCTGGCTCTTGGTGGCTGCCAGAAGTCCATGGCATTCCTTGGCTTGGGGCAGCAGAACCCCAGGCTCTGCCCCCATCTTCATAGGACTTTCTCCTCTGTGTGTCTTCTCATTTTCTGTCTTTTCTAAGAACATCCATCATTAGATTTAGGACCCACTCAAATCCAGGAGGATGTCATCGCAAGATTCTTAAGTTAATTATATCTTCCAAGACCCTATTTCCAAATCAGGTCACAGTCATAGGTGCTGGGAGTTAAGACTTGGACCTACATCTTTGGGCCACTACTCAATCCACAAGAGATGTCATTTTTTTTTTAAGATGAGAGGGATTTATTCTAGGTTTTATGTGAGAAAGGTAACTTCCAGATCTAAACCTCTAGGGAGGCAAGAGTTGATGATGCTGGTAGATGAATACAGTCTAACAGGATGAGCTATCTCCAGTTTTCTGAGACAGGATGTATGATGGTAAACAGAGTTAAAGGTGGGGAGCTGGATGTTGACAGACATCCTCCCTGATAACCATTATTGACTCTGTGAAATGGAAGGCAAGATTATCTGCTGATAGTGAAGAAGGAACTTGAGAAAAGTGGTGTGAAGGTTAGAAATAGCACCTGTGAGAACAGAAAAAAGACCAGGAACTCATAGCAGTATTAAGAGTCACTGAGTTCCCAGTTGACATGGGACATACATTTGAAGTGGCACCGATTTTCAGACCGTTTGATATTCTCCAGTGATGCTGGAATCTGAGGACAGCAGCAAAGAAAGCAGTTGGTGGAAGTTCTTAGAAACAATGGATTGAGTGTGATTGCAAAAAGTAAAAAAAAAAAAAAAAAAAAAAAATACCAAGAGTAAGGAAAGAGGAGAACCCACTAGAAGTTTCATTAGACTGGAATGAGTGGGAGAGATGAAAGGAGCAGGTCTAGATGAGGTTGAAATGCAGGTATTACTGAACCAAGATGGGGAGAGGGGTGGGGCAAGGATGGAAAAATGGGCTGGTGGCACTTAGTGTCTCCAGATGTCTCAATTCCAGGTGATATTAAGCCTAGACCTTGGGAACAGGTTGCTAAAATGAGGTGGTGTTCAAAAAAAAATTAGAAATGAGGAAGTCAAAGAAATATTAGACCAGGGCATTTGGGTGCAGGGGGGGATGAGAGAACTATTCAGTGTGATGACTAGTATCGATGAGTGTGATGTGAAAGAACTTCAGTACTCACTAAATGTGGGCCACTGGCGCAAAGGTTACTCCCAGCCCTAAACAGTGGGAGAAAGCAGGATGAGTACTCCTCTGCTTGGGGACAGCCAAGAAACATATTTATTGGTTGTTTTATTATGGAGTAGAGAAGGTTCTTTCTCTTTCAGTGGGTTTTATATACATACAGTCTTCCAAACCTTGCCTACAATGTCTATGCTGGCGACTTTGCAGTGTAGAACCCCTAGCTTAGCTCAATATATTGCCCTCCTAGAAATCCAGCTCTGGAAAGCAATGTTTCTTTTTCCACATCCAGAGTTGACTGTTTTTGACTTTCAAAGTCCTTAAATATTTGACAATTTATAAAATTATACAAGTTAGCTGGGAATAGATCTTTTGCAGAGTTCTGTACAAACTTCACATCCCTGGTTCCTTTCAACCATTCTGTGTTGAGTTTCTGGGGGTAAATCTATCAAAGTATTCTGGGAACCAAACTTATACATGGGTCTACTCTTCCCCTTGTCTGCTGTTGATTTCCTGAGTGGCAATTGTTCATCTTTCACTAAAGCTGACATACTTCTTCTTATAAGTCATATGGGAATGAATTTCTTTTCAAGTAGTTATTTGGAAATGAGCAACTGTAGACTGTTTCATAGGCAACTCTTGGCTGAGGATAGTAAAATCTTATAAGTGATAAGAATAAAGTATGTGAACTACTGTTGTTAGATTTATAAAATGTAGCAAAGGTGATTAAAATTATTGCACATGAGAACCATTGGGATCAATTTTAAATTATTTTAAATTTTCATGTAAATATTTTAAAGTGGTGATTTCTGAAATTAAAACATCAGCTTTTCCCTTTAATTTGCAACTGTTTTTTTAATTAAGTTCAGTTCAGTTCACTTCAGTCGCTCAGTCGTGTCCGACTCTTTGTGACACCATGAATCGCAGCACGCCAGGCCTCCCTGTCCATCACCATCTCCCGGAGTCACCCAGATACACATCCATCGAGTCCATGATGCCATCCAGCCATCTCATCCTTGGTCGTCCCTTCTCCTCCTGCCCCCAATCCCTCCCAGCATCAGAGTCTTTTCCAATGAGTCAGCTCTTCGCATGAGGTGGCCAAAGCACTGGAGCTTCAGCTTTAGCATCATTCCTTCCAAAGAAATCCCAGGGTTGATCTTCAGAATGGACTGGTTGGATCTCCTTGCAGTCCAAGGGACTCTCAAGAGTCTTCTCCAGCACCACAGTTCAAAAGCATCAATTCTTCGGCACTCAGCCTTCTTCACAGTCCAACTCTCACATCCATACATGACCACAGGAAAAACCATAGCCTTGACTAGACAGACCTTAGTCGGCAAAGTAATGTCACTGCTTTTGAATATACTATCTAGGTTGGTCATCACTTTTCTTCCAAGGAGTAAGCGTCTTTTAATTTCATGGCTGCAGTTACCATCTGCAGTGATTTTGGAGTCCCCCAAAATAAAGTCTGACCCTGTTTCCACTGTTTCCCCATCTATTTCCCATGAAGTGATGGGACTGGATGCCATGATCTTCGTTTTCTGAATGCTGAGCTTTAAGCCAACTTTTTTGCTCTCCTCTTTCACTTTCATCAAGAGGCTTTTTAGCTCCTCTTCACTTTCTGCCATAAGGGTGGTATCATCTGCATATCTGAGGTTATTGATATTTCTCCCAGCAATCTTGATTCCAGCTTGTGTTTTTTCCAGTCCAGCGTTTCTCATGATGTACTCTGCATATAAGTTAAATAAGCAGGGTGACAATATACAGCCTTGACGTACTCCTTCTCCTATTTGGAACCAGTCTGTTGTTCCATGTCCAGTTCTAACTGTTGCTTCCTGACCGGCATACAGATTTCTCAAGAGGCAGATTAGGTGATCTGGTATTCCCATCTCTTTCAGAATTTTCCACAGTTTATTGTGATCCACAGAGTCAAAGGCTTTGGCATAGTCAATAAAGCAGAAATAGATGTTTTTCTGGAACTCTCTTGCTTTTTCCATGATCCAGCGGATGTTGGCAATTTGATCTCTGATTCCTCTGCCTTTTCGAAAACCAGCTTGAACATCAGGAAGTTCACGGTTCACGTATTGCTGAAGCCTGGCTTGGAGAATTTTGAGCATTACTTTACTAGCATGTGAGATGAGTGCAATTGTGTGGTAGTTTGAGCATTCTTTGGCATTGCCTTTCTTTGGGATTGGAATGAAAACTGACCTTTTCTAGTTCTGTGGCCACTGCTGAGTTTTCCAAATTTGTTGCCATATTGAGTGCAGCACTTTCACAGCATCATCTTTCAGGATTTGAAATAGCTCAACTGGAATTCCATCACCTCCACTAGCTTTGTTCATAGTGATGCTTTCTAAGGCCCACTTGGCTTCACATTCCAAGATGTCTAGCTCTAGATTAGTGATCACATCATCATGATTATCTGGGTCATGAAGATCTTTTTTGTACAGTTCTTCCGTGTATTCTTGCCACCTCTTCTTAATATCTTCTGCTTCTGTTAGGTCCATACGATTTCTGTCCTTTATCGAGCCCATCTTTGCATGAAATGTTCCCTTGGTGTCTCTAGTTTTTTGAAGGGATCTCTAGTCTTTCCCAATCTGTTGTTTTCCTCTATTTGTTTGCATTGATCGCTGAAGAAGGCTTTCTTATCTCTTCTTGCTATTCTTTGGAACTCTGCATTCAGATGCTTATATCTTTCCTTTTCTCCTTTGCTTTTCACCTCTCTTCTTTTCACAACTATTTGTAAGGCCTCCCCAGACAGCCATTTTGCTTTTTTGCATTTCTTTTCCATGGGGATGGTCTTGATCCCTGTCTCCTGTATGATGTCACGAACCTCATTCCATAGTTCATCAGGCACTCTATCAATCAGATCTAGGCCCTTAAATCTATTTCTCACTTCCACTGTATAATCATAGGGGATTTGATGTAAGTCATACCTGAATGGTCTAGCGGTTTTCCCTACTTTTTTCAATTTGAGTCTGAATTTGGTAATAAGGAGTTCATGATCTGAGCCACAGTCAGCTCCTGGTCTTGTTTTTGTTGACTGTATAGAGCTTCTCCATCTTTGGCTGCAAAGAATATAATCAGTCTGATTTCGGTGTTGACCATCTGGTGATGTCCATGTGTACAGTCTTCTCTTGTGTTGTTGGAAGAGGGTGTTTGCAATGACCAGTGCATTTTCTTGGCAAAACTCTATTAGTCTTTGCCCTGCTTCATTCCACATTCCAAGGCCAAATTTGCCTGTTACTCCAGGTGTTTCTTGACTTCCTACTTTTGCATTCCAGTCCCCTATAATGAAAAGGACATCTTTTTGGGGTGTTAGTTCTAAAAGGTCTTATAGGTCTTCATAAAACCATTCAACTTCAGTTTCTTCAGCGTTACTCGTTGGGGCATAGACTTGGATAACTGTGATATTGAATGGTTTGCCTTGGAGACGAACAGAGATCATTCTGTCATTTTGAGATTGCATCCAAGTACTGCATTTCAGATTCTTTTGTTGACCATGATGGCTACTCCATTTCTTCTGAGGGATTCCTGCCCGCAGTAGTAGATATAATGGTCATCCGAGTTAAATTCACCCATTCCAGTCCATTTTAGTTCGCTGATTCCTAGAATGTCAACGTTCACCCTTGCCATCTCTTGTTTTACCACTTCCAGTTTGCCTTGATTCATGGACCTGACATTCCAGGTTCCTATGCAATATTAAATAAGAGGATAATTGAGAAATTTTATATTATTAAGGAGAGAAAGGTTTCCAGAGTTAGTGTCCTCAAAGACAAACAGATAATGTGAGTTCTTATTGTACCTTTAAAAAAGGTTTCCTTTAAACCTAGTCTTTTGGGACTTCCCTGGCAGTCCAGTAGTTAATACTTTACCTTCCTGTGCAGGGGGTGCAGGTGTGATTTCTGGTCGAGGAACTAAGATCCCATATACCTCGTAACCATTAAAAAAAAATTTTTTTTTGGAAAAAAAAGAGGCAATATTGTAATTAGTTCAATAAAGACTTTTTTTAAAAAGTCTTTTAAAAAACTCAACCCTTGTTAATAAGATGTGTATAGTCATCTGTTCATCTTAGAATTTGGAGTCCAGAACATATTGTTATCAAAATCTATCTAGCAAGCTGTCAGTTCTTTTCCTTTTACTGGTTTACCTGAAGTAATCTCAAGAAAAACATTGAAAAAACTTTTCTGTTGCTTTCTGAGTCTTTTTGCAATGTCACGTGGAATAATGTCTGATAACATGTAAACCAAAGCAATTTATAGAAGCTAACAATATAAGCAAAGAAATCAAGAGCATCCATGAGGCGACTACTTCCTGTACTTGCTGAGTAATGGATGAAACTTTTAGAATTTACAGATGTCAAGTTGCTGGTGCTGCTGCTAAGTTGCTTCAGTCGTGTCCGACCCTGTGTGACCCCATAGACGGAAGCCCACCAGGCTCCCCCATCCCTGGGATTCTCCAGGCAAGAACACTGGAGTGGGTTGCCATTTCCTTCTCCAGTGCATGAAAGTGAAAAGTGAAAGGGAAGTCGCTCAGTCTTGTCCGACTCTTAGCAACCCCATGGACTGCAGCCTACCAGGCTCCTCTGTCCATGGGATTCTCCAGGCAAGAGTACTGGAGTGGGGTGCCACTGCCTTCTCCTGTCAAGTTGCTACTATATATAAAACACTTGAGAAGTATTAAGAGAGCAACTACATCCTTTTTGCTCAAGAGCTAGTACAGAAATATAGATGGCAAAAAGGTGACATGCGTTATTAGAAGAGAACAAAGGAAGACTCAGAAGATCTGCCATAGAGGAAAGGAGAAATTTGAGCTGGTGTCTGGATGTTCCCCTCACCTGTTCAGTAGAGGCAGGCATATTAAACCAAGACATCTACTGGTACCATCAGACAGACATTTAGTAAAGTTCATGTTCATTCATTACATAAAGTATCAGCAAGTAACAGTGACTCTTCACCTTGTCACAATTCTACTTTTCCCACTGTAATCTGTGTATGTATGTACATATAATATGTATGTATGTATCATGAAATGTTAGAAACATGTGCTTTCAATTCAGAGACATCTGACTGGGCAAATTACTTAACTTCTCTAAGCCTCAGTTTTCTTGACCATAACCTTAGATGAGACAACCTTAGAACTGTTGACAGCCTTAGAATCCTCCACATAGGATTATCGTGACGACTACATGAAATTGCACACCAGCAGCCATCTGGTAAACATTCAATAAATGGCACTATTATATTTGCCGTTAGCGCGTTGCTTCTTATCAACACGATGAGATTTTGAGCTCCTTTAGGACAGGGACTGTTTATTTTTCTTCTCTCATAACTTATTCCAAACAGCCATAGCTTTCGAGTAAACACTTAATAGACGTACATTGTTTGGGCTTTTAAACTCTGCAACATATTCCCTCTGAGACCCATGCAATCTGAGGATGAGCCATGCAGGGTGTCTTTTTCCATCACATACTCTATTTCTGATTTAGCACTTATATGCCCATCAGGGGTCTTTCCAGAGGAACATGAAGTGATATGGCCTTTGTGACATGGGTGCCTTCGAGGGTGAGCCTTGTATTGCAGCAGTGTCTGGGAGGACTAACTCATCACTCACAGCTGGAAAGACGTAAACATTCCACACCATTGTTTAGCCACCCAGTGGCTGGTAGGTGACTATTTTTCTTCTCAAAATCTGTCATCATGCATGCAACCAGGCAAAGTATTTTAAGTTTATTTTGAAAGAACATGAAATCCTCAAGAATGCTGGTAAATGTGAGATATTTTTTCTCTAACCCAGTACCTCAGCACTAAAGAGACCTTTACCCAGCTTTTCTTTCTGAACAATGTTCAGCCATCTCCCAGTTTCTTAATTCATAATGCCCATTTACCACCATGCCGGTGCATGGTGAAAACAAGCAAAGATCATGTTGGCAATTGGCATGTTAGCTTTTAAAAATATATTTCACTTGTGTTCTACTGTGCTTTGAATCGCAACAAAAGAAGATGTCGTTAGTGATCGTTACCATTCCAGCAGGAGCCTGGGTTTCTCACCCCAAATTATGTAACACTGAACTGCCAGAGAACTATGCAGGAGACTTTTGGAATTCACAGATTTAACACTCTAGGTTTTGAATATTTGCAATCGACCATGAAGGTTTGTGATGTGTTAATTGGCAGTTTTTCTGAGGTTCAAATTCGAATCACATGTACTTTGAAGCCAGTGTTGGGGGTGACTGAGGAGCTAGTAAGCTAGCCTCGCTGGCCACTGCAACCCTCTCCAATCAGACTTTTTTCTTCTCTACTCCTGACCTAGGTAGTAACTCTTGGGGTGATTAAAAACTTGGTTTTAGTGAAAAAGAGAAATAGTCATCATATGAAGGATAAAGTGAGTAAATCTTTCAAAAGTTGCCTGGTTTCAGAAGATGATATGCTTTGGGAATAAATATGTCTCAAAAAACAAACAAACAAAAAACCCAAATTAATTCTTTAAAACATGAGGAACCTGTGCAAAAATCTTCATATTCACAGATTTGGAGGATTTTTTTTTTGTTTTGGGTGTGTCTTAGGATTTATCCGTTGCAAATATCAAGGATTTCAAAACATGAAGTTTGGAAGGTCTGATGAGATTTTAAAATACTAAAAATAATTCCCTTGCTTTGCTTCTGGTACAGTTGAAATATGAGTGCTGAGTGCCAGGCTGCAAGAATTCTCTCTCTTTTCACAGCTCACAAAGGCTCTCAGCGGCATGACTTGCTCCTGAAGGAGCCCAGGCAGCATGTGAGCCTTGCTTTGTGGCCAAAGTATGGCCTTGAAGTGGCATGTTCTGTGAAATGTTAGGGTTTTACAAGCTCTCCGTTCGCCTGGCTCTGAGGAAAGTGGGCCCCACCTGATGCTGCTTGTGGATTCAGACATCAGCGCGTCAACAGCTCTTACCAGAGGATGACAAGGCCACTGGGCCCAAACACCACACTGTGTGTAATAAACTGTTCTCTGGTACCCTGCAAAATAAGAAGACAGAGATTTTGGTAAAGCTTAAATGTATTCAATTTTAAAAGGGTATTCTTTATTAATACTTTTATGTTAAAATGTTCTTTTTTAATAAATTGATAGAGATGGTAGATTTTTTTTAGGTTTCTTACTAAGCATGATTGAAAGTTGGCAGTTTTATCTGACTCCCCCTACATTTTTTGAAATCTTGCTTATCTTGTTCTAAGGTTTATCAAGGAGGAAACTTCTCTAGAGAGCACAAATTTTTCTTCTCAATCAGGAATAGATTGTATAGATCAGGAATAGAATGTACAGCCTCTGGGCTTTCTGTGCAAGAGCATCTGAGTCTTTAGGTCACACCTGAATCCAGCTCTTCTGTGCAGTGTTTCATTGCTACTCAAGCTATTAGACCAGCTGTGTTTACATATCTTGAGCCATTCAGAGTGAGTGATCTTTGTTCTGATAACAATGGAAGGAGTTGTACTTTGAATTCATAAGCTGCATCAAAAAAAAAAAAATTCATTCTTGGCTATCATCCAAAAATGACAATTGCAAAAAATAAGATTGAATCAGTGATTAATTTTTGTATATTTTCTTTTTTTGTTGTTTTGGTTGTAGTGTTTCTGTTTTTGTAGAACTCGTATAGTACTCAAGAAATGGTGAGATTTACAAATTAAGCAAAATTTTAGGTAGTAATTTTTTTTAAGTTTATTAAAGATTTAAATATAGCAGCAGACTGAAAACCAGATGGGCTGTCAAATAGCAAAACTTGAGCTAACAAGAGATTATTCTTGAAGACCTACATCTTCACCTGTTGTTTATCACAGTGGAATGTTGACATATCAGTTACTGCTCTGTGAAGTCAGAATCCGGCACCTTAGACCTGATCCCCAATAAGGGCCTTTAAGTTTAAATTTGAGCATAAGGTGGACAGCATAACATAAGGTAAACAGCATCTAAATAAAACAGATAAGCAGGAAGTCAAGATAGTTTCAGGAGAAACAGAATATAGCCAACCAATTCTTAAGACTGATTATATATATAATATAATTACATATGGCAAAGTGAAACACAGGCAGCTTCCAAATCTACCTATCCTGCCAGTAAAGGCAAGGTAAGTAGGAAAGACATAAGTCAAATCTGATTTCCTCATAGAAACAGTTATAATAGGGGATTATATGCCTCACCAAGAGCCTGAGGCCTGAAGTTTTCTAGAAATCACCACAAATCATAAATAATCAATAACAAATGCTGTGTATACATGGTGTAATGCTTTCTGAAATAGATATAAACCAAGCAGGGCAATCCTTCGGGTCCCAGGCATAGAGACAAGCTCTGTCTAGACCAGAGGCCCTTGACTTGGGGGCGGATGAATTCTAGACAACTCTCTGAACACATGTAGCTGCTCTGTTCAGAGATAGTCTCTGACCTGACAGGAAATGTAGATTTTTCATTCTTTGAACAAGGCACCATGCCAGGCCCTTTGAGGAGGTGACACTAAATAAGATAGAAGACAATGGTGGCCCCAGAAAAAGTCTGAGAGAGAGAAGTCTCCATTAAAGAGATGTAAACGCAACAAGGACATAGCAGTTTACGTATTTCTGTGGCGCTTGAGGTTTTCTGCTGAGAGATGTGTTCAGTTTCTTTGTCATGAATTCTGTTTTTGTGGGGGAAAATGGGTCTACATATTTTGAAAAGAATTTTAAACTACTAAGGAAAGTTTAAAAATCTTCATATACCCTTGGGAGGAGAAATATGTAAACATGGGTCATCCAAAGATAAATTGCCATCCTTGTTAATAAGTATTTGGATAATATGGAAATAATGTGATGAGAGCAGTTCTCCTTAGGATTTTTAGAAATTTAGCTCTGTTTTGTTATCACTGGTATTTCATTTAAAAATACTTTTCCAATGTTGATAGATGAAAAAATTTCCAAATTATGAATGACCTTCAAAAACGTATACAGTTTCAATAACAGTAATACTTGAAGGGCAATGGAAAACTCCTTTAAAAAATCATAATAACAAATAAATAAAGAAGGCAAGAAGAAAACTTTTTGGCGGTAATGGATATGTTTATGGCATAGATTGTAGAGATGGTTTCATGGCTGTATACCTGTCTCCAGACTCATCAAACATGTACAGCTTTCTGTATGTTGAATGGCAACCCACTCCAGTGTTCTTGCCTGGAGAATCCCAGGGATGGTGGAGCCTGATGGGCTGCCGTCTATGGGGTTGCACAAAGTCGGACACGACTGAAGCGACTTAACAGCAAAGTAGTTTTAAAAAAAGGAAAGAGAAAATAAAACTCCTTCAAAAACAATCTCTTTCCTTTGTGACGATACTGAACAGAGAGGGAGAAATATGCCTGCCTAAGGCAGAGGAACCAGGGATCAAATTGCCAACATCTGCTGGATCATGGAAAAAGCAAGAGAGTTCCAGAAAAACATCTCTTTCTGCTTTATTAACTATGCCAAAGCCTTTGACTGTGTGGATCACAATAAACTGTGGAAAATTCTGAAAGAGATGGGAATACCAGACCACCTGACCTGCCTCTTTAGAAACCTATATGCAGGTCAGGAAGCAACAGTTAGAACTGGACATGGAACAACAGACTGGTTCCAAATAGGAAAAGGAGTACATCAAGGCTGTATATTGTCACCCTGCTTATTTAACTTATATGCAGAGAACATCATAAGAAACACTGGGCTGGAAGAAGCACAAGCTGGAATCAAGATTGCTGGGAGAAATATCAATAACCTCAGATATGCAGATGATACCACCCTTATGGCAGAAAGTGAAGAGGAACTCAAAAGCCTCTTGATGAAAGTGAAAGAGGAGAGTGAAAAGTTGGCTTAAAGCTCAGCATTCAGAAAACGAAGATCATGGCATCTGGTCCCATCACTTCATGGGAAATAGATGGGGAAACAGTGGAAACAGGGTCAGACTTTATTTTGGGGGTCTCCAGAATCACTGCAGATGGTGATTGCAGCCATGAAATTAAAAGACGCTTACTGCTTGGAAGGAAAGTTATGATCAACCTAGATAGCATATTCAAAAGCAGAGACATTACTTTGCCAACAAAGGTCCATCTAGTCAAGGCTATGGTTTTTCCAGTGATCATGTATGGATGTGAGAGTTGGACTGTGAAGAAGGCTGAGTGCCGAAGAATTGATGCTTTTGAACTGTGGTGCTGGAGAAGACTCTTGAGAGTCCCTTGGACTGCAAGGAGATCCAACCAGTCCATTCTAAAGATCAGTCCTGGGATTTCTTTGGAAGGAATGATGCTAAAGGTGAAATTCCAATACTTTGGCCACCTCATGCGAAGAGCTGACTCATTGGAAAAGACTCTGATGCTGGGAGGGATTGGGGGCAGGAGGAGAAGGGGACAACAGAGGATGAGATGGATGGATGGCATCACTGACTCGATGGACCTGAGTTTTTGAGTGAACTCTGGGAGTTGGTGATGGACAGGGAGGACTGGTGTGCTGCGATTCATGGGGTCACAAAGAGTTGGATGTGACTGAGTGACCGAACTGAACTGAACTGAACTGAACAATTGCCAGGGAGAGGAAGAATTTGTAATTGTTAGAAGTGTGATAGAAACATTAACTAGAACCAAGAAAGCAAATGAAGACAAAGGAATCTTGAGTCACATGATCTAAAGAGCCCCACTGTTACACTTCCAAGTAAATCTGTTTTATCCGGACATTTAATAACACCCTATCACCATGTTCCCCTTATCCTCCGCTGCAGTAATGCCAGGGGACATCACATCATGATACCACATTGCTTTGTAAAGAAATATAAAGAAAATCTAGCATGTAGGTTTTTATCACCTGGAGCAATCATAATACCTTGTTGTTTTAAGGTCCTGTTCAACTAAGTCCTGTCCAAGTCTTTGCAACCCCATGGACTGTAGCCCACCATATTCCTTTGTCCACTGAATTCTCCAGGCAAGAATACAGGAGTGGGTTGCCATTTCCTTCTCCAGATCTTCCTGACTCAGGGATCGAACTCACATCTCCTCCATCAGCAGGCAGATTCTTTACCACTAAACTATCTGGGAAGCCCAATTATAATACTAGCTACCATTTGTTGGGTACTTCCCCAGGCATGGCACTAGGCTTGTCCTTTCATGATCCGTTTGTCTTCTAAACAATATTGTCTTCATATCTTCTAAATATGGTTTCTATTTATCTCATTTTGCAGACATGGAAGCTAAGATTTACAGCAGTTAAGTCACCTTCCCATTATCATAGAATCTGGAAAGATTTGAACCCAGGTCTGTCTGAAAGCAGCTTTTGGTCAACTGAGAGCAATTTGTGTCTCCTTGCCACAGCCAGAGGGACTAGAGGTGCTGGGCTTCCCTGGTGGCTCAGAGGGTAACGAATCTGCCTGCAGTGAGGGAGACCTGGGTGCAATCCCCGAGTCAGGAAGATCCCCTGGAGAAGGGACTGGCTACCCACTCCAGTATTCCTGCCTGGAGAATTCCATGGAAAGAGGAGCCTGGCGGTCTACATACAGTCCATGGGGTCACAAAGAGTCAGACACGACTGAGCAACTAACAGAGATGCCACAGCCGCAATTAGAATGCTTGGGAAAGTCAGAAGCAGTGCCTATGAAGTCAGAATCAGAGTCAGGCAGTGCTACTCTAAAAAAGAGGGGGTAGACATTAAGATCATTTTAATCATTAATTCCTTAAAATTAATTAATTGGGAGTTAAGCCCGAGTCAGTTTACTGATTCGGGTTTTCTCTTGGTGTTTAAAAGCCATCAACACTACCAGGAAGAGACATGATTGCCGCTCTCCTGGTTCATTTGGCCCCTAACACTGATGTTAGGTGCATCTCTTTTGCTCATTCTCACTCTGAGACTGGCTCCTTTTCACCACCTTCTCTAGGTCAACAGCTTATTGGGCCCTTCCTTCTCTGATGCATAAAATACAAAGCCTATCCCAAATGCACTGAAGCCATTCAACAAAGGCTGTTGCTGGTGGGTGATTCCAGGGCCACAGAAAGGTGAACAGTCAGTTGGAATCCTGAAAATTCTTAGAGTGCAGCTCTGCAGGCAGCTACATGTTTTTCCACACTGCAGATTTCAGGGAAACAGTGCCACGGTAGCGGGCCCAGATGCGTGTCAGGATTACAGCCACTTCATTTCAGCGGTATCTGCAGCACCAGATGTCCAGTAAAAAAGGGTTAAAACTTCAGATCCCAAGCCTGTTTTGCCACCTCCTCACAAAGTGCCCTGGCGAGACAATCCTTTGTGATTACCTCATTATTCATCACCTCCCAGCAGATACCAGCAGGCTTGATTTGCTGGGCTAGAAATCCTTGTGGGTGTCATGTGTCAGCTAAACAGGCTTAGTTACAATAGAGCCTGATTAGTTTTCACCTTGGCCTCATAAAATGTGGCATATGTATTAGCATAATGGATTAGGAGGAAAAGAGCATTCCCTGCAAGAAGTGAGTAAGTGCAGCCCTGGGATTCACACATTTGATCTTGGGTGTATTTGACTCACTCCAACTTTTCAAGATTTGATGGCTCCTTTTTCTCCTAAAAGCAAAACAAAACTAGTTTCGGATTCTCACACTTTTTACTTTTATACTGATTTTCCCAAAGTTCCACACAGAATTTATAGATTTGATTGTCATAGTCTCTAAGGCAAATTGTAATACCACAATCTATTGCTTACTTTAAGGAGAGGTACTCCTGGACATAGACTTTAAGTTTTATATACATGCAACCATCCTGTGAGTTCGGAAGAAAATCAGAATAATCCCTCTCAGTTGGTTTATGCAGGTCCCACATGCAGATGTAGAACTTTTTTCTGGCCAGAATACAGCATGGTAACATTTCTGCTTCCAAGTCCATTCCATTCTTTTTTTAATACTACCTGTATAAAAGCCATTTTACTAAAGCATTATGAGATACAGCAGATAGATTTTTTAAAATTCCTAATCTAGGAATATGAAGTCCACTGAAAGGTTAACAAGCACAAGAATCACTGAATTTAAAACAATAAGAAAGAAAGCCTGGAGAGCAAAAAAAAGAAACTAATATTTAAGTGTCTCCAATATTTGAGATTCTCCAATATGCCTGATGTTTCGTTATATTTGTGTATACTTATAACAATATAAGTGGTAGCTATATCACTAGAAGGGCTTTCCAAGTGGCATAGTGATAAAGGATCTCCCTGCCTGTGCAGGAGACACAAGAGATGCAGGTTCGATCCCTGGGTCAGGAAGATCCCCTGGAGTAGGAAATGGTAACCCACCCCAATATTCCAGCCTGGGGAATCCCAAGGACAGAGGAGCCTGGCAGGCTACAGTCCATGGGGTCACAAAGAGTCAGACACAGCTGAGCATAGCACGTACGTGTGTGTGTGTGCCATTAGAAATATAAATATCATCACCCAGTATTGGCATGTTGAAGGCATAGACTCCCATTCATAGATACCTACTGGCTGCCACACACTATGCTGAATGCATTGTGTGCTTTATTTCGTATAATCCTCAGGCCAATCCTACAAGGTCCCTCTCGTTGTTTAGTCACTCAGTCGTGTCCGACTCTTTTGCGACCCCATGGACTGTAGCCCACTAGGCTCCCCTGTCCATGGGATTCTCTAGGCAAGAATATTGGAGTGGGTTGCCATTTCCTTCTCCAGGGGATCTTCCTGATCCAGAGATTGAACCCACATCTCCTACAGGTGGAATCTTTACCACTGAGCCACTGGGGCTTCCCCCAAGGTCACAATTAGAGATGAGGAAATTCACTTTGAAGATTATATAACCTGCCCACAGAGTAAGTGACAGAACCCGGAGTCAATCTCTGGTTGGTGTGACTCCAAGGCCTGATCCTTTACAACAGACACTGAAACGTAGATTCACTGAAGTCAAGTCAACATGTGGGTATCTCAGAGAGTCTGGGGCAGGCAGAAGGAGCAAAGATTCAGAGGATGGAAAGCCCGGAGTAGATTCAAGGAACACATAACAGCCCACTCTTGGTCAGAGCTTGTGAAGACAAGCAGTAGGAGATACACTAGAAAAAGGCTTAGACCAAATCAGAGAGGTTGTGGAACCCAGAGTGAGAGTGGGCCCTTCCTAGGGTCAGCAATACTTAGCCATCAAAGGCTTTTGAGGAGGAGAGCCACAGGACCAGATCAGTACTTTAGGAACATTAGTCTGAAAGGAATGTACAGTTCAGACCAATATCTTTCACTTTTCTTTGATCACAACCCATAGTAAGAAATACATTTAGTATTGCAACCTAGTGCATGTATATTTAAAACATGTTTTGAATTGAAGCAAAATTATGTAAAATAAATATCTTTACCATATGCAAAACACTGATACTTTCTATTCTGTCGTATTATATTCTTTGTTTCTTTTTTTAAAAACTAGTACTAGTTGTAATTGATTTTCATAACTCAGCGATGGGTTACAACTCACAGTAAGAAAAACAAGGGTTTAGATCATAGTTGGGAGAGATGGAACAAGGTGGGGAAACCGATGACAAATTCTGGCAGGAGTGGAGGCTAGACCCAGGGAAATGGGAGGGGCACCTAAAAAAAGATATTTCAGAAGGGAATGACTTGGCAATTCAAGAGGCTCTGAGGCTGCTGATCATGAACAGAAGTTGAAAAGATGGATGGAGAAACTGGCTTTAGGTGGGATGAGAGTTTGATTTTGGATGTGCTGAGTTTCGGGTTCCAGGAGGTATCAAGCAGACAGTTGAGTAAGAACCTACAGGCCAGGAGAGACTCTGAGGCTAGAGTATCCTGTATTGAATGTTGTATGTTGAGTTTGATGTATCAAGTGTGGTATTTTGAGTCTTCTGTACTGAACATTGTATGATGAGTATTCTGTATGAATGTTGTGTGTTGAGTATTGTGTATTGCCATCTGTACAGAGGAGCAGTTAAAGTTGAAGAGAGTAAACAGGGCTTCCCTGGTGGCTCAGTGGTAAAGAATCATTCTGCCAATGCAGGGGACGTGGGTGCAATCCCTGATCCGGGAAGATTCCACATGCCGAGGGGCAACTAAACCCGTGCAGCACAACTTCTGTGCCTGGGCTCTAGAGCCCAAGACCGGCACCTGCTGAGCCACGGGGCCCCGAGAGCCTGTGCTTTGCGACTAGAGAAGCCACTCCAGTGAGAAGCTCCCGCACCACCACTGGAGGAACAACTAGAGAAACGGCAGCTAGAGGAAAATCCGCGAAGCAGCGAAGACCCGGCACAGCCAAAAACACGCAAATAAAAACAAACGCTTAAAAGAGAGAGAGAGAGTAAATAATATCCGAGTGAGAGAAGGGAGAAGTCCAAGGACAGACCCTTCTGAGCACATATGTTTGGGGAGTAGCAGCGGAGAAGGATACACAAGGGGAGCCAGAAAAGTCGAGACGCAGAAAGAAAACTCGAACATTGCAGCCGGTAACTTCTTCCTGTTTTCGTTTTGTTTCTCTTTTCTAGTACAGTCTGAGCTTTGACAGGCCGCAGCAGACTGGACCCAGACAGTAAAGGGTGATGAACACAGTTGGCCTCTACTCTGTTGCATCTAACAGCTAAATCTTTGGTGCTTGTACTTTTCCTTAAGCCCTCAGGTTCTAGTCATCTTCTGCTGTGCAACAAATTGTTCCTAAACATCAGGGCTTAAAACAACCATGTTATTTTCTTCAACCTTTTGCGAGCCATGAGTTTGGTCATCTGAGGGTGGGAGCTAGATGATTCTTTCCAAGATGGTTTATTCACTGGCAGGTCCGGTACCTCAGCATTTACGTCTCTCCACATGGGGTCTCATCCTCCAGGACCTCTCCTGAGAGCATGGTGGCCTCAAGTCATCAGACTTCTGACGTGACAGTGCAAGGTACCAAGAGCAACCATTTCAAAATACAGGAAGAGGACGCTTCCTGTGCTCCCAAACTGGTGCAACATCGCTTCTGCCGTGTTATATTGGCCACAGTAGTCACAGAGCCCAACGAGAAGGGATACAGACCCTCCTATTCAACTAGGTCCCAAAGTCTGTACAAAGGGTCTCAAATGTGCTTAAGAGCAAGATGGCCGGTTACTCTGTACCCTGCCACATTCTTCCTTTCTTCTTCATGTTCCCTGCAACGTGCAAATCCATGTGCAATGGCTTGTCACGGACCCTGCAAGGAGGCCTGCCATCAAAACAGTTGAGCAGCGCTGTCACCCATTACTGAGAAAGCTCTGGTCTTGGTTGCCCCTGCTGGTGGAGTGCTTTGTGTTAGGCTACTACCTCAACTATTAGGGCTCCAGATATATCATAGCCATGCTGGGTCCTGTGCTGGAGGAGCGTGCACATGCGTGTGTGTGTGTGTGTGTGTGTGTGTGTGTGTGTTGGCGTGTGCATCTGGAATCACTTTTGTTATTAATACTGTTACCTTGTTCTCCAAGCAGTGCAGCTCATGGACATCGTATATGAAGACCACTCTTCTTGGACTAACTTTTTTTCCCATCATTTAATAGGAGTCCCCAGGACTCACCCCCCGGTTCCTACCCAGGGCTGGGCCTGGGAAGCAGTCTCAGGGAGAGACAGCACTGACCCAGGCTGGGGCATTGTTATTGGGCCAAGCAAAGTTTCCTGGGTGGCTGCTCCCTTGGGATGCCTTCAGTCCTTAGAGGCTCCACCGTGTCTATGGCAGTGAATGTGATGGGGCTTCTTTTTCTGATCTCAATATGCCCCACTGTGTCTGGCTCCTACGTGAGCACCACCTTGAATCACTTTGGCCACACCCCAGCAGTGAGCATAGACTATTTCAAGCTTGCCACTCCTACCCAAGTACCTGAGGCGGTCTAGCAAGCATTTCTTATCCAGCACAAACAGCTCAAAGTTCTTCCTGGTCTCACCTCCAGTGGGGAATGACTAAGAGACGTATAGTTCTCATTGAAAGCATTCATCACCTTTCTAATAAATCAGTTATTTGTTAATAACAGAATATCCTCTCCCTCCCAATGGACTATAAACCCTACAAGGGCAGGGGAAAAGCTCCAGTGATTCACCTCAGTATCTCCAGCACCACCCGAGCACAGCTTAGCAACACCCAATAAATATTTGTCACATGAACAAAAGAATGACAAGTGAATGAACAAAAAAGCAAATGAATGTTCTCTCTGTCCTAAATACTTGCAGAGAAAAACCCAGGTCTGGGCCTCTGCAGTCCTAATTCAATCTCATCCTAGAATCAGTATGCCCATTTTTTACTCTATGTTTGGAAGCCTATATTGAATATAATTTAATTAGCATGTCTCCTTTGTTTTATAAAACTACAGTGTTACTTTTTAAAATTCCCAGATTTAATCTCCTTGCTTTGCATGGCTTAATGCAGGCTTTTAAAACTCTGCATTAAAACGACAGAGATAATTATCACATGATGTTCACCTTACAGTAAGTTATAAACTCATGTGTTTGCATTCATGTAACTATGAGGGTCTATGTAATTTAGGTAATGGGTTTATTTTGGCTACATTGTCTAAGTATGTTGGATTAATTCAGTGACATATTCTTAAACTCTACTTTATGCTACAGAGATGCAGTAATACTAACATTTATTAAGGGCTTACCATGAACCAGGCAAAGGTATAAGCTCTTTATAAACATTATCTCAATCCCCATACCAGCTCAGCAAGACCAGCATAACATCTCATTTTACAGATGAAGAAGCTAAAGCTTAGAAAGATCCATGTCAAGGTTACACAGCTGCCAAGTATCAGAGCTAGGATTTGAACTAGGACCCAGTTACAGACTTTAAAGGCTTGATAACCATGTGTTAGATTAGAATTGATTAGAGTTTAGACTTTTCAAGCTGAGATGAGTCTGCAATATTCAGGGAAGTCTGAGGTTCCTAAATACCCCCTTGATTGTGGTGTTACACATGTAAGTTTCACATTCTTGCTGTGTGTGTGACTTAGAACAAGCCTCAGAGCTGCCCTTCCCAGGGCAGAGACCCAGTTTCCATTGAGGGCTGGGCCAAGCGCGCAATCTTCAGTGAAAGGCAGCACTCTGACCCAGGACCCCTCTCTCTCTTCCACTGGTACTGCTAACTGGGCTCCATTTCTTCAGCTGGTAAAAATGGAATTAAGAAAATCAAGTCTCTTATCATGAAAAATAGATGACATAATATGTATAAAATTACTAACTCAGTGCCTGATATGTAATAAGCACTCCAATATGAATTTGTATCAATAGTATCATTTTTACTATTGAGATAAAAGTTTTCTGAATCTATTCTGTACTGTCACTGGCAGAGAGAGCACATTGGTTCTGTAAGAAGTCTAACTAGCTGTTGCCTTTGCTAAGTTTATCACTCATGGTACCTTCTTGCGCATGCAAATATAGCTTGCATGTTATTGAAATCTACCTATAATCCCTTATGATACCTACATTTTGACAATAAAAATGAGCAGATTTGAGCTATATATTTTCTCCTCTCTTATCTATATGTCAATTTTTTCATCTTTTAAAAAATATTTATTTATTATTTTCTTATTTTATTTTGACCTGTTTGAGGTCTTAGTTGCTGCATGTGGGATCAATCATGACAACATACAGCCTCTTTGTTTCTTCATGAGGGCTTCTGTCTAGTTGTAGCGCATGGGCTCAGTAGTTGTAGCACTTGAGCTTAGTTGCCCCACAGCATGTGGGATCCTAGTTCCCTGACCAGGGATTGAACCTGTGTCCCTTGCATTGCGATGCAGATTCTTAACCACTGGACCACCAGAGAAGTCCCCATATGCCATTTTTAAGTGATAGTATAAACAGACATCTGGCAATAGGAAGAACAAAAACAACAACACAATAAAAATCCTAAAAAGTATCCATACAAGATGAATAGTTATAGCACCTAATAACCAGAATTCACTATATTCTTGAATCCTGATCTGTTATGCATCGATCTGTATATCTTTGTAGCTGACTTGATAATCTGATCAAACTACTAAATGCTGTCGCAGTTCATATTTTCATGTATCATTTCTATTTCTGTAGATCAATCCCATTTTAATTGTTAAGTCACTTCTATGCAAACATACCCTAATGTTGGTATATCAGAAGAGTGATTCACAAACTAAGCTCTTAAACTGGCTCCTTTCCAACCAGCTGTGTGACCTCTGAGAAGTCAGTTAAGATTATTGGTTTGTTCTTTTATTTACACAATGTAGCTTATGATCTCCGTGAACATTTGTGCAGATTAACTGATTTTCAGTAGTTGTTGCAAATCATTTTAAAATGCTCATTAGCAGGCTGTGCGACTTGATTGGGTCAGCTTTAAAATGAGCCAGCTCTATAAAGAGAGCAGCAGATATTTTCCTGGTTTGCCTCTCTTGAGAGAGAGGCACAGAGTTGCTGCACCTTCAAGGAAGCTATCTAAAGTGAATGCTGTCCTGTAGACATGTCTGGCACAAGGCAGGACACTAATGTGATATGTGCTCAATAGGAGAACAAAAAAAGGATGAGAGAGAGTAGCAAAGTCACACCCTGTGGGCTGCCGTGCCAACCTAAGCGAGAGAAAAATGCTTCAAGGCTTCTGTTTGGATGCACAAACTGAATGGTGACATGGTATATCTAACCTTTCAGAAGATGATGGCAAGGGCCAGAGCCGAGCCCCGGAAAAGCCCGAGATGAAAGGGAAGAGGAGCAGCTCTGTGGCTGTAATTAAAGAGATGCCTTTAAGCCTGGTCTAGACATCTAGTTGGTTTTCAAGGAACAGACTCTGCAGTCTGTAAGAACGTGCCAGCAACCTTGGCAGCAATGAAAAATAATGAGGCAGAAGCCATTTGATACACTTTTTCCTTTCCTTTCTTTTCTGTCTCTTCTTGCTTTCTTTTTTTTCTCCCCCTTCTTTTCTCATGTCTATGATCATCATTCCTCCATTCCCCTTTCCCTCTTTCTTTGGGAAGGAGCTGAGTATTCTCCAGAAGTGTTTTCTCCTACACACACACACTGGCATTCCATGTCATTAGTAGGTATGGAAATGAGAGATGGAGTTAGACAGGAGGTGAAAACATTTTCAAAAATTAACGAGATTTAAATGGGTTGGTGATGTAACTTCGAAGTACATAAAGCATAAATTGACAGACCTTAAAGGAGAAATAGATAAATCCACGATCATGGATGTTCTAACTTATTTTTTTTCCTTTGGCTGTGCCAGGTCTTTATTTCAGCATGCTCTGGTTGCGGCACATGAGCTTCTCTAGTGATGCATGGGATTAGTTGCCCTGAGGAATGAAGGGTCTTAGTTGCCCCCTGCCTCCTAGGGATTGAACTCATGTCCCATGCATTGGAAGGTGGATTCCTAACCACTGGACCACCAGGGAATTAGAAACCATTTTAAAACACTTTTCTGAATAACTAGTATAATTAGTCACAGAAAGTTTAAATGAAATATTCACCAGAAGAACCAGTGGCTTATAAACGAGATAAAATATCATGAACCTCAGTTCAGTTCAGTCACTCAGTCATGTCCAACTCTTTGCAACCCCATGAACCGCAGCACGCCAGGCCTCCCTGTCCATCACCAACTCCTGGAGTCCGCCCAAACCCATGTCCATCGAGTCAATGATGCCATCCAACCATCTCATCCTCTGTCATCCCCTTCTCCTCCTGCCCTCAATCTTTCCCAGCATCAGGGTCTTTTCCAATGAATTAGCTCTTTGCATCAGGTGGCCAAAGTATTGGAGTTTCAGCTTCAACATCATGAAACTAATGGAATAAAACAGTGCTGGATAAAGAATCAATATGTAAAAAAATTCAGTTGCATTCCTATATAGCAGCAATAATCAGAAAATTAAGCTCTAAAAATATGGCATTTATAATGACTTCAAAAAAACATTAAATATCTAGAAGAAATCTAACTAAATAAAGATGTGCAAGGTTTCTGCAATGAAAACTGCATTAAGAGAAATTAAAGATGACTTAGCTAAATGTTCAATGCTGGGAAGATGTCAATTCTACCAAAATTAATCCATGATTTCAATAAATTTGTCAGATGGTTAAAAAAAACAGAGGTAGCTGTTTGCTCTGAGACATCTCTAGCTAAGCCGTTCCCTGTAGGACAGAAAAGCTGTAGGTGCTTAGATGAATCCTGGTGTGCTGATGTGGAGTTGATAGCTCCTCCCCAGTGACAGGCAGGGAATGGGCTTAGTTTTGTGTTTAATTTTAATTTTTCACTCCCAGAAAATTTGAGATGATTTCATTGGGGCCAAGCTTCTCCTTGCCTTGATAAGACAATGCAAGAAAAAAAAAAAAGTAGAGTTTCTTCTTCAGATATTACCATCTACATGGCCTTTTCTTTGACCCTAGCTTCATAAACCAACATGGTAATAATGTCACAGTAATTATTTAGTCGGACTTCCCCACTGGCTCAGCAGTAAAGAATCCACCTGCCAGTGCAGGAGACATGGGTTCAATTCCTGGGTCAGGAAGATCTCCTAGAGAAGGAAATGGCAACCCACTCCAGTATTCTTGCCTGGGAAATCCCATGGGCAGAGGAGCCTGGTGGGCTACAGTCCCCGAAGTCACCAAAGAGTCAGACATGACTTAGCAACTAGACAATAACAACAGAGTAGTTAGTCATGCCTAGTAAAATGTGAATTGGGCTGACTTTGCCATGGCTTGCGATTATGTGGAACAAGCACTGAGAAGGGTCCATCACTGGGGAGGCAGCCTTTGCTGCCCTGGATGTAGTGTCCACATCTCCCGGGTACATCACTGGTGCACGAGTCCTCAGTAAGCGGCCAGTGAACATCCAGCTTCTCTCCTCACTCATCCAGGTTGCACACATGCCTGGAAAGATGTCCACTGCATTATTTACCGAAATGACGTAAGGAAGCAATTTCCCAGGCGCTCAGCAATCTACTTTTGTAACTGCTCTGCTGCTCCTGCTTAGCCGCTTCAGTTGTGTCCAACTCTGTGCAACCCCAATGGGCTGCAGCCCCGCCAGGCTCCTCTGTCCGTGGGATTCTCTAGGCAAGAATACTGGAGTGGGTTGCCATGCCCTCTTCCAGGGGATCTTCCCCAACCAGGAATCGAGCCTGGGTCTCCTGCATTGCAGGAAGATTCTTTACTGCTGAGCCACCAGTCACTGTCATCAGGAGATGAGAGTTATATGCTGTAAGGGGGAAATGAGGGATCTTTTTCTACCTGTATTAACCAAGTTGCTCTTTGATCCTGGCCTTTCCCTCTCTGGGATGTGATTTTCTCCCCATAAGACATAAATGAAGTCATCTTAAACCAAACAGCAGAAAGAGATCATGAGGGCTATGGAGGCTCACTTGGAGCCAAGGGCTTATGTCAGCAACGTGAAACATTTAGAGCCTATCTGTGGAGAGTTTTAGGGAATCAGGGAGGTTGAAGACAGGAGTAAGCATTTCCATGTCAGCGCAACAAAATGTCCTAAGAACTTTGAAATGGAGATGATGTTTACAAGGAAAGGGTCTCCTGCCTTTCTGAGAAGGAAACTAGATATGCATTTTAAAATACTTTCCCTGGATTTAGATGGCAACCTTACTTTCATACAAAAGAGGCTGAGAGTAGGAAGGCTGCCCTCGCCAAAGTGCATGTTCAGAGGGAAAAGAAAACATTTCTGAAGGGATGTGTAAGGCAGACCTGCTGGGGCAGGTTTCCGCTCAAAGGGATCTTTGCAGGGTTTTCAAAAAAAATCCTACAGGAGCTGCACGTTAGGGGCTGGCAGGTCACAGAGGGAATGCCAGGCCCTGAGTCCTCTGCCGGTACAGACGCTGCTGGGACTCAGGGTGTCATCTCAGAGCCCAGATTGAACAGGGGTTCATAATGAGAATGTCCCTTGTCTCTCGGTTGTTACCCAAAGCTCTGTTCTGCCTCCTTTGGCATGTAGCATGCTCGTTCCAGAAGGGAAGTAGATCAGCCTTTGGTGAAGCTCATCCATTCACTTGGTTGTTAGTCTGTCTCTGCTCAGGGCTGCTCTCCTCAGGACCATTGGAGGTTTTGGCAAGACCAAAGAATTAGGTCCCCTCACTGCCTCACAGTATGCATTTAGTTCTCATGCAAGAGAGTGTCGGGTCTTGAGAGCCTTTGGGATATCCAAAATTATTTCTCTTCTTGACAGAGATCACAGAGGGAAGTTATTGCTGGATTTCCCCCATCTGGGTTAACCAAACCCAAGTGGATGAACTTCATGGTACAAGTCTAGAACCTCCTTTTCCTTTTGACCTAGCTAACCCAGGAGAAAGGAAAACTTGTCTTTCTACTTGAGCAGTTTTGCCTTCAACACAAAACCCTTTCCAGTAGCTCCATACATGCCCGGGGACCTGACATAATTGGCTGTGTTGGAGATATCTGAAATATAAACATCAAAAACACCCCGCCTCTCCCTGGGTCGTGCCCTATGCCTGGAGCGAGAGTACTGCAGCCAAATGCTCAGGTTCATCTTGACTAGACCTGCCTGCCTGGGAGTGTGGTTTACACACTCAAAGCTGACTGCTCCCACAATGGGCCACCTGAAGCCTGAGCAGCAATGTAGAAACTCAGGCAGGTAATCATGTGGAGCCCCAAATTTAGGGGAAAGACTGCCAGAGAGGAACTGGGCCCTAAGCTGAGGTTAGTTACCAGGCAGACCTCCCCTTCGTGAGGGCTCTCTGCTGAACTCTGAAACACCAAGTTAAGAACTGAGCACTAGCTGAGGGGCAGTGGTGTGCAGGACTCCCGAGGCAACCTGCATTCTTGATGGATATTCACTTTTCTGCCACTCAATGGAAAAGACAAAGCCTTTCCATTAAAGTGTTCATTCGCATTGCCTTTAGTCTTGCAGCCTCTGAGGAAGATGCCTTATGCCATTGTTGTCATTCAGTCGCTCAGTCGTGTTTGACTCTTTGCGACCCCATGGACTGCTGCATGCCAGGCTTCCCTGTCTTTCGCCATTTCCCAGAGTTTACTCAAACTCATGTCCATTGAGTCAGTGATGCCATCCAACCGTCTCATCCTCTGCTGTCCCCTTCTCCTCCTGCCTTCAATCTTTTCCAGCATCAGGGTCTTTTCCAGTGAGTCAGATCTTTGCATCAGGTGGCCAATGTATTGGAGCTTCAGCTTCAGCATCAGTCCTTCCAATGAATAATCAGGGTTGATTTTCTTCAGGATTGACTGGTTTGATCTCCTGGCTATCAAAGGGACTCTCAAGAGTCTGTTCTAGCACCACAGTTCAAAGGCATTGATTCTTTGGCGCTCAGCCTTTCTTATTGTCCAGCTCTCACATCTGTACATGACTACTGGAAAAACCATAGCTTTGACAATATAGACCTTTGTAGGCCAAGTAATTTCTCTGCTTTTTAATACCCTGTGGTGATAAATGCTTATTTGAGTCATTTCACCACCAATGTGACTCTCAAGGAGCCCAGCAAGCTGGTTTGAGGGAAAAGAACCTTTGGACTGCAAAAAATTTTGCTTTTGCTCATAAAGTCTAAGTTCTAACAAATGCTCGTGGTGACACTGGCATCAAAAGGCATATGGAATTAACACCATGCCATTTCTGGGTCATGCCATCAAATTTTGACTATAAGCAAAATCTAGACACCATATGCATGTCCATAAATATTGAGACTAGCTAAAAATAACTGTAGTGTATTCATAATATTGGATACCTGGCAGCCACAAAAAAGAATGAGGTAGATTTTTTTAAGAACTAATATGAAAGATATAAGAATATATTAAGTATAAAAGGCAAGTTATATATCAATATGTATACTCTGATTCCTCTTATGTTTAAAAACATATACCTGAATGTACATATGTTTGATATGTGTGGAAATTTTTAGAAAATCTCCAGTGGAAAATGAGTTGTCAAAGTGTGGTCCGCAATGAGTACAGAAATTGAGAGGCCTTAAAAATGTTACAGCAAATACATACAAGTGTATGTGATCTGTTGAACTTAAACTTATTTTTTGGATGGGTTTTTACTTTATATGCCTTTGGGTGGTTTTGGGTAATTGTTCTAGTAATTCATTTTTATTGTGTTTTCAAAAGTATTGGTCCATGAGGATTGGAGATAAGGAAAATTTATTCCTTTACCTCAGAACATCTGGGAAGCACTGTTCTAGGAATGTGAGCAAGAAATCCTATTTACACGTTTACTTCCCACATGCCATATTTATGTATTGTTTGAGTGAAAAGTCAAACCTTGAATTACTTCTATGATTAAACATTTGGAAATGCTTAAATTTGGGTCTAAGAAATAATACCAGGTCCATGTTCTTATCTAGCACACCTTTCCCTGACATGTTCATCCTAAAGCTTCAATCATAGCAACTCTTGAGCCTTCCTCCTGTTCAGAAATGGCCCAGGCTTCAAAAGAAGCATTTCTTTGGCAGAAAGGCCAAAGGCTCCTAGGAGAAATGGGCAAGCAGTGACCAGTCAAGAAAGACTGCCTGTATTTTGCAAAAGAAGTTTTCCACATCCATGAGCACAGCTGGAGTGAGATCCTCTCTCACAGATGAGAGCGCTAGCCTCATGTCTCATTAAAATCTCCTCACTGGATTATAGATCCGAAATCCTCTGGGGAGCCTTGTGAACCACGTAATGTTTCTTGCTTTGCATCTTCAATTATGCATCTTTGATTTAGCTGACAGATGTGAAGCAGTGTTCATAGCCAGGCAATCCCCTGGTGACCACACATGTGCAGAGGGAGGCGGCAAAGCGCTGTCTTGCAGCTCCATCTGGCACCGACCTCCAGTCACTCAGAGCTTTTCTTCATCCGCTTTCCCCCAGCCCCCACCCGCCCCTCCTCTGCCCAGGCCCTGGCATGAATTGGGTGGACACACCCGCTTTTCCTCAAGCCCCTCTTCCTTTTGGAGGGGCTCCCAAGGCAAATGGAAATGGTATGCCAATCTGAAAGACCACTTCTTTTATTATGGGATGGCACCACCCCAGCATTCCATCAAGCTTTTCAGTGTAGAAATCAGGCCAGATTCTGGCCTTATCCCAAGACATGGTTGCCAGGACCATATAGAGAAACATCTGGCTGGACAGTTGGAAGCCCTTGGCTCAGCTGTGCAGGAAATCCACTTTCAGCCCTGAGTTCCATGCTCTCATTTGCTGTCCCAGTAAAGATGCCAGGCCTCTATGCAGAATCCACTTGGTCTCCAAAAGGAGAGGGACATCTCTGAGGCCATCACCAAGAACATCAGCTGGTAGCTCTATAGAATAGGCATGTTGCCAAGCAAGCTGCGTGGGAGTGGGATGCATAGAGATCAGTGATCACCACCAGTCGGCACTGACAGAAATGGAGAGAAAAGACTCCCACGCGTGTGAGTGTGCCTATGTGTGTGCACACTGTTATTCATGGTATTGCTCTCTGTGCAAAATGCCCACTTTCTGAATACAGTATTGGTTTTTCCTGATGGATGGTAACTGAATTCTACTCAGATATCATATATTGCTTCCTTCAGTGAGCAAGAAACTTTGATGCCTATGGCTGGATGAAAACTGTGCAGTATCAGATTTTTCTAAAATGTAGTCAGATAGCAGATTTGTTCCCATTCATTATTAGTCACTGTACATGGGTATGTTTTGGACTGCTTTTCAAGGGTCAAGACTAAATGACTTTCTCTTTTATTTCTGTTTTTTCAGAATTGTATATAGGAGTTCATAGTTTTATATTTAAAAACTTTGTTTTCCTACACTGTTGTTTCCCCAGCACTGGTGGTTTTCATCATAAATACCAATTTTAAAGTTAACAATCACAATATTGAGTGTGTGTTTTTTTTTAAATTCAATTTCCCTCACCCCTTAGCTCACCTAGTAAACCTATAGTTATGCCTCCTTGGCTACACATTCTGCTATTGATGGTGAGAATTTTTCTAGGAAAATTATTGAATTGGATAGGAAAGTATATAAAGAACTAACAGATGAATTAGTAATACCTTTGCTACTTAATTTTTCCTTGCATTATAGTTTTCTTCCTTTTTTCTGGAAATTATTTTAAGTGCCCACAATGTGCATGCTATATTGTGTGAAGCAGCGGACAGCCCATTGGTTTCAGGAATGGAGCATCCTGGGCTTCAACCACATTTTAATTACTTCTTAACTATGAGGATGTGGATAAGTTACTTAGGCTCCAAGTGTCTATTGTTCCCCTTACATCTGTAATTAAAGATAAAATAAGATTATGTATGTCAGACAACTCTTGTTAAATCTTATTTCACTCCGCTTTAATGTGCTTGGAACTTATTTATGTCTTTATTCATCCCCCTTTCCTTCTATCATGACCTCAAGGAAGTAGAAAAGTGATGTTTACAGCAGGAGATGGTATATACATGTATGTGCATTTGTGTTACACGTATAAGCAACAGAATGACATGGATGAAACAAAGCTCAGTTGGACTTCTGCCATAGGAATATAACATGTAAAACAAGGAGATGATGATCTTGCTCTCTTGTGCCCAGATCAGCCCACAGTAAATTTGGATTTTGGTTCAAGGAATCCAAGGTGGATTGATAAGAAGTCAGGAGCCTTGCTGTATAAAGAACTGAGGTATTTTAATTATTGAAGAGAGGCATCAGGGTGCTCAGTACCATGTTCAGATATTTGGCAGTTCCTCAAGAGGACTGGCATTAAACTTATTTTATGTGACCTGGTGTGTTAGGATTCTCCAGAGAAACAAGATCAGTAGGATGAATGGATAGATGGACAGATAGGTAGATTATAAGGAATGGGGTCACAAGATTAGGATATGCAAGTATCAAAACTGCAGAGTCAATGTCCCACTTTGAGTCCAAAGGCTGGAAACAGGAAGAGCTGTTTCTCAGTTCAGAGGCCTTCAGGCAGAAGAATTGTCTTTTTTGGGGGAGAGGCTCACTCTTTTGTTCTCTTCATGCCTTCAACTGATTGAATGATGCCTACCCACATTATGGATGGCAATCTGCTTCACTCTTCCTGGCCCAGTCAAGTTACACATAAAATTAACCATCTCACCTGCTGAACAGAATCAGATGAAGGTCACCTAAAAAATGGAATGGGGCTCTCCAACAGCAAAGTGATCCCAGGATCAGATGGACACTCTGAAAGGATGTAGGATCCTGGCATTTCATTCAGTTCAGTTGCTCAGTCATGTCCAATTCTTTGTGATCCCATGGATTGCAGCACGCCAGGCCTCCCTGTCCATCACCAACTCCTGGAGTTTACTCAAGCTCATATCCATTGAGCCAGTCCTCATCCTCTGTCTCATCCTCTGTCATCCCCTTCTTCTGCCTTCAATCTTTCCCAGCATCAGGGTCTTTTCAAATAAGTCAGTTCTTTTCATCAGATGGCCAAAGTATTGGAGTATGGACCTAACAGAAGCAGAAGATATTAAGAAGAGGTGGCAAGAATACACGGAAGAACTGTACAAAAAGATCTTCACGACCCAGATAATCATGATGATGTGATCACTAATCTAGAGCCAGACATCTTGGAATGTGAAGTCAAGTGGGCCTTAGAAGGCATCACTACGAACAAAGCTAGTGGAGGTGATGGAATTCCAGTTGAGCTGTTTCAAATCCTGAAAGATGATGCTCTGAAAGTGCTGCACTCAATGTGTGAGCAAACTGGGAAAACTCAGCAGTGGCCACAGAACTGGAAAAGGTCGGTTTTCATTCCAATCCCAAAGAAAGGCAATGCCAAAGAATGCTCAAACTACCGCACAATTGCACTCATCTCACATGCTAGTAAAGTGATGCTCAAAATTCTCCAAGCCAGGCTTCAGCAATACGTGAACCGTGAACTCCCTGATGTTCAAGCTGGTTTTAGAAAAGGAAGAGGAACCAGAGATCAAATTGCCAACATCCGATGGATCATGGAAAAAGCAAGAGAGTTCCAGAAAAACATCTATTTCTGCTTTATTGACTATGCCAAAGTCTTTGACTCTGTGGATCACAATAAACTGTGAAAAATTCTGAAAGAGATGGGAATACCAGACCACCTAATCTGCCTCTTGAGAAATCTGTATGCAGGTCAGGAAGCAACAGTTAGAACTGGACATGGAACAACAGACTGGTTCCAAATAGGAAAAGGAGTACGTCAAGGCTGTATATTGTCATCCTGCTTATTTAACTTATATGCAGAGTACGTCATGAGAAACACTGGACTGGAAGAAACAGAAGCTGGAATCAAGATTGCTGGGAGAAATATCAATAACCTCAGATATGCAGATGATACCGCCCTTATGGCAGAAAGTGAAGAGGAGCTAAAAAGCCTCTTGATGAAAGTGAAAGAGGAGAGTGAAAAGTTGGCTTAAAGCTCAGCATTCAGAAAACGAAGATCATGGCATCTGGTCCCATCACTTCATGGGAAATAGATGGGGAAAGAGTGGAAACAGTGTCAGACTTTATCTTTTTGGGCTCCAAAATCACTGCAGATGGTGACTGCAGCCATGAAATTAAAAGACGCTTACTCCTTGGAAGAAAAGTTATGACCAACCTAGATAGTATATTCAAAAGCAGAAATATTACTTTGCTGACTAAGGTCCATCTAGTGAAGGCTATGGTTTTTCCTGTGATCATGTATGGATGTGAGAGTTGGACTGTGAAGAAGGCTGAGCACCGAAGAATTGATGTGTTTGAACTGTGGTGTTGGAGAAGACTCTTGAGAGTCCCTTGGACTGCAAGGAGATCCAACCAGTCCATTCTGAAGGAGATCAACCCTGGGATTTCTTTGGAAGGAATGATGCTAAAGCTGAAACTCCAGTACTTTGGCCACCTCATGAGAAGAGTTGACTCATTGGAAAAGACTCTGATGTTGGGAGGGATTGGGGGCAGGAGGAGAAGGGGACGACCGAGGATGAGATGGCTGGATGGCATCACAGACTCAATGGACGTGAGTCTGAGTGAACTCCGGGAGTTGGTGATGGACAGGGAGGCCTGGCATGCTGCAATTCATAGGGTCGCAAAGAGTCAGACACGACTAAGTGACTGAACTGAACTGAACTGAACTGATCTCCTTTAGGATGGACTGGTTGGATCTCCTTGCTGTCTGAGGGACTCTCAAGAGTCTTCTCCAACACCGCAGTTCAAAAGCATCAGTTCTTTTGTACTCAGCTTTCTCTATAGTCTAACTCTCACATCCATACATGACTACTGGAAAAATCATAGCTTTGACTACACGGACCTTTGTTGGCAAAGTAATGTCACTGAACTGAATCCAAAGCTGGATGATGACTTAGCAGGGACATTGTAGCGAGAACTCCAACTTCAGAAGAGAATGCTAAAGGCTCTGAAGGGTCCTTTCTAGTCCAGATGCTGTGGTTCTGTAATTCCATACTCAACATAGCTTTGCTTCTGGAGGGTCTTCCCTAGTTATTTGGTTTTAAATCTTCAGTGCCATCACAGTGTACAATTCCTATGCATGAAGTTCCCTATAGGGATAAGAATGGCTCTAAAGAGCAGGAACTATTTTTAAAATTAGTTTTTAGAACATCCCAAGAGACTACCTTGAAAACAGGGCTTCTTTTATGATTACATGAAGAGTAAAGCAAAAGCTTGGGCTTCCCTGGTGGCTCAGTGGTAAATAATCCATCTGTCAGTGCAGGAGACATGAGTTTGATCCCTGATTCGGGAAGATCCCACATACCATGGAGCAGCTAAACCTGTGCACCACAACTATTGAGCCTACGCTCTAGAGCCCACAGGCCACAACTACTGAAGCCCGTGCACCCTAGAGTCTATACTCTGCCACAGGAGAAGCCACAGCAATAAGAAGCCTGTGCACTGCAATGAAGAGTAGCCCCTGGTTGCTGCAACTAGGCAACTAGAGAAAAGCCTGCGCAGCAGCAAAACCCAGCCACAGATAATTAATAAATTAAAAAAATAAAATTGTTTTTTATAATAAAAAATAATAAAGGAAAAGTTCATAAACTACTGCCTTAGATTCTTTCCCAGGAGTTAGTGATTTTTTTCCTAAAGCTATTTCTAAACATTTCTCTCCCCTCCCAGTAGGTTGTACCTCTTTTAAATATAAACCCTGTTAGCTTAACAGGTATCTTCTCAATGATGCCTTCCCTAGAGACCCATCCAGAATCAGTAGCCTCCTTTCATTCTATATAGCAACCAGTTACCCTCCTGTTTAACTTTCTTTATAAGTTTCTACTCTCTAGCATCATATTTTTATTGTGGTAAAATATCCATAACATAAAGTCTACTGTTTTAATCATATTTAAGTGTATATTTCAGCAACATTAGGCATATTCATACTGTTGTGCAGCCATTACCACCATCTATCTCTATAACCCGTTTTATATTACAGATGTCACACTCTGCCCATTAAATACTAACTCCCCATTCCCCGCATCCCCTAGTCCCTGGGAACTACCCGTCTATTTTCTGTCTCTATGAATTTGACTACTCTAGGTACCTCATATAAGTGGAATCATAACAGTACTTGTCCTTTTTTGTGTCTGGCTTCAGTTAGCATAATAATGTCAAGATTCATCCATGTTGCCTCATGTATCAGAATTTGTTCCCTTTATAAGGTTGAATTATATTCCATTGTATGTATATACTACATTTTGTTTATCCATTCATATGTTGATGAATATTTGGGCCCTTGTAAATAATGCTGCTGTGGACATCGGTATACAAACAGCTGTTTGAGTCTCTGCTAGTACTTCATTTGGTATATCCAGAAGTAGAATTGCTTGGTCATATAAAAATCTGTATTTAGCTTTTATGAAGAAAAAGCTAATGCTGTTTCCTGCCGTGGCTACACCATCTTACACTCCCATTAATAATGCACAAAGTTCCAGTTACTCTACATGCTCCCTAAGGCTTGCTATTTTCAGGCTTTTTTCATAACAGCCATCCTAGTGGGTGTGAAGTGGTATCTCACTGCAGTTTTGATCTGCATTTCTCTAATGATTAGTGGTGTTCATCCGATGTCATTTTCTTCATCCGTTTCCGCCTATTCATTGTCTGGCACCCTTAGTAGGACATAGGCTCTGTGAGGCTGAGAATTGTATCTGACACGTTCACTTCCTCATCTCTAACCCAGAGAGCCGTGACTAGAACATAACAGACACTCAGTTATTTGTTAAAAGAATGAAAAGATGGATTTATGTGAGAGAAAAATACAACCTCCGTATACAGAACCCAGATTAATCTTTAAGAACTCAACTTTTTGCATGAGATAATAGTCAATGTCACCTTTCCATTATTCAGTGTTCCTTGGAAAATGGATCTCGCTATCTCATGCACTTGATACTTGACAAAATTATAGAATGTTTCCTGTTTCAATGACCAAATTCCATGTACTGTTGGTAATTAGTACTAGGCATATAGTAGGTGTTCAAGAAATACTTGCTGAGAAATAAGTGAATGGTCTTGAAAATGATAACTAAATGGTAACTAAAAGTCCTCAGTGATCAATGGAAAGAAATAGAGGAAAGCAATAAAATGGGAAAGACTAGAGATCTCTTCAAGAAAATTAGAGATACCAAGGGAATATTTCATGCAAAGATGGGCACAATAAAGGACAGAAATGATATGGACCTAACAGAAGCAGAAGATACTAAGAGGTGACAAGAATACACAGAAGAACTGTACAAAAAAGATCTTCACAACCCAGATAATCATGATGGTGTGATCACAAACCTAGAGCCAGACAGCCTGGAATGCAAAGTCAAGTGGGCCTTAGGAAGCATCACTACGAACAAAGCTAGTGGAGGTGATGGAATTCCAGTTGAGCTATTTCAAATCCTAAAAGATGATGCTGTCAAAGTGCTGCACTCAGTGTGCAAGCAAACTGGGAAAACTCAGCAGTGGCCACAGGACTGGAAAAGGTCAGTTTTCATTCCAATCCCAAAGAAGGGCAATGCCAAAGAATGCTCAAACTACTGTACGATTGCACTCATCTCACACACTAGTAAGCTAATACTCAAAATTCTCCAAGCCAGGCTTTGACAGTATGTGAACTGTGAACTTCCAGATGTTCAAGCTGGATTTAGAAAAGACAGAGGAACCAGAGATCAAATTGCCAACATCCGATGGATCATCAAAAAAGTAAGAGAGTTCCAGAAAAACATCTACTTCTGCTTTATTGACTATGCCAAAGTCTTTGATTGTTTGGACCACAACAAACTCTGGAAAATTCTTAAAGAGATGGGCATATCAGACTACCTGACCTGCTTCTTGAGAAATCTGTATGAAGGTCAGGAAGCAACAGTTAGAACTGGACATGGAACAACAGACTGGTTCCAAATAGGGAAAGGAATACGTCAAGGCTGTATATTGTCATCTTGCTTATTTAACTTCTATGCAGAGTACATCATGAGAAATGCTGGGCTGGAAGAAGCACAAGCTGGAATCAAGATTGCCAGGAGAAATATCAATAACCTCAGATATGCAGATAACACCACCCTTATGGCAGAAAGCAAAGAGCTAAAGAGCCTCTTTTTGAAAGTGAAAGAGGACAGTGAAAAAGTTGGCTTAAAACTCAACATTCAGAAAACTAAGATCATGGCATCCAGTCCCGCCACTTCATGGCAAGTAGATAGGGAAACAGTGAAAACAGTGACAGACTTTATTTTGGGAGGCTCCAAAATCACTGCAGATAGTGAATACAGCCATGAAATTAAAAGACGCTTGCTCCTTGGAAAAAAAGTTATGATCAACCTAGACAGCAAGTTAAAAAGCAGAGACATGATTTTGCCAACAAAGGTCCATCTAGTCAAAGGTATGGTTTTTCCAATGGTCATGTATGGATGTGAGAGTTGGACTATAAAGAAAGCTGAGTATAGAAGAATTGATGCTTTTGAACTGTGGTGTTAGAGAGTCCCTCGGACAGCAAGGAGATCCAACCAGACCATCCTAAAGGAAATCAGTCCTGAATATTCATCGGAAGGACTGATGTTGAAGCTGAAACTCCAATACTTTGGCCATCTGATATGAAGAGTTGACTCATTGGAAAAGACCCTGATGCTGGGAAAGATTGAGGGCAGGAGGAGAAGGGGATGACAGAGGATGAGATGGTTGGATGGCATCACCAAGTCAATGGACGTGAGTTTGAGTAAACTCTGGGAGCTGGTGATGGACAGGGAGGCCTGGCGTGCTGCAGTCCATGGCGTTGCAGAGAGTCGGACAGGACTGAGTGACTGAACTGAACTGAACTGAAGAGATACGTAGCCCTTTTGGACAAAAGAGCTCCAGACACTTAGTGGCTTTGGTGGTAATTATGAACGTCAAGGCTTTGATGGAAAATATAAACATCAAATGAAGTGAGTCACTCAGTCATGTCCGACTCTTTTCGACCCCATGGACTATATAGTCCATGGAATTCTCCAGGCCAGAGTACTGGAGTAGGTAGTCTTTCCCTTTTCCGGGGGAGCTTCCCAGCCCAGGGATGGAACCCAGGTCTCTCCCATTGCAGGCAGATTCTTTACCAGCTGAGCCACAAGGGAAGCCCAAGAATATAGAAGTCTGTAGCCTATTCCTTCTCCAGTGGATCTTTCTGATCCAGGAATCGAACGAGGGTCTCCTGCTTTGCAGGTGAATTCATGACCAGCTGAGTAATTCACAGGTTTTTCCTTCAAGTAAGTAGTCAACTTAGAAGCTAAATTTGTAGCCCCACTCTCCATGCAATGTCGCTTCTCTGAAAATCAGTTCCCCCACAGAACCCAGAGAAGCCTGCATTCTTTGTTGGTTCATTCCCTAAAGCATAAGGAAAGCATTTTCCTACATTCTTCAGCTCAGACAGCCATAGGTGTGGTCCTGCTTGCTTTACACCAGGGGCTACTTCCTGTTGTACCTGTTCTACAGAATGCATTACTATTGGGGAGTGAAAGAAAAGTACCCCCATTTGAATTTTGTTTTCATATTTAATCAGTGAAACATGCTTTTTGCCAGCCAAGATTTCTGCAGGTCTTGTGGGAGGTGGAATGAAATATTAATCTCTTCTGAAAAGATGTGGGTAAGATAATAATCTGCGTTTTGCATCAGTGTTGTTTCTAAATAAACCAAAGAGGAAACCAAGAGGTAAGAACAAAGTTCCTCTCAACTAAGCATATCTTGGAGGGAATGCAAGTTGGTCCCCTATTTAGCAGTCACTGATGGTAAGAATATCTGTAGCTTCCTGGTGTTGGAGGCCAGAGATGGGGCACAGCTGCAATTAACAGTCTTCGGCTCAAAAAATGAGTGCATTCTAGATCTGAATGCAGAGGAAAGTGAGGATGATTTCATGGCCTTCCCTGGGGAATAACTTGATAATGGAAATGAGTATTTGGCTGGCTTCCTAAGAGATAACTGGGTAAGAACAGCCCCAGGTCATTAATCTTATAGGGAAGTGTTTTTTTTTTTCCTTTCTTTCTTTCTTTCTATTTTTCAATATGTAGTTCCTGAACCTTCTGCATCAGAATTGAGGGTGGTACTAAAAATTCAAATACCTGAACCTCAGCTCAGACCTACCAAATCCAAATTTCTAGAGGTGAGGCACAAGAATCCTATTTTTTTTTTAGAAAAGGAAAAAAAAATCCTCTCTCAAAAACCCCCTAAAGTTTTATTGGCTAAAATTAAGTTGCACGCTCATCTCTCATACTATTACGAGCCAGGAGAATAAGACCAGATGATTTACTCCATCATGGCAGGGCTGGAGAGAGTTCCACATGGCCTCAAAGGTGTGAACCCTAGAATTAGGTCCTGCCAGCACGGAGAGTGATGGAGTGGGTTTGGCGGGTAAAAATACCATTTGCTATCGTGGCTTACAAGCTGATGAAGGATAACAACTCACATGAAATCCAGGCTTCCTCAGTTACTATTTCTTGAATTCTACTCATGTTCACTGGATCAAATGCCCAAAACATTCCTCTTTGGTAGCCATTTTGGTGAAGTCTGTGCTGTGCTTAGTCACTCAGCTGTGTCCAACTCTTTGTGATCCCATGGACTGCAGCTCACCAGGCAAGAATACTGGAGCGCATTGCCATACCCTCCTCCAGGGGATCTTCCCAGCCCAGGGACTGAACCCATGTCTCCCACACTGCAGGCAGATTCTTTACCATCTGAGCCACCAGGGAAGCTCTTCGGTGAAGTCTAAGTGACTCCAAAGAAATAGGGAAAAATTGACGTTTGGTAGGAGAGTGAAAGAGATTGATCTTGGAAAAGATACATGCACCCCAATGTTCATTGCAGCACTGTTTACAATAGCCAGGACATGGAAGCAACCTAAATGTCCATTAACAGAGGAATGGATAAAGAAGATATGATACATATATATATAATGGAATATTACTCAGCCATAAAAAGGAATGAAGTTGGGTCATTTGTAGAGATGTGGATGGACCTAGAGGGTGAAGTAAGAGTGAAGTAAGTCAGAAAGAGAAAAACAAATATCATATATTAACACATATATGTGGAATCTGGAAAAATGGTATAGGTGACCTTTTTTGCAAAGCAGAAATGGAGACACAGGTGTAGATAACAGATATATGGATACCAAGGGATAATAGGGTTGGGAGGAAGTGGGAGATTTGGATTAACACATATACACTACTGATATTGTGTATAAAGATAATTATATAACATAAAGATAATATACCGTATAGCTCAGGAAACTCTACTTAATGCACTGTGGTGACCTGAATGGGAAGGAAATCCAAAAATGAGGGGATATATGTATGTGTATGGCTGCTTCATTTTTCTGTACAGTAGAAACTGACAATATTGTAAAGAACCTATACTCCAATAAAAATGAATGACAAAAAAAAAGAGAAAGATTGATCTTGAAGTGGTGAAAAATGCCAGGTCCAGTTTTATATTCACAACTCCACCACACTGGTCAGGAGGAATATAATGCGTTTATTCTTTCATTCAACAATTATTTACTGAGCACCTGTTATATGTCAGTTCCCATATTAAACTGGGGGATACAACAGCAAATAGACAAAAATGCCTGCCCTGTCCTCATGAAGCTGGTATCTTGGTAGGAGCGGCAGGCAGTAAATCAAACAAGCAGGTAAACTATAAACATGTTTGAAAAGGATAAATTCAATAAAGAAAAATAAAGCAGGCCGAAAGGACAGGTAGTGTGCCAGTGAGGGTGTTGCCGTTTCATCAGTAAAGAGAAGAGAGGTGAGGTCAAGCCTCACTGAGACTGTAACATCTGTGCAGTTTAAGGAAGTGAGGAGTGAGACGTGGGGATAAGCGGGGGAGAGGATCTCAGATGCGATGCTGCAAATGTAAACACCCTGGAGTGGGATCATGCCTGCTCTGAGGATTAAGGTCAGTGGGGCTGGAGGGGCGTGAACCAAGGAAGGCGGAGCAGATGAGGTGAAACGTGTGACTCAGTGTGTAGGAGCAGACTGTCTGGGGCCTTTGAAGGGATTTTCGTTTTGTCCTGAGGGAGACGGGCGGACACTGGCAGGATGGGAGCGAAGGAGTGACATGACCTACCTTTTATCCTAATGGGACTGTTCTATCATGGCTTTGAGGATATCAAGTATAGAGAAACTAGTTAGGAGACTAGCACAAAGGTTCAAGTGCAATATGATTCGGGCTTGGGCCAGGGTAATAGAGATGAGTAAGAGAAAGACAGATCTCAAATGTGCTTTTGGAGTTTCTGGCCTGCGTGACTGAAAAGATGGACTTACCGTGAAGTGATTTGGAAAATATTGTGGGTGGAGCAGGTCTGTGGAGGAAGAATCAGGAGTTTCTTTTGAACATGCTAATTATGAGATGCCTCCTAGATATCCAAGTGGAGGTGTCGACTAGGTGACTGGATGAACTGGAGATGGATGGCAGTTAACAGAGTAAGGATGGTAATTAAAGTCATATGGCTGGATGAAATCACCAGGGAGAGATAGATGAGGTCCAGAAACTAAGCCCCAGGGTTGGCTTCTGCACTGTTTTTCAAATGTCTTAAATTCTATTTGGTTTATCCAACTTGTAGTTTTCTAGAACACTGACTGAAAGAGTTAGTTAAGAAAATAGTTAACCCTTAACTATTCACTGATAATAATGTGATAGGAAGGAAACAGTTTTTCAAAGTGACCTGGAAGACTGTGGACATCCATAAAGTAAATCCAGAAAGTTCGGTTACTACCCATTCATCTTGTGTTTAAATCAGTTAAGTAAGAACTCAGGCCCTTTTTAAAAAAAACTGGTGCAGAAGATTGTGGATGACAAAAGGGGCTGTAAACTCTGGCTCATCTGTTCCTTTGTTCAAAAGCCTGCACTTTAGCCCCTCTCAGACGCCAAGCAGCACCTGGGGCCCAAGTACTGGAGACACAGGCAGAGAAAAGCACAAGAGTTAGGGGATGGAATGACATTCCTCACCGACCTGACTCTGACTCTGAGGACACTGGAGTCAAGCACAGCATTCAGAGGTGGACTGTTTAGATTCAAGTACACTTTCATTCTTACAACAACTCTCCCACTTGGTGGTCTCAGTCGCTAAGTTGTTTCCGACTCTGTGACCCCATGGACTATAGCCCATAAGGCTCCTCTGTCCATGGGATTTTCCAGGCAAGAGTATTACAAGCTGTTTGACTAGTAGGAAAATTGCTGAAGTTCATTAAATCTCTGTGTCCTTCTCTATAAAATGAAAGTAGAATCTATTTCATGTAAAGTTGAATGGGATAATTTTGTAAAGCATCCAGCACAGTAATTGCTGATTTTGTGTCTAAAGTTTCTGTCAGTAATCTCAATTCCATGAGCAGTCCAAGCTGTTAAAATACTATTCCTTTGGCGCCTCATTGGATGAACTGAAAGTCTGCTAGATCAGACTATAATTTGTAACCTACAAAATGCTCTGGTCCAAGGCTTTGTTCTTTGGTAGGGTTTGGACATAGAACAACTGACTGTTTCCAAATGGGGAAAGGAATACAACGAGGCTGTATATTGTCACCCTGCTTATTTAACTTTTATGCAGAGTACCTCATGTGAAATGCTGGGCTGGATGAATTACAAGCTGGCATTAAGATTGCCAGGAGAAATATCAATAACCTCAGATATGCAGATGATACCACTCTAATGGGAGAAAGTGAAGAGGAACTAAAGACCTTTAGATGAGAGTAAAGGAGGAGAGTGAAAAAGTCAGCTTAAAACTCAATATTAAGAAAAACTAAGATCATGGCATCTGGTCCCATCACTTCATGGCAGATAGAAGGGTGAAAAGAGGGAGCAGTGACAGATTTTATATTCTTGGGCTTCAAAATCACTGCAGACGGTGACTGCAGCCATGAAATTAAAAGACGCTTGCTCCTTGGAAGGAAAGCTATGACAAATGTAGACAATGTATTAAAAAACAGAAACATCAGTTTTCTGAAAAAGGTCCATATAGTCAAAGCTATGGTTTTCCCAGTAGTCATTTACAGATGTGAGAGTTGGACCATAAAGATAGCTGAGTGCCGAAGAACTGATGCTTTCAAACTGCGGTGAAGACTCCCTTAGACTACAAGGAGATCAAACCAGTCAATCCTCAAGGAAATCAGTCCTTAATATTCACTGGGAGGACTGATGCTGAAGCTGAAGCTCCAGTACTTTGACTACTTGATGGGAAGAGCCAACTTATTGGAAAAGACCCTGATGCTGGGAAAGATTGAAGGCAACAGGAAGAGCAGCAGCAGAGGATGAGATGCTTAGATAGCACCACTGACTCAATGGACATGAATTTGAGCAAAGGCTGGGAGATAGTGGAGGAGAGGAGCCTGGCGTGCTGTAGTCCATAGGGTCACAAAGAGTGGGACACCACGTATGGACTGAACAGCAGCAGCTAGGGCTGGGACAGCTGTTGAGTTGCATTTAACTCTGGTACCACTAGGGGGCACCTCAAAAATTAATCTGGCTGCTACTGTAATAACTAGTGACTAAAAACAGTTAATGTGTCCCTTGTGGCTCAGGTCGTGAAGAATCCGCCTGCAATGCTAGAGTCCTAAGTTAGATCCCTGAGTTGGGAAGATCCCCTGGAGAAGAGAAAGGCTACCCACTCCAGTATTCTGGCCTGGAGAATTTCATGGACTGTATAGTCCTTGGGGTCGCAAAGAGTTGGACATGACTGAGCGGCTTTCAAAAACAGTTAATGCATTTCCAAATATGACTTTTACTTTGGGAGCAGCCTACTTAGTGCACAGCATCTTTGGTCTCAAACGCGTATGCATTGGTGGTGGCAGAATTCCACAATGGGGTGTGAATTCCTGAGGCCCTAGGTCACACACTTAAGTAAGGTTCCATTTGTAAAGGACATCTCTGAATTCTGAGGCTTTTTGCCCCAGCTGTGGTCATATGCAGCCTTGCAGCTAGACCAAACTATAAAATCAGGCAACTTACAACAATGTACTAACTTAGTTCCATAAGCAATTGCAGAGGGAGCTGGCATTTTAAAAAATCTCAATTCTGGCAGCTATCTTTTGGAATTAATTTACTTACCTTTTGTGCCAACAGTTTTTCATGCTACGTAAACAGCTAACACACAATTGACCTAGCATTCCAACCCAAGGAGTGTGGCTCCAGAGCCCACATTCCTGCCCACTACATCACTTTGCCTTTCCTGACGGGTAGAATCAAATGAATGCTAAATGCTAGAGGCTGGTGATGAAGAACAGGAGTGACCATTGTCAAACAATTTATAACCTGGATTAAATATGGTAATCATGTGAATAATACATACTCTTGTTAAAAATATGTGAGTCATTCAGACTGTCTATATGGATACCAAGTCATGTCTGCAAATATGGACTATATATATATATACATACATATATATATATGTATGTATGTATGTATGTATCTATGTATATGTATATACTTGACTTTACCAGGTGGCTCAGTGGTAAAGAATCCACCTGCCAATGCAGGAGATGCAGGTTCTATCTTTGGGTTGTGACGATCCCCTGGAGAAGGAAATGGCAACCCTCTCTAGTATTCTTGCCTGGGAAATCCCATGGACAGAGGCGCCTGGTGGGCTACAGTCCATGGGGTTGCAGAAGAGTTGGACATGACTTAGCAACTCAGCGCACGTGCACGATACGTATAGACATATATGCTTAAGTATATACATTTCTTATTTGAATGTCAGTGTATTCAATATAATGTTATCTGCATGTTGCTATGTGCCAGGCACATATGAAGACAACATCTTGGTCAAATATTGCAAGCAGGTGCAATATCAAGCTTTTTGTCTACCATCTCAGAGAAGGCTTCCTGGAGAAAGTTAAGGTCTTAGTTGATTTGGGGACAATGGAACTACTCTGTTATTAACATTTGACCCCAGAAAAAGTGTTTAGCTTAGTGCTTGGTACAAAATATACTGAAAGAGTAAGTGAGTGAACAAATGAATGGTGACTTCATGAGTGGGAACAACAGAAATTAGAAACAGAGGAAATAAGAAAAGGGGGATGGGTGAGTGGCTGGGGGACTAGAATGGAGCAAGGAATTTCTTCAGCAGGACTTGATTAGCAGAGAGCATTCTTGCCTGTAGAATCCCAGGGACGTGGGAGCCTGGTGGGCTGCCGTCAATGGGGTCACACAGAGTCGGACACGACTGAAGCGACTTAGCAGCAGCAGCAGCCGGGAGCCGGCTGGCAAAGGACTTGTTGACTCCACAGTCAGGTCCTTTTTTCCTGGTTTCCAGTCCCCATCCAAGAAATAGAGTTGTTTTGGTTTTCATTTCTTTTTTTTTCTTTTGCGTTTTTTCTCTCAGAGTTACCATCCGCATGAGTGAAAGACTGCTCTTACATGATTCTTATTTTCTAATGGAAATGTGTTCATCTTTATAAGCAAGGTAATCTGCTGTCACTGAAAATTACTGTACTTTTTGCATATTCAGTTCTAAATAAGTCTCTTCACTTATAGATTAATGCTGCAATTAATACCACATTCTAGCCATATTATTTACTGTATTAGTTGCTTCTCAAATATCTTTTTTGCTTTTTCTTTCCTTAGGGTTTTCCATCGGGGTTCTGGTTCTTATATCACGCTAATGCCTTCCCTGTGCTGCATGCTTGGTGCATTGAGCATCCTGCCAACTTTCCAGGGAATGGAGCCATGGACCTACCTCCTAAATGATACTGACAGCTAAACTAATTTTTCATATCTTAGAAAATCAAGGTTGTAGTTTATTTTAGACCCATCAGCAAAGTTTAATTGTCGTGGTAAAATCATACTGAAAGTTCAGTTAAAAACGTGTGTCGAGGAAAACTTTTAAAGAATTCCTCCGTATAGCATGTAATGAAAGTGGTATGGTTTGGGATAACAAATAGATCTGAGGACCATATGCAGAAACTCAATTCACTTAATTCTCTATAATGAAGAATAATAACTATATTGTTTGTGCCCAAAGACCTGATAGGAGTTGAAGCAAGGAAAACTTTCTGGAGTTTTATGTTAGAATCTTAGCTAAAACTTTCTTTATGCTTCTTGCCCTTCTTCAAAGTTCAGTTGCTGCTTTTGAAAGAGGAATCTGTGTCACTTACTCTTTGTAAGCTGTTTTCCTTCTCCTTTGAAGGCTACCTAGTTTTCCCTCTCTCCTTTGCCTAAATGAAAATGGCCCCAATATGCGTGCAATTTCGAGAACTTCAGATTGCAGACTCTACATAATTCAAATAACAGAGCCATGGAACTGCAGTCTTTCATTTGGATTCTGTGAACCGCTGAGACCTGCAGAGCGTAAATGATGTCAGAATTCTGCCCTAAAGGTGTAGTGTCAAGGCCAAAATTCTGCCCTGAGAGATGGGACCCATCGAGCAGTGGAAGCCATGCCCTCATAACCCAGGGCTGAGTGCCACCCTCATTGTTTTAATTACAGAGCTATAGCATGTGGGTAAGGAACTTGGATTTGACAACAGCAGAAGAAAGAGGATATTGTGTGCCTTCAATCAGCTTTGTATTAGAAGATCTTTAAAGGGGAAATTATGTGAAAGAAAGGGGGAGGAAGAAAACAAACTAGCAAGATCCCTATTTCAATATAATTTGGAGAAAATGACTGATTTGGGTTGGTCATGTTGCCAGAACAGATGACTCAAGGCTTCCAAACAAGAAATGGAAATCAAGAGGATGCCTGAAGCCTGAAAGAAGAACAAATTGTGAAGATATGATTGACTGCAAGGCTTCAAAATCAACTGTACCAAAGATGAGCTTGGATCATTGCCCAGAACAGAACTGAATGGTGATGTTCAGTTAGGTCCTGACTGTTGAAACGAAGTAAAATGTAGTAATTGTGCTCTCTTAGGTACACAGACACGTTAATGCTTTCCAATTTCCCCAGCTGGGGATCTGGTGTCACTTTCCCTGTCTCTCCTATTTCATGCTTCACCGATGAGTATTATTGCTGCTCTGGACTTTCACTGAATGCCAGGTTTTTGGCAAAGAAGTGGGATCCAGATGAAAACGCCCGTCTCTTGCTGCATGTGAGCATGCTGCAGGTGGCTTTGAAAATGGCTTTTCGACTTTGAAGTCATTTCTTTAATTGGCCTTTTCAGGCTTGGAAGAGGTGCGCTGCTATCCTGGCTGCTGGGCCCAGGTTATGAATCTCAGCAGTTTGGGCCCCCCAAATCCTTCATCTCCAACAACCAGGGAAAGCCTGGTTTCCCCAGGCAGCAGATTTGTACAGTGATCTTTTCCTCTCTTAGGAAGGGAAGATAATTTATTCACCATTTCCTTACACTCATTTCTCAGTAATCTACCAGTTGAGTTTTATGATAACCTTTCTGATGGACAACGTGGTATGACTCCCTCTAAAGGTCACTGGTGAAGCAGCTATGCTGTTTCCCTTTCTCCTTGGGAACTGCAAAGAAGAAAAGATTCCATGTTGTGGCTTCTAAGGCCCAAATCCTGCTTACCAGGCTGGCAACTTCAGAAATTTCCCAGCCTGCCTATAGGAGTAGTCCAGCTCTACAGTACAAATTACTTTCAAACAAACATTTTCTACATACTAAATTAGAAAAATAACAGCAAAACCAACAAAGAGGTGACTCGGAGAGAAAAAGGAGGGGCAGAAGGGACATGTCATTTTTCCACTCCTTTCTGGCTTCTTTATCTGGGTTGAATTTTGAGAATGTTAAGCCCTCTCCTGTCTACCCACTATTAACCACAAAGTCTTCTGATTTCAGTAGCTGACTTAAAGCAGGTAACTTTTTTCAGCCATCCAAATGGACTAAAGATGTTGTCAGGTACAAGATGTTTCATTAAGGATCTATCTGGTCTCCTTGGGGGGCAGGGATTCTAAAGTTTTGGCCCCAAAGAAGGTAACCTAAGATTGGTCCCTACTAATGAGAGACAGCAGGAAGGCTTCCTCCAGGGTTTGTAAATGAACCACCAACTGGAACTCAAAATTCTGCATTTCCTTGATTTGTACAATCAACATCTTTTTATTGGCTTGTCTACGACCTTGGAGCCACCCAATATGTTAAATAACTTCACACTTTAAAAAAGTGGTGGGGGAAATGAGGGATAAAATTATTTTGTGGGGCTTGGCATAAATCTGTATTTCAAATAAACTATGTGTGAGCTGTGTCTTTGAGAAGAACACGTGCAGTGCAGTTTTGATCTTCACTTTATAGATGTACATAAGTAATACAAGGCCTGTTTTGATCATACAATTAAAAACAAATGTGATCCAACGTTGTAATACTCTGTCTCCTTGTATTCCTGAATAACAACTCTCAATCAGGATGTGAACCATCATGATCTAATGGTTTCGAAGGACTGGAACCCCATCCTCATTTTTGCCTGTGAACGTCCCCACATTCTGTCTTTGGGGTGGGGGCTCTCTCATATGTAATCATTCTAATGGGATAGAGTTTTAGTGTATGATATGGTTCCTGAAAGAAAGAATCTAAAAACACTTTAAAATTGTTTTTCACAGTCTCCTTCTAAGTGCTTTGCTTAACATTTAACAACTATCTTCATTATATTATGATTTAAGAATTTGGGACTCTTTCAAAAATAGGAATGTTAAAGCTATTTGTATCAGAATGCTTTTAGCTGTAAGTTAACAGAAGATGTAACTGAAAGTGCTCAAATAGTAAAGGTTTATTTTTAATTTCATGTAACCAGACATCTGGAGGTAGGATGCCAGGATTGGTTCACTGAGCAGTCCGATGATGTCATCAAGATCAAGGTCTTTTCTTTTTGCTGGACATCCTCAGTTTGTGGGCGGTGATATTTCACTTGACCGCAGTACACAGGGATATCATGCAGTGCGGACAACATCTAGTGAAAAAGAGGGTCTTTTCTTCCCATGTACTCTTTTCCTTAGGCCAGAAATTCAAGACTTCCAGCATGCATCCCTCCCTCTTTGCTGGTCCAAGAGGCTAGGTTTGGGTTGTATATCCATGTTTAACCTCCTTGCTAGGAAGGGAATGGGACCACCATGATTGGCTTGAAGAACTCAGCTTCACCCCCTGGACTGGCAAAGGGCTCTCTTCCCAAAGTGCAGAGAATGGTGAACACCTGCACCTCCAGGAACAAAGACGGTTGAGGAGGGTATCTGTTAAATCAACAGCTAAAAGTGCTCCCCACAGACTTTTTGGACAACACTATTTTTATTTTAATATTTAGTATGAATATTTCATTGTTTTATCATATTGCTAAACTTTGCATTGTCTTTTCCCACACAGAATTATCCTGATATTTGTCTTAAGGGCAAAACTGTATCCTATGGGGAAAAAAATTTATCCTAGAGCCTAAGTTTTTTTCTCATCTGATTCACCTAGAAAATATTTTATAAACAACCCAAAAGTTTTTCCAGAAAATAATCTTGTTCATCTCAGCCCAGATCTATCAGTTATGCAGGAAGTGTTGCACTTGACTTTAAAAGAGAATGGAAGTGGAATAGAAATCTGATTTTTAACTGCTTCTCCTAAAATAAGAAATGACAAGACATTTTTGCAATAGAAATGACTTGACTTTTCAAATGTACTTGTGAAAATAGCTTTAAGAAAAACTGCGGTACCTCTACATCTCAGTGGACAAGCACCAAGGACTGTGGACATGGACAAGAGGCTGGGAGGACAGGGTTCATCTGCAACATGAAGAAAATAATCATTCCTGCTTCAAAGGAAGGGTTATTGTGACAGTTGAATGACATTAAAATATGTCCACATGCCTCATATATTTTTTCTTAACAGGGTGGCAAGTCCACATTAAGCATTCACCAAATTTGACTATTTTTACTTACAACAGTATTAATAAAAGTTGATACACATCCAAGCTAACATTTTCCTATACAGGGTAGTTAACATCAAACTCATAATTTTTAGAAGTAACAACTTTGAGAAACAAAATATGAGGTCTTCCGTACAGTTCATACTGCAGTTTTATAGGAGGTCTTGAGCTGGTTCTTGTGTCTCTTCTGAAGAGTTCCCCAGTTGGCTTAATATGGGTCAAAACTTAAAACCACAGTAGTGGCTTTACTGTCTTCTCAGCAGACATTAGAATCTCACTTTCCATTCATTCAGGGAGTAGATGAAATGTGTCCATCTGGTTCTTGAGAAGTAAGCAGGTTGAAGCACGTTGATATGAGTGTTGCAAATCTCTTAACTTCCTTGCTTATTGTCCTGATAAGCTATGTGCCCTGTATTTCAAACCAAGACTACATGAGCACAGAAAAAAAAAAAAATTGGCAGAATGAACAGTGCATGTGAGTATAAACATCAGTTTTTTAGCCAAAAAGAGTATCTTCTTCATAAGACATTACCAGTCCTTTCTGTTTTTTAGAATCTGTATGTCATACTTTTACACTAAGAAAACTTCCAGTAATTATCAATCAAGTCAAGAAAATAAGTCATCAGCTTAAGGCCTTGCCCACATTCTCTTGCTCAGACTTTAAAAAAAAAAAAATTGTTGAAGTATAGTGGTTTTACATTTCTACTGTACACCGTAGTGACTCAGTTACATATATTTGTTTTCTTATTCTTTTCCATTCTGGCTTATCACAGGATATTGAATACAGTGCTTCACAGTGAGATGTTGTTTATCCATCCTTTATATACAGTTTGCCTCTGCTAATCCCAGGCTCCCAGGGCTTCCGTTCCTTACCCCCTTTCCCCTTTGGCAACCACAAGTCTGTTTTCTTTGTCTCTGAGTCTGTTTCCATTTCATAGATATGTTCATTTGTGTCATATTTTCAACTCCACATGTAAACAGTCTCATATGGGATTTGTCTTTCTCTTTCTGATTTACCTCACTTAGCATGATCATCTCTGGGTCCATCCCTATAGCTGCAAATGGCATTATTTCATCCTTTTTTGTTACTAAATAATATTCCATTGTCTATGTACCACATCTTCCTTATCCATTCATCTGTTGATGGACATTTAGGTTGTCTCCATGCCTTGGCTATTATAAATAGTGCTGCTATGAACATGGGCGTGCATGTATCTTTTCAAATTATAGCTATGTCTGGATATACTGCTGGATCATATGGCAACTCTATCTTTATTTTTTTGAGGAACCTTCATACTGTTTTCCATAATGGCTGCACCAACTTACATCCCCACCAATTCCCTTTCCTCCACATCCTTTCCAACATTTGTTATTTGTAGACTTGTTAATGATGGCCATTCTGACTGGTGTGAAGTGGTAGCTCATGGTGATTTTGATTTGCATTCTTGCTCACATTTTGGGTGTGACTCTTTGAATTGGCCCAAGTGCCGCTGTTACCTGACCAAAGGCTATTCACAGGAGAGGCCACAGTACGGAGGAACAGCAACAGTCACTTTGACTGTAGAGGCCAATTTCTGGATCCAGGACTTTGGTTTGTAAGAAAATAAAGGAATTTATTATAGATATTACTGGGTATCTCAAAGAATCAAAAGCAAAGGGAAATGTCAGTATTCAAGAAGGGTCGAGATGTAACGAGGCTTAAAGAAATCCTGGCCACAGAATCACACTTAGAGTACCAGAACTTCTGCATCTTGCTCCTTTGTCTTCCTGAATGACCGCTTCCTTCTTCCTTATCACTGCAGATTGACTTTCCCTGAATGACGGAAAACATGACTACTGTTAATAGTCTAGCCTTATATCTTAGAACTTCAACCACACAGAGCAAGGCTGACCTTTTCAGTTCCAATCCCAAAATCCTGGAGAAAAACTCTATTTGGATCAGATTAACAGGAACACAGAAATGGAGTACCATTTGGATCCATTCAGCAAGTTGCCTGATCAACCACTGCCTAACAAGCAGTATCATATTATACTAATATATGGGTTCTAGTAGTTTAAAAAAATTGGGTGGGACAGTTCTCAACAGAAGAGTTGCCAGCCTGGCTATTCCATAGATACCCACTATTGCATGGATATACTGTAAAAATAATGCAAGGAAGTAGACAATCCTCACTTCTCATTTGTCAGCAAATGCTGCCTATGGTCCTTGAGAATTTCCCATTAAAGCTGCTCATTCACCGTTAGAGAGTTCAGGAGGATGAGCTGCTGGAGCTGGTGAGGAGCAGGGGACGACTGCATACGATAGAGCAGAGCAGAGAGAGGGCACACAGAAGCATCCCCAACATGAAGCAGAGGGCTCTGGGCCTCCCAGCTCTTTTCAGATTAAACCCTTATGGTTGTCCCGACTGCCTCTCTTCCCTTCTGCCTTACCCCTCTTTTTAATATTTTCTTTCATCATTTTTAAAATGAAGACCTTCTGTGTTGCTTATAGGACGTCTGTCCTCCTTCAGCAAAGTAGTGCTCCACTTTAGGCAAAAGTTTAAAGGAATGCAGAGTGTCTGTTTTCAGAAATGTGCTGTTCTGTGTCTTTTTGTTCTTTTTCTTAGAATAACAAAATCTGAGGATTGGAGTAAACCAACCTCGAGACACATCAAGTCCTTGCACTGTTGTGTACATCCGTCTCTGGCATCCGTGATGAGTGGTCATCCACACTGCTTGGTCACATTCCAAAGGGAACACACCACTTCTCAGGAGAGTCCAGTCTGTGTTTAGATAGGTCTGACTGTTAGAAGCACTTCCTTGTACCAAGCTTCTACTGAGCCCAAAATGTGTCTTTCTCTGTTGCTTCCACCTGTTGGTCCTAGTTCTACCACCTGGAAACCAACAGAAAAGTCTAATCTGTTTCCTATATTCTCACTTTTCAAAAGATTCATCAGATGTTTGTCCCTAAGATCTTTCTTCTCCAGCTGAGCTACTGTTCGTCCTATATCTGTTCTCTGTTGCATGGGATTTCAAGTACCTCTATTAACAGGGACACTCTGTTGTTCCAGAAGCTTTCTTTACTTAAATGTTCTTCTTCATTCCTGCCCACCCCCCATAACCAGGCATAATCTTCCAGGTGTGAAAAAAGCAGCACAAAAAGAACGGAACTAATAATGTTTTTTATTTTAAATATAGAACTTCTATTCAAGAAAACCACATTTATCTTTTAGGAAGACCAAATCTAGGCAGAGTCATTCTCATGCTGAAAATTATATAATAATTTATAATGAAATTCAAATTAGAAAGAGTATTAAAATTTTACAAGTAAATTTCAGGCCTCAGTAGTTGAAATGGAAAGGAAGTGGGGGAATTCATGAATTCCCGTAGTTCTTCATGAATTCCTGTAGTTCTTCAAAGCACGTCTGCTTTACTTCCTTTATATTAACACAAATGCTAGTGTTATTCATTAAGTTGAAAACAGCAGGCAGAGTAAGCCCGCGTTAAGGGATCATTTGATTCCTTTCTTTCTCTTCATAAAATCTGTAAGCTTAACAAATATTTGTGTCCTGTTTACATACACACGTGCAGATGCGCACACACACACACAAGACACACAAGCACTGTAGGGAACACCAGCCCTCAAGGGACTAACAATTAGAAGCTGTAAGATGAGCCTTTGGCTCCCTTCATTGGAAGGCGCTGTGTAAGCCAGTGTGTTGAGGAAGAGTAAGAGGTTGCCATCTTGGATTGAGTGCCCCAGTGGGTTAGTCTGAATAAACTCTTAACTTTTTTGTTCCAGAGCACAGCTAGAAGCAGAACCCAACTTAAGGGTGCTGGAGTGAAGTTTGATGAGTTAATCAGAGTCCAGTCTTTTCTAGGATATTAAGTGGCTGTCCTAAAATAGGGACTGGTTGAGTCCTACCTTTATCTGTATCCACTTACCAGTTCACCAGGGGAATTGATTATCTCAGAAAATGATGCAAAATATTCTTTCCTATTGAAATATTTTCATACTATATGTATATTTACACTATACTTTCATGATAATTCAGTTTATGAAGAATCTGCCTGCAGTGCAGGAGACCCCAGTTCAATTCCTGGGTTGGGAAGGTCTGCTGGAGAAGGGATAGGCTACTCATTCCAGTATTCTTGGGCTTCCCTTGTGGCTCAGCTGGTAAAGAGTCCATGTGCAGTGTGGGGACCTGGGTTCGATCTCTGGATTTGGAAGATCCCCTCGAGGAAAGGCTACCCACTCCAGTGTTCTGGCCTGGATAATGCTGTGGACTATATAGTCCATGGGGTCACAAAGAGTTAGACACGACTGAGCGACTTTCACTTTCATACCCTCATAGCATATATATGTCTACATGAGTGTGTAAAGATCCCAGGGCAGACAAATTTAAGATTTTGAATCTTAAATTTTAATGAGAAATATGATGATATGGGGTGGGAGGTGGGAGGGGGCCTCAGGATTGGGAACTCATGTACACCTGTGATGGATTCATGTCAGTGTATGGCAAAACCAATACTGTATTGTAAAGCAAAATAAAGTAAAAATAAAAATTAAAAAAATTAATGAGAAATAAATGGTGACTTTTTATAAAACTTATAGGCATATGGCACTCATTCTTTTTTTTCCTAAAAATGTCTGAATATGTGACCACATAGTCAATATTGAAAACAACAGCTGTCCCATGCCCTGTGAGATTGCATGTCAGCAGGAGAGTTTGGTGAGCTCCAGTTCATAGGGTCACAGAGTCAGACACAACTGAGCATGCATGCACCACCTCCAGGAAAGTTTGATACTTCTACTGCTTCTGCTTCTACAGGAGCATGTCTCTGTAATCAGCCCTCCCTGACCTTCTTTCATCTCCATCAAGGAAGTTAAAAAAATTACGACTGATTTGGGACAGGGCTAAGAGCCCTAGTTCCACAGCCATATAGTTTGTTAGTTTCCCCTATGTTAGTAAAGCTAAAATTGAGGGTTTCATCACCTGGTTAGCCTCTGAAGTTTTAGTCTAGTGGGCTCAGGTGTAGCCTTAACTTCATTTGATGACCACATGGAAGAGATACAAGATGGTAGAGAGCTTAAGGCTACCAACCACACAACTTAGGAAATAAAGATTCCTTAGATTAAGGAGGGTTGAGTTTATCTTTAAAGTACAACTCATGATTATCTTTAGCAGCTTACCCAAGGGGTTCCAGTCTCAGCATCATTTATTCTTCTGAATGTCATAGAACATATAAATGTAGAATTCATAGTCTCTCCGCTTTAGCATTAAAACAAAGGAAGATTTCATGACTAATGAGCTATACTGAATAGTCGGGAATACTTTAGATAAGTTGCTTTATCCATCCTAATTCCCTTCCTTATATGTGTGTGCTTGCATAGCCACTCAGTCATGTCCAGCTGTTTGCAACCCCATGGACTGTAGCCTGCCAGGCTCCTCTGTCCATGGAATTTTCCAGGCAAGAACACTGGAGGGAGTTGCCATTTCCTCTTCCAGGGGTCCTCCTGACCCAGGGATTGAACCTGCGTCTCTTGCATCTCCTGCATTGGCAGGAGATCGTGCCACCTGGGAAGCCCTCCTTACTTACATAAATCTTTCATTTCTCCAATAGGTTGTTCGGTTTTTACAAGGGGATTCTACCACCCATCTTGGCTGAAACACCGAAAAGAGCAGTAAAGGTAAGCGACATATGCCTTCCCATCAAGTGAGAATGGACTTAGTGCTTCAGCATTAGCACATCCCACAATGAGTCATGTGACATTAATGGGAATTAAATGTGAAATACTGAAATTTTTATATAGAAATCATATTTTTATCATAATTAGACTTGGTCATTCTCTCAAATATTGCTATATTGGTTTGTGGATTTCTTTCTCCAGGTAAAAGCATTCCCTTCTAATGGTGAAGTTACACAGAAAGCACAGTGGTAAATGAAATTCATGTAATCAAACCACAGCAGCCACAAAAGAGCTTGGACTTTTTCTCAAGGCAATGCATAAACTTGCCTTTGGAGCAATAATTAGTAAAGAGAGAGAGGAGAGGAGGGAGGAGAGGTAGAAAAACCTTCCCTAAATCATTCTCATTTTATATACAGAATGAACTAATACATTATATTTCTTTGTGTGTGGTTCTTATATAACCCATTTATTTGGTGTGCTAACTTCATTTTTCCACCCTGGTCTCCTCTGTTAAATTATTCTATACTTGTTTTTACAAAATTACTAGCAATCCTTCCACTACATTGATTTCCATTCTTTAATCACAGAACTATGGAGTTTTTTTAAGATTTTTTTCTTTAATGTAGACCATTTTAAATGTACTGGATCTGTTACAATATTGCTTCTGTTTCCTGTTTTGGTGTTTTGGCCACAAGGCATGTGGGATCTTAACTCCCTGACCAGGAATCAAACTCGCAACCCCTGAATTGAAACATGAAGTCTCCACCACTGGACCGCCAGGGAAGTCCCTCCTATGGAGGTTTAAGTACTCCTTGCTGGTTCAGTATCTGGATATGAACATGGAGATCTAGCAGGACCTCCAGGGGAAAGTGAAAGTCACTCAGTCGTGTCCAACTCTTTGTGACCCCATGGACTGTTCCCTTCTCCAGGGGATCTTCCCAACCCAGGGATCGAACCCAGGTCTCCCACAATGCAGGCGGATTCTTTACCAGCTGAGCCACTGGGGAAGCCTCCTGATCTAGCAGGACCTCCAAAGGAAAAAGAAATAAATCTGATCATGCTTTTTTCTAGGTTCTTTCAGACAGAAGTCCTGATCACAGTGACTCTGATGGCATTGTCCCCTCCCCCACACCACCGCCATCACCAAATACAGCTTTGCCTTTCCATAATAAAGATAACATAAACTTAAAGACTTCCTCTCCAACTGATGACATAAAGCTTTTTTCTCACACATTACTCAATTTGTATGCCCAACATTCCTGAAAGGTAAGAGAAAGCAGCTTATATGCTTATACTCAGTTAATCAAGATGACTGGGTTAAAAATTATGATTTTTAAAAAACCAACGTATATACACAGACATCAAAGTTTTACTCATGTGAAAATGGAGATTTAATAAGATTCCATTCCGGTCTAGAGTGCAGAAAGCAAAGCTTTAAAATGTTTTTCCTGTATAAATTCACCTCTTCATTGCTATAGTTTTTGTGATTTTATATTATTACTTCAATACAAATTTCATTATAAGGATCTGAATCGCAATAGAGAATCTGGAAAAAGTTCACCAAAGTACGCAAGAGGGCTGAATTGAATTATGAAATGGCTTCACTTGATAAAAGATTGCCCAAGTAAACAAACAGAGCATACTTCCTGTTCAAGGAAAGTCACTTTGTCTCCACGGAATAATATATTCATTTGTTCAGAGTTTTACATGTATAAATAAAGTAAACTGTAATTACAGTTTTTCCTGGAATACTTTTCCTTAATACTATATGTTGGAGACAATTTAAGCTTTTAGAGGATTAACGTTTATCAATGTTGAGCAGTCTTTTATGGAAGAAAAAAAAATTGAGCTTTACAAAACTGAGCTAGTCTCAACTTTAAAAAAACAATGCTCCCTGCCAGAACAATGGTTAACAGATGAACTTTTGGGCAACTGGATATGGTGTATGTGTCCCAGACATCTTGTTTCAAGTAGATTTTACCTTAAAATTATTGAGACATATGGTAAGTATGTTGGCTTTTTAAGTATGACTTCGAGTTAAGTGTATCTTTGCCAGATGGATAGCACCAGTTTTTCAACACAATTTATGAAAACATTCCTTTTATAGATATTTATCTTAGGATTTGTGAGGAAAATGATCATCTGATTGCAACGATTTCATACATCATAAACTGCTTTATTGTATGCCCTAACAGTTTACTTTGAAAAAATATTCAGGCCATAGATATATACACACATGTATACATATGTATATATGGTCTCTGAAATTATGTATATATATGTGTATATAGAGAGAGAAATAGATAAGGTCTAGAAACAGATAATTTTTGTCTGTACTTTATTCTTTGAATGAATTTCAGCATTAAAATAATAATATTCATTGATGCTAAATAAATGAAACTCCCCTTCACAAACAGAGACAGAATTAGTATTGCTGTTAGCAAAAGGAAATGAAGACTCTGAAAGAGACCAGTTGGTTGCTCAGAGATGGCAGGCACTACGTGCTGGATTCCAGGATCTAGTTTTGAGCATCACAGGTCTGGAAACACCATCAGTTCATGGTCAGACTCTCAGGGACTGCTTAATGCCATCCAAACTCACAAAATATTATATATTGTGAAGTCTTCTTGTTCACCACTGTATCCTTTACACTTATCACAGTGCCTACGAGTAGATGTTCCATGGATATTAGATGAATAAATGGAACATGTGTAACAGGAACTTCCCTGGTGGCTCAGTGGTAAAGAATCTGCCTGCAATGCAGAAGACCCGGGTTCAATCCTGGGTTGGGAAGATCCCCTGGAGAAGGAAATGGCTATCCATGCCTGTAGAATCCCATGGACAGAGGAGCCTGGAGGGCTACAGTCCATGTGGTCACAAAGAGTCAGACACAACTGAGCAAATAGCACTTTCACTTTCATGTAACAAGAAACAGAAAGAAAATTTATTACTTTATAACAGGAGAATTCCTGTCCTGTTCCCCCAAATTCCCACATCTACTATTCAGAGTTTCCGAAAGGCCGAGACTTCCATTTCCAGCCAAGATGAAGTCACAGGGACCAGATTTACTCTGCTGCCTGAAACAGCAAAAACAGAAAATGAACAAAATATATGAAACCAGAATATTTTTAAGACACTGGACATGAAACAAAGAGGAAGAGTCATACCTGAGATGCAAAACAGATGAGATGTGCCCTGCAAATTGCCCCAACTCACTGCCTTGAGTTCTCAGCTCACGAATACACAGGAGAAATCCAGTTGACTGCCTCAACCATTGGACTCCCTGGGTTGAGAAAGAGCTGAGAAGCTAGGAGGGAAAGGCATCTAGAGTTCGCAGGACAGAGCACCAGACAAAGAGAGATCTGCATAGAGAGAGACACCTAAGATCTGCAGAGGGACAGCTCCAGGATCCAGCTGACCAGGGCACACGTGAAGAAACTAGCGAGGCCTGGAAAGACTGGTCAGAAGGATTCGCGGAAACAGTGCTGGGCAGTCACACAGGACTGGGAATAGTGCCTGTTACCACCAACCAAACTGGGAGGCTTCAAAATGTATAGGGCATTGAGAGCGGTACCCAGAAGGGTTTGCTTCTGTGATGGGGAATAGTCAGTCCTAGTCTGGGCACTTCTCAAGGCCTACTTGTTAAAAGTATGACCCAAATGGATCAGACTGTTTCCCTGTAATGTAACTGCCTCTCAGAACAGATGATCTGAGAGGTCAGCTTAATCATCAAAATGTTTAGTGAGCAATGAAAGTACCCTTCAGAGGGCTGGGTCACCCAGGTAAACCGTGCTCATCTCCCCTGTCCAACCACAGCTTGACACTTCTCCAGGGACCACACAGCCTGTCCTCCAGGTCCAACCCCTCTCCCAGCCAGACTACCAATTTAAAGGTTCCAGTAGATAGATTATGTATACCATAGTAATTTGGATTTCAGATTTTATATTCAAGATTCCCAAAACCCTGACTGACTATAAAGGTTTTCTAAACTCTTTACTACACATTTGCATGACTTTGAATAGGTAACATTACTACATGTTGTTGTTATTATTCAGTTGCTAAATCATGTCCAACTCTTTGCAATGCCATGGACTGTAGCACTCCAGACTCCTCTGTCCTTCACTATTTCCAGTGATGCCATCCAACCATCTCATCCTCTGTCAGGCCCTTCTCCTGCCCTCAATCTTTCCAAGCATCAGGGTCTTTTCCAATGAGTAGCTCTTGACATTAGGTGGCCGAAGTATTGGGGCTTCAACATGTTGACTCTCCTAATTTCATCCTTGAAGAGTGTAATCTCATATCTTATGTGATAGAGTAACTTTATCACTTCTCTGACTAAATATTATGGAGGCAATAAAGGATTAGTGCTGCATAGAAAGGAATTAAAACAACAATTAATCGAGTTCTTAAGAATATAGTCTAGTATAATATCTTTTAAACTTTACACATGGGAGACATTCAATAAACATCTGTTGAATGAGTGAATATTTTTAGCTAATAATGGGTTTCACATTGTAATGACATTACATTATTTTAATATTGTTGGAAATCCATTTTAAAAGATTTTAACTTTTCCTTTCTTGAGATATTGTTTTATTTATATTCAGTAATTTAGACTTTGATCGCAAAGGTAGAAATTAAGACAAGTTTGTTTTTTTTTAAGTTCAAAGCACTATTTCTTTCATAGAATATGTAATATATATTGTTCATTACTTTTGGTTTAATCTATTAGCAACTTATCACTGATCTATGAGGCTTCTTTACTGCCAGGAACCTGAATTACTTCATCCCAGCCATAACCAGAATCTTCCAGGCAGACTGCTGATGAGTACCAACAAGCTAGTGGTAGCTTCTCTTTTTTTTTTTTTTTAACAGTTTTAGAAATGGGAGCATGAAAAGCCTAGAATTGCCCCAAAGTGTAGACTTGGAATTCCCTGTGAAAACTGCTTAGAGTTATAGGTCAAGTCCAGGATTCCCTGGTGGCTCAGCTGGTAAAGATTTCACCTGCAATGCAGGAGACCCTGGTTCGATTCCTGAGTTGGGAAGATCCTCTGGAGAAGGGATAGCTACCCATTCCAGTATTCTTGGGCTTCCCTGGTGGCTCAGACAGTGAAGAATCAGCCTGCAGTGCAGGAGACCTGGGTTTTATCCCTGAGTTGGGAAGATTCCCTGGAGGAGGGCATGGCAGCCCACTCCAGCATTCTTACCTGGAGAATCCCCAAGGACAGAGGAGCTTGATGGGCTACAGTCCATGGGGTCACAAAGAGTAGGACATGGCTGAGCGACTAAGCACAGCCCAGCACATCAAGTCCATGTTCTCACCCTTCTTCGAGATCTCTTTGGTCTATCATTTCTTTTCATGACAAAAAGTCAGAAAGGAAAAACGCATACTCACCCTGGAAGGGAACAAGGGAATGAGGCATTCTGCGAGGTCCATCCTCTCCCAGAACTTCCTGAACTCATATGGACCCCTTAGAGCATGTTTCCAAAATATAGGCCATGACCTGTGAGCTCTGAAATCAATTTAGTGGGTCACCAGAAAAAGATTTCTGATGAAATAGAGTAGAAACAGAATGCATTACACATAGTGAAGGGGTAAACATTGTTTTACGGCAGTGTTTTGTTCCAGTTATAAATGTGTGTGTGTGCGGCATGCATGTATGAACCTGAGTTGGGTAAATAATTTTTACTTAGATTGTGGTCAAACTCTGTGGGAGAGGGAGAGGGTGGGATGATTTGGAAGAATGGCATTGAAACATGTATAATATCATATAAGAAACGAATCGCCAGTCCAGGTTCGATGCAAGATACAGGATGGTCGGGGCTGGTGCACTGGGATGACCCAGAGGGATGGTACGGGGAGGGAGGTGGGAGTGGGGTTCAGGATGGGGAACACGTGTACGCCCGTGGTGGATTCATGTTGATGTATGGCAAAACCAATACAGTATTGTAAAGAAATTAGCCTCCAATTAAAATAAATAAATTTAAATTTAAAAAAAAGTTTGAAATCTTCTGCCTTGAGGAACTCAGCTTCCAGGGTCAGGGAAGGCAAGAAGATTTCAGCAGGAAAAAAATTCTAGCACAGAGAATCTATTCCCAAACCACTAAAAATCATGGCTCAGCAGTGAGTAGTGCAGTATAGTGGTTGAGAGCAAATTCAGGCTTTGGAGTCAGACGTAGTGAGAAACCTCAATCCTTTGACTCCCTAGCTGCAGGACAGATATCTACAAATGGGAATCATGATTGCGATATAACCTGTCATATGGATTAAATGCAGTAGCCTGTGCAAAGGTCTTAACATGTTTCCTGGACCACAGCAGGCTCTCGTGAATGATCCATGTCAATGAGGAATCTATGGTTCCTTTAGTCCCAAAGTGAAGAAAGGAAATGGAAACTAAGATTATCTGAAAGTCTCCTGTGTGCTGGGACTGTCAAGAAATCTTCCTCAAGTCCTTTTACTTAAAGACTACTCTAGAAGTGAAGTCTTATGTCCTCGAGGTCAGAAAGGTCAAGCTATGCTTCCAGAGCTCAGTCAGGATTCAAACCTAGGACTGCTCATGTCAAAATCCACATAAAGTGATTATCAAAGAATCGTTATCATGATGACCATGAGAAGAGAGAAAAACCTAAATTATTTTTTGAACCCAAGACCATAACCCTTGTCCTTTTAATCATTTCTAGTACATCTTTCATCAAAACTGTGGTGGCTCCTGGTGTTACTAGTTGAACATCAGGATAGTTTCCGGGTTATTACCACCCACTAGATGGTTATTACCAAGAAGGCAGGGGTTTCTCCTTGTTTATGCTGCATCTCCAGTGTGTGAACCAAGAAATATTTGTCAAATCAGTGAAAGAATGAATTCCTGCTCTATGGACGTCTACATCCATAGGTGATCTAAAGGACCATAGCACAAAAATCATTCCTGAGTCTTTAAAAGAATCAATCTGTCTGATGATGTAAAGACCCTTGAACTGCCCAAAGATTCATGAGAGCCATGTCTACATGTAACTACCTCTCTCTAACAACAGAATATTATCTGGCTTTCAAACCTACATTTTTTTTCTTGCTCCATTGTACCGGGTTATAAAGTAATAAAGTAGAAGACATTTAAGACCATAAAATGCCCATGCCATTTCTGTAGTCTTGAGAATCAGACCCTAGCAGGGCCTAAGAGTGTGTTTTATCAGTGATTTTGGCAGGGTACCTAACAGAGAATCCAGGAGCAAAGCATCATGTTCAACCAGATTGTTGTCCAAAATGCATAGCATAGAAAGAGAGGAGAAAATTTTATTTGGGGCATATTATACAAAGTGACTGATTAGATTTGCCTCCATAGAAATCCCTTCACAGAGAAAATTATATTAAACATCAACTATTGAAAGAACCAACAAAATCTTCATCATCATCAACAGATTTTAAAGGGAAGATTAAACAGCTGTCTTTCTTCATTCAGATTGAGGACAGTTTTACTTTCAGGCAGGGGACAGATTAGATGTGTCCTTGTTGGGTCCTTTCCTAGTTTATCATGGCATCTTCATCATCATTGAGTGTTTAGAAATCCCATGGAACAGTAGAGATACACAGCAATATAAATGCGAGTTACAGCCTAGAAGTGGGTGTCTTTTATAAGGGGGTTAGAAAATTGGGCATTCACTGGGAGAGCAGGTCATAGAGAAAACATAGGACACCGAAGACTTCGGGTCTCTATGCCTATAATTTTGAATCACTGCCATAAAAAAGAAGTCTATTGATGTCTAGGGAAACTGAAAATGGTCATGGTAAATGGCAGCTGTATGGTTCATTTACTGCTATAAAGGATTCCATCAGCTCTTCTGTAGGTTATTATAGCTGCATTTAAAAATGTGAATGTTCAAGTAAGATTCAATAGCAACTACCCGAGACTGGATTAAAAACTGTGTTCGATGGTTTATCATTTTTTAAGTCGCTAGTGAATATAATGATTTACTAAAGAAATTTGAGTCAATTTAAAGGTTTGCTGCAGGAAATTGTTATAAACCTCTGAGTTTGGTTTTGTTTCACAGTTTTTCACCTTTGAGCAGTACAAGAAATTGCTTGGATATGTGTCTCTGTCACCAGCATTGGTAAGTGAGAGTATTTATTATACTTAAGTGTGTGTGTTATTTCATAAAGCAAAATCTGGAAACAAAAGCCCTTTTGATTCCCCAAGCTCAGCTACTAAAATATGAATTTGAGTTATTCAATGTTCAGCTACTTGTTGAAAGCCATCTTCCTAATAACTCACAATTTAGCTATTTTATAGCTCCCAGTGATGAATTTATGATAATAATGATATGTGTGGAAAGGCCCATATGAGATATGGTCAAGAATATAAAATAAAGGGTACATTTGTCAAAGACTCCTTTAAACCCCAAAAAATGCATGTGTTTACATACATACTACACATATCTATTTATGTGAAAGTCAATGTACCTAAAATTATTTCCTAACAGGTCACTTTTCCAGCTTTTGCTCAAGCTGTAGTAAGTCTAGGACTTCAGGTCACTCTGTGGTCAGATGCACTTTGAGGAGCCTTTTATAGTTGGGGAGAATAGTGATCTTACAATGTCAGATCAACTATTACATAAAAGTCACTTGGTGATTTGAACATTTGTAGATACCACTCCTTTCTTTCTTAGTGATTTTGTTGCTTTTCACAAAACAAGTTAAATTATATTGGCCAAGTATGTTGTATGAGTACAGCGAGAACCCCAGAAAGAGCCAGTGCAATAATTTCTCCTCAAAGTCTGCAAAACAAGACTAAACTAAACTAAATCTACCTTGGCCCTCCAAGTGACAACATGCTTTCTAACCTCTACGAATGTACCTTACAACGTACCTTCCATCCTCCAGTTTACCTGGCAGTTTACCAGCCAACGGGGCGGCATTCTGAGCTTCAGCTCTTTAGTTACTTTGCATGCTCAGATGCTTCAGTGTCCAACTCTTGGCGACCCTATGGATCCTAGCCCACCAGGCTGCTCTGTCCATGGGATCCTCCAAGCAAGAATACTGGAGAGGGTTGCCATGTTCTCCCTCCAGGGGATCATCTGGATCCAGGAATTCAAAACTGTGCCTCCCACGGCTTTTGCATTGCAGGGGGATTCTTTACTGCTGAGCCACCGGGGAAGCAGTAATTCACTGGGCTTCCCCGGTGGCTCAGCGGTAAAGAATCCCCTTGCAATGCAGGAGACGTGGGTTCTACCCCTGGGTCTGGAAGATCCCCTGGAGAAGGAAATGGCAACCCACTCCAGTATTCTTGCCTGGGAAATCCCATGGACAGAGGAGCCTGGCGGGCTACAGTCTGTGGGGTTGCAAAATAGACATGACTGAGCAACTAAAGAACACCAAAGATTGATTAAGAATTAGCTGCTATTTAAAAAAAAAAAAAAAATCATACATGCTCCCTTTCTAGGAAGGCTCCAGTTAAGAAACCCAATAGTGTTGCTTTGTGTTACGACAAGGAAACCTCTGGTCCAGGCTCCTGCTTAAACAAAGGGGCTGTGAGGAGGCCTCTCATGGAAGGAGAAGTGGTAGCATGAGTCCTAAAATTAATTTATTCCTCAGTGTCTTCCCTGAATGTCTCCCTTCACTTTGGAAACATCTTGTTAAGAAGAGGATGGTTTCCAGAGGGTCAGCTGGGTGTTCCTGGGTAGAGCACCTGTAGCATGTGAGAGACCATGCTTCTCTCTTGATAACTCAAAAAGAAAAGCATTTGGCCACTCCAGATCCTTTCACTGGATTCATGCAAACTGTATACGGTTTTTCTCTTTTCCTGACCTCATTTGTTTCAGTTTCTCTTTGATACAGCTAGACACTTAAACAGCCGTTGAATGTCCCTTGGTGCTCTCCCTTGAAAAGCCTGGGAGGCTGGGAACCTGACAGTTAGCGCTGTCTCTGGAACAACCAGAGTAACATGATATGCTGATAGCTGATCAATGCTTTTGACAAGGGACGCTGAACACTAGTTCTGACAGCAAATGTAGCTGAGTTTTATAGAAGAACAAAAAAGTGAATTACTTGGAAGTTGCATGTAGTAATAAAAACCTGAACATCTGGATTTTAGCTTTTTTCAGTCAGAGGAGTTTGGGACTAGTATTTTTTCTTTTTCTTCTGCTTTTGGCTTCCATGATGGGAGTCTGAGATAAATGAATAAAGTATTTGGTCTGTTACCCTATACAGATATGTTTAAAATTGTGATGAAGGGGCATTAAAAGAAAAATTGTTAGTTATTCTCTCCTGAAATCTGTGTAAAACCTTGTTCTTCCTCTTTGTGCAACAGTGACAGTGGTTTTTAGTAACAGTAACAGCAATTTACAAGAGGCTTTCACACATGATTTTGACCTTCATAATAATCTTATTAAATACAAAGATTAGATATTATAGTCTCCATTTTACAGATGAGAAAACTGTGGCATAAAAAATTCATTGTTTTTTTTTTTTTTTCATGAAAAGGCATTTTATTTTAAATATAGTAATGTGTACACATCAATCCCAAACCCCCAAGTTATCCCTCCCCTCCTCCCTTCCCCTCTGGTAATAATGTTTGTTCTCTAAGTATGTGAATCTGTTTCTGTTTTGTAAATAAGTTCATTTGTATCACTTTTTTTTTTTTTTTTAGATTCCAAATGTAAGTGATATCCTATGAGATTTGTCTTTGTTTGACACATTTCGCTTAGTGGTAATTTCCAGGTCCATCCATGTTCTTGCAAATGGAAGTATTTCATTCTTTTTAATGGCTGAGTCATATTCCATTGTATGTACCACATTGCCTTTAAAAGATTCATTTATACAGAGTTGCCGCTGACACACGTGTTGTTTTTGTGTGAATTATGAAAAGGTGCTCCTTTCTCCTGACTAATGGCTTTCCAGAACTCCCACTTGGCAAATAGGGTGCAGGGTGATTTCAGCCTCCACATGCACCTATGTGCGTAAACTACTGTACATGGCAGCTTTGGTCACACAGCCAATAAGATGGCAGAATCACAACCTAAACCCAGACCCCCTGGCCCTGGATCCTGCCCTGGTTCCATCTTGCCTCCCCTTCTAAGGATATAGAACATTGTTTTCTCCCTTTTCTCTCTTCGTCTCCTATTACAGACTCCTAATAAGAGCTTCTGTTCTTTACTCTTCATTGGCTTCTTTCTTCTCCTAGTTGTATATAGTATAACTTCTCCTGGAGTTTGAGCTTCAGCACTAAAGAATTATTTTTTCCAACATCTGTTTGAAGGCTTGAAACTTTATTTTGTTTTCCTGCCAAGTATGTGTGTTTTAATAGTTGTAGTTATTTAAGTTTCTGAAAAAAACCCTTCAGCATTCTATTCAGAAGAAAATTCTAAAAGTTGTTCTTTCCTAGTGCAGAAATTCTTAACAGGTAGAAAATAACTCGAGACACAGTTACCTTTTGCTGAATGTTCTAGATTTCATTTGAGCCCTTCAAGACAACCTAGCAATTTCTGACCTCAACTTTTATCCCTCAGCTTCTAGGTCTGGAAGAATAGGGCTCAATTTAAAAAAAACAGATAAAGGAAGAATTTTAAAATGATTTTTTGTTTCTTAACTTCCTAGAATAGTGACTCTAAGAATGTGGCTATATATTTAAATATTTTCAACCATACTCTTTGGTTACCTGAAATTTACTTTTTATAAACATTTTATTGCTGGTTCTGCTCCTTGAATTTTTTATATGCTCGCTGAATGTGTTTAAGCAGTTGTTTAAAAACGAAGCTCTCCTTTTACTAAGTCAAACTCTTAATTGTTACATGCGCAGATGTTTTAGTATCCACCTTAAATACATAAAACAACCTTGCTTTTCATTAAAGGACAAAGTCATTGTTGATGGGGCTTTGACGTTTTATTTTGAATTGTTAGGATGTGGTTTGTGGCTTCTGTAATTTCTGCTTCACGAATTGTCAGCATCGAATCAAGATCTAAAGCTGTTTAGTAATGGTATATGGTGCATTTATGTGAGTTTCTCCATTCTCATTATAACATTCAGCTGCATAGTGTAATGAGTAAGATGTTTAACCTCATACACATGATAACTTGTTTTAAAGTATTGATTGACTTAATTTTTCTAGACATTTGCCGTTGCTGGACTGGGATCTGGACTAACAGAAGCCATCGTGGTCAACCCTTTTGAGGTAGTAAAAGTTGGCTTGCAAGCCAATCGGAACAAATTTACAGAGGTAATCATTTAACGTTTTCCTATTGTTGAGGGAATGTAAAAAATTATTTTTCAGTATATAGTATAAAATTATGAACCCTTCTCCTAGCCACTTGTTAAAGCCATACTAGCTTATTGGTTTGTTTTTTTTTTTTTTTCCATACTAGCTTATTGTTAAGGAAGTAGCGTAAGAAAAAGTCAAACTTCTTCCACAGGAAAGTGCTAACAAAAAAGCACTAAAGTCTGATGGACAAACACGTTTAGACATTTTTATTTTAGAGTTGCAATGAAATGTATAATGACTTATTTGGAAATATTTTCTCTGCTTTTGGCAAAACCTCTATTTCACATTTTACTAGAATAGACTGTAGCAAAAAACCACTGAGGTGATAATATTGTCGTGCTTTTTTAAATAAAAATTATGAAATCATTTTTTCAAAATTACTTCATTCCCTACTCCACCCACTGCCTTCCCCCAAAGATTCTGATAATCTGTCAAGCTTGTCCTTTGGTTAAATCTGAATGAGCGGGTTACTAAACCTGAGTAGACGTCGCCACGTGGACAATGATGGGTCTTGACATTTAATCACTGGTACATGATGTTCCATGAAGACAGCTTCCCTTGGTCTGTGCTGCCTTCACTTCCTTCCAGTTGCCTAATAATTCCCTTTAAACCACCAAGTCCAATTGTTCTTCTTTTATTCTTTTGGGTGCCAAGCCGAAGGTAGGAAAAAAATAAGGAGATTGGCAGTTGAAGTCCTTTCTTAGCATTTGAATTTACTTCCACAACTGGGTAGCATGTGGTATAAATTGGTCTAGAGGTTCTGCTGACCTGAATTTCTCTGTAGCAAAGCTCCCCTGCCTACCACTTAAGCAGCTGCTAATGGGTGGAGACCCCGCTCACTCCCACCCCACTTCCTGTCTGCTGATACTGCCTAAGAGCTCTCTGGCAGCTTCCTGAGCAGAGCTATGGGAAAGAGACAGAGCCCTACTCACCTTAGCTGCCAAGGCCTACGGAGGACAGGGCTGGGCTACTACAGCTCCTCAGATGAGGTCAGTCCTAATTAAGGGAGATTTTTTTTTAAGTTTCAAAAGGTTGTCCTAATTGCAGAGATACACAGCACTTTAGAAAAGGCTGAGAATTCCTGTATTGCCCTACTCCGTTTCTGTTTTGCTTTTTCTCTATTCTTCCTTGAATGATGGGAAAGATGGCAGGGACCAGAAGGAAATAAAAAGAAACACTTCTCCAATGTCCTATCAATATGGAGCATTTAAGACAGCCCCCATGGAATCTGCTCAAGGAAAATTTGATTTGTTAGACGGGGAGAATTACCAGCTAGGAGAATTGGAGCTCCCCATTCAGTGTCCTATTTTACCTACTGGGAAGCGTGTCTTGGGGCAGGAAGGAGTGAGCAAAAGAATACACAGGCCTTCCAACTGCAGTCCTTCATCAAGACAGCGTGTAAGTAAAGAAACACAAAATGGGACAGAGCACCAAGAAGCAGTCACAGGAGTGAAAATGACGAATTATCATAGCACGCCTGCTCTCACCTAATGTTCTTTTTCTCTGCTCTGCCTTCAAGGAGGTTCTGCACTGAGGCCATGTAAGCCCTGGTTATGTTGTGCATGTGCCAAGGCCTTGCTAGAACACATTAAATGCCCTTGCAGCCCAACACAAGAATGCTGCATGTGCCCGTGGGCCTGGTTCATTGACCAAGTGTGGTCTGTGTAAATTGTTGGTGTATATGCAACTGTTTTTTTTTAAGTTGGGGAGAGAGAGGAACTTGTTTGGTGTTGTTTCTTTTGCAGAATTCACTAAACTGCATTCAGAATTCATTTACTTAGACAAAATACAATCTATTGGGTTCCTTATAAAATGTTTGTCGTATTACATCAACTAGTCAGAACGTAGTAACAGAGGGATCACATAGGTCACAGGTGTCAGCATTTATTTCCAGCAGTTATCAGGATTCAGTAGCTGATCAGAGGTGACACTTTGTAGGCAATATTGATCAAATTGAAAAGTAATGCATAGTCACCCAGCATAAAGTATTGGGGCTATCCCTATTACGAAAAAAACTGAGAGAAAGAAGTGACATGATAAAAACAGCATATTTCAGATCTAGTCATTTAAAACCAACTACCCTTTCAGAGAAGGCAATGGCACCCCACTCCAGTACTCTTGCCTGGAAAATCCCATGGGCAGAGGAGCCTGGTAGGCTGCAGTCCATGGGGTCGCAAAGAGTCGGACACAACTGAGCAACTTCACTTTCATTTTTCACTTTCATGCATTGGAGAAGGAAATGGCAACCACTCCAGTGTTCTTGCCTGGAGAATCGCAGGGACGGGGGAGCCTGGTGGGCTGCCATCTATGGTGTCGCACAGAGTTGGACACCGCTGAAGCCACTTTGCAGCTTAGCAGTGCCATTTTGGGCAAGTGCAGATTGAGAGCAAGAGGAGAAGGGGATGACAGGGAATGAGATGGTTGGATGGCATCACTGACTCAATGGACATGAGTTTGAGCAAACTCCAGGAGATAGTGAAGGACAGGGTAGCCTGGTGTGCTACAGTCCATGGGGTCACAAAGAGTCAGACACAACTTAGTAACTGAACAACAGCAAATGTGATAATATATACAAAGGTCTTAACAGAGTCTGGTACATTATAGGCACTCAACCAATAACAATTTCTAGATGTAAATTGATCCTAGAAACACTTAAGGTTTACGAAATAGATTTATCTTGAGATATGTTCCAGTTAATAGTAACAGCCCACTCCAGTTGTGGGTGTAAAAACAGCTTACTGGGCAATGGTTCCCTTAGGTCATTCCCAACTGACAATACAATCCATTTAGGTAAATTCTTAAGGGAAGGCAGCCCAGTTTCATTACCTACTGAGGTCTTTAAACTCAAAGGAGGTCTGTTATCATAAACAGTAGTAGTTGGCTATCTGTTTACTGTAAATAACTTGCGTGTAGCAGCAGAAGTTTGAGAGGAAACTAAAAACATTTGAAGCCACTTTGGAAAGAGTTCTACCTCAATCAATATGTTCTTCCTTCAGAAGAGTCATATCAAGTAAGCATATATTCTTCATCATGTTTCATGGTCACCTCACCTGGAGGTTGTGAACGAAGCTTATTTTCAGCCTCTTCAGTCAATTACTAGCTATGATTTTTAAAAAAAAGAAGAAGAAGAAGATACCCCATGCCGAAGGCAAAGGAGAAGCCCCAGCAAGACAATAGCAGGGGCGAAATCACATTTAGAATCAAACCCCATATGCACCAGAGAAGTTCGGAGGGCTTAAACAAAACCTTGTGCACGCCAGGACCCAGACCCCACAGAGATTGAGCTAGACCAGTCCTTTAAGTGTTTGAGTGTCTCCCATGGAGGCACGGGTCATCGGTGGCTTGCCACATGGGCAGGGGCTCTGGGTGCCGCAGATCTGGGTGACACAGCATGTGGCTTCTTGGAGGAGGTCTCCATTAACCCCACCATAGAGCTGCAAGCAGACGACCCACACACTGCAGAATAATTATACCAAATAAATTCTGGCACTGTTAAGAAAGTTCTAGGACCCACAACAGATTTCCCAACCTGGGGATCTGGCAAAGGGACTGAGAATCCCCAGGGAATTTGACTTTGGAGGCCAGTGGGATTTGATTACTGTACTTACACAGGATTGGGAAAACAGACTCTTGGAGGACAGAAACAAAACCTTTTGCAAAGCAGGACCCAGGAGAAAGGAGCAATGACCCCACAAGAGACTGACCCAGGCTTGCCTGTGAGTGTCCAGGAGTCTCCGGCAGAGACAGAGGTGGACAGTGGCCTGCTGCAGGGTCAGGGGCACTGAATACAGCAGTGCGTGCGCAAGACCTTTGGAAAGAGGTCCCCACTATCTTCCTACCCCTGCCACAGCTTGGTCTCAGGTCAAACAACAGGGAGGAAACACAGCCCCACCCAGCAATAGAAAATTAGATTAAAGATTCACTGAGCATGGCCCTGCCCATCAGAACAAAACCCAGTTTCCCCCACAGTCAGTCTCTCCCATCAGAAGCTTCCATAAGCCTCCTCATCCATCAGAGGGCAGACAGAATGAAAACCACAATCACAGAAAACTAATCAAACTGATCGCTTGGACCACAGCCTTGTCTAACTCAGTGAAACTATGAGCCATGCCATGTAGAGCCACCCAAGATAAATGGGTCATGGTGGAGAGTTCTGACAAAACGTGGTTCACTAGAGAAAGAAAGAAAGAAAGACAGAAAGTGAAGTTGCTCAGTCTTTCTTGTGTGACTCTTCGTGACCCCATGGACTGTAGCCTACCACGCTCCTCTGTCCATGGTATTTTCAAGGCAACAGTACTGGAGTGGGTTGCCATTTCCTTCTCCAGAGGATCTTCCCAAACCAGGGATCGAACCTGGGTCTCCCGCATTGTAGGCAGACACTTTACCATCTAAGCCACCAGGTCCACTGGAGAAGGGAATGGCAAACCACTTCACTTATTCTTCCCTTGAGAACCTCATGAACAGTATGAAAAGACAAAAAGATATGCCACTAAAAGATGAAATACCAGGTCAGTAGGTGCCCAATATGCTACTGGAGAAGAAATAACTCCAGAAAGAATGAAGAGACAGAGCCAAAGCAAAAACGCCCAGTTGTGGATGTGACTGGTGATGGAAGTAAAGTCTGGTGCTGTAAAGAACAATATTGCATAGGAACCTGGAATGTTAGGTCCATGAATCAAGGTAGATTGGATGTGGTCAAACAGGAAATGGCAAGGGTGAACATTGACATTTTAGGAATCAGTGAACTGAAATGGACTGGAATGGGTGAATTTAAGTCAGATGACCATTGTATCTTCTACTGTGGGCAAGAATCCCTTAGAAGAAATGGAGTAGCCCTCATAGTAAGCAAGAGTCCAAAATGCAGTACTTGGATGCAACCTCAAAAACAACACAATGATCTCTGTTCGTTTCCAAGGCAAACCATTCAATACCTCAGTAATCCAAGTCTATGCCCCAACCACTAATCCGAAGAAGCTGAAGCTGAACTGTTCTATGAAGACCTAAAGACTTTCTAGAACTAACACCCAAAAAAGATGTCCTTTTCATCATAGGGGACTGGAATGCAAAAGTAGGAAGTCAAGAGATACCTGGAGTAACAGGCAAGTTTGGCCTTGGCATACAAAATGAAGCAGGGCAGAGGCTAACAGAGTTTGGCCAAGAGAATGCACTGGTCATAGCAAACACACTTTTCCAAAAACACAAGAGATAACTCTACATATGGTCAATACTGAAATCTGATTGATTATATTCTTTGCAACTGAAAATGGAGAAGCTCTATGCAGTCAACAAAAACAAGACCTAGAGCTAACTGTGGCTCAGATCATGAGCTCCTTATTGCAAAATTCAGACTTAAATTGAAGAAAGTAGTGGAAACCACTAGACCATTCAAGTATGATCTAAATCAAACCCCTTATGATTATACAGTGGAAGTGACAAATAGATTCAAGGGATTAGATCTGATAGACAGAGTGCCTGATGAACTATGGACAGCGTTTCATGACATTGTACAGGAGGCAATGATCAAGACCATCCCCAAGAAAAAGAAATGCAGAAAGGAAAAATGGTTGTCTGAGGAGGCTTTACAAATAGCTGAGGAAAGAAGAGAAGCTAAAGACAAAGGAGAAAAGAAAAGATATACCCATCTGAACGCAGAGTTCCAAAGAATATTGAGGAGAGAAAAGAAACCCTTCCTCAGTGATCAATGCAAAGAAATAGAGGAAAACAATAGGATGGGAGAGACTAGAGATCTCTTCAAGAAAATTAGAGATACCAAGGGAATATTCCATGCAAAGAGAGGCACAATAAAGGACAGAAATGGTATGGACCTAACAGAAGCAGAAGATATTAAGAAGAGGTGGAAAGAATACACAATAAGAACTATACAAAAAAGATCTTCATGACCCAGATAATCATGATGGTGTGATCACTCACCTAAGAGCCAGACATCCTAGAATGTGAAGTCAAGTGGGCCTTAGAAAGCATCACTATGAACAAAGCTAGTGGAGGTGATGGAATTCCAGTTGAGCTATTTCAAATCCTGAAAGATGATGCTGTGAAAGTGCTGCACTCAATATGCCAGCAAATTTGGAAAACTCAGCAGTGGCCACGGGACTGGAAAAGGTCAGTTTTTATTCCAATTCCAAAGAAAGGCAATGCCAAAGAATGCTCAAACTACTGCACAATTGCATTCATCTCACATGCTAGTAAAGTAATGCTCAAAATTCTCCAAGCCAAGCTTCAGCAGTACATGAACTGAGAACTTCTAGATGTTCAAGCTGGATTTAGAAAAGGCAGAGAAACCAGAGATCAAATTGCCAACATCCGTTGGATCATAGGAAAAAGCAAGAGGGTTCCAGAAAAACATCTACTTCTGCTTTATTGACTACCCCAGAGCCTTTGACTATGTCGATCACAACAAACTGTGGGAAATTCTTAAAGAGATGGGAAAACCAGACCACTTTACCTGCCTCCTGAGAAATCTGTATGCAGGTCAGGAAGCAACAGTTAGAACTGGACATGGAACAATGGATTGGTTCCAAGTTGGGAAAGGAGTACATCAAGGCTGTATATTGTCACCCTACTTATTTAACTCATATTCAGAGTACATCATGTGAAATGTGGGGCTGCATGACTCACAAGCTAGAATCAAGATTGCCAGAGGAAATATCAACAACCTCGGATACGCAGATGACACCACCCTTATGGCAGAAAGCTTAGAAGAACTAAAGAGCCTCTTGATGAAAGTGAAAGAGAAGAGTGAAAAAGTTGGCTTGAAACTCAACATTGAAAAAACTAAGATCATGGCATCCAGTCTCATCACTTCATGGCAAATAGATGGGGAAGCAATAGAAACAGTGAGAGACTAATTTGGGGTGCTCCAAAATCACTGCAGATGGTGACTGAAGCCATGAAATTTAAAGACACTTGCTTCTTGGGTGAAAAGCTATGATAAACCTAGATAGCATATTAAAAATCAGAGAAATTACTTTGCCAACAAAGGTCCATCTAGCCAAAGCTATAGTTTTTCCAGTAGTCATGTATGGATGTGAGAGTTGGACTATAAAGAAAGCTAAGTGCCGAAGAATTGATGCTTTTAGACTGTGGTGCTGGAGAAGACTCTTGAGAGTCCCTTGGACTATGAGGAGATCCAACCAGTCCATCCTAAAGGAGATCAGTCCTAAATATTCTTTGGAAGGACTGATGCTGAAGCTGAAACTCCAATACTTTGGCCACCTCTTGTGAAGAACTGACTCATTGGAAAGACCCTGACACTGGGAAAGATTGAAGGTAGGAGGAGAAGGGGATGACAGAGGATGAGATGGTTGGATGGTATCGCTAACTCAATGGATGTGAGTTTGAGCAAACTCCAGGAGTCGGTGATGGACAGGGAAGCCTGGTGGGCTGCAGTCCATAGGGTTGCACAGAGTCGGACACGGCTGAGCTACCGAACTGACTGACTGACCAGCTGTGGGGAAACACTAGATAGATGAGTTGCTCGTGGAACTGCCAGAGGGTTTGACAACGCTGTTACAAAGAGCAGAGCAGTTTCCCAGGAGGCTTATTTCACAGGAGGGTAACTCTTGCTGTTCCACCAATGGTGTGAGTTTCTCAGGCCTTGGTTCTGCGGCTCAGCCTTTCTACCTCCTTGCCTTATATTTTAACCACCATGGATTCCGACACAGGAATCGTGAATTTTCCTAATTTGTCAGCCTAGGAAACGCGAGTCCATACGGTCCTTTAAACATAAAAATTTTCCCAGAAGTCGTCTGCAGTGGAAGACAGCCAGGGTAACAGTAGTCAATATTACTCGTAATATTACACTGAAAGTATTGTGGGCAATGGTAGACTGATAAAGACGGAGCAAAAGGACTGCCACGGTCCCAGGTGTGCAGAGCACAGTCTAGAAGGAGCTCGTGGGGTGTGGGTAGATGTCTACTTGGCCTTGTGGAGAGGACATGGCTGGCAAAGGGCCAGAATGGGCCCCCTGAAGCATGGGGTGCAGGAAAAGGGCCCCTCTTGCTGGGGTCCAAGGACAGTATCGGCTGAGAGCAGACTGCCAGCGCTGGGTCCTCAGAGCAATTGTAGGTACCTTGCTGGCTTCAGCTCCCTGTTTTCCCCTCTCTGTGGTCTAGGGCTGATTTTCTAGCCAGCCAGAGGTATGTTATCCATAAAATATGCCTTCCCTCCCGGTTAGCCCTAAACTATTCTAGAAATTTCAAGGAAATTGTGGTTAATTCGGTTCCTGATATTTCCCTCATATCCTTCCAGCTTCTGTATAAAGTATTTCAATAGGTGTGCTTGTCTTGCCTCCACTTTTAAAATTACCACCATATCAGTCAAAGACTATAATCCCTGCCACACTTCTTTCAATTCCAATACCAGAATCTTGGCCAGCATCTTAAAATTCACAGTGAATAAAGAAAACCGGTCTCTAATTTAAATATGCTTGACCTTCTGTGGGGAGCAAAGTAATCACAGCTTTGTCATGCTCTGGTTTGGTTCAGTGGGTGTAAAAACATGTTCAGATAAAATCGGGATAGACCCAAATTTCCCCCCGTCCTTCAAACTAAACCCAAGCAAAGTGTTGTTCTGGTTTGTAGTCTTTTTGGCTGAGGATTATACTTGCCAGAGGATCTCTCTATTGGAGAGGGTTTGTATACCCAGTCTTGCCAAAAGTGTGACTTTATAGCTTATTGTCCTTATAAGACCCTGCTCCCTCCTAACTAGTGTATCATTTTTTCTTTTCTGTACACATATAAGAAGTCCCCTATCACTTCTGCTAATCCAAGCGGTGTTTGACTGGCATGCTCTCTGCTAGCCTGGAAAATGTGAATTTCTCCCCAGGAGCAAAATCTTGTATGAATTGTTTCCCAGTTTTTCTCTCCACTTTGAAATCTACTTCAAAGTTATTATTTGGCTAACGGGTTATGTTTTCCTTCCCTTGAGGTCTATAGGATTTGCCTCTGATGTGTGGATGGGGCACAGGTTTTCCTTCTACTCTGTCATTTTTATCTATGTTACATATGAGCATAATCATTCTCACCCCAAGTATGAATCTCAGCCTTTAGGAAATTGCAAAAGCCTGCTTCACCTCTATTTAGTCTTTGAAGATGTTCAGCTCAAGAAGAGAACAGTCTTCCACCTAAGCTCTATGATAAAAGTTAAGGATCAAGGAACTGATAGCAAATGTGTCATCAATGATAGACTCTAAAGATAGGGCTTTTTTTTTTTTTTAATTAGTTCAGGCTTTGATTCTGGTTTGGGATAACACCATTAAATACAGCTCTATACACCGTATCCTGGGAACTTAATAATCTGCTGTGGTGGTTTAGTCTCTAAGCGTATCTGACTTGTTGAAACCCCATGGACTATATAGCCAACCAGGCTCCTCTGTCCTTGGGATTTCCCAGGCAACAATACTGGAGTGAGCTGCCATTTCCTTCTCCAGGGGGTCTCCCCAATTCAGGGATTGAACCCGTGTTTCTTGCATTGGCAGGCAGAGTCTTTTCCACTGAGCTACCAGGGAAGCCTAGTTATCTGTTAGAGACCAGTTAGGTCAGGTACAGTGTCACAAAGCTTAGCGATTATTTTCTTCGTAGGCAATGAACACACGCTTAAGCTTAGACACAACACAAAGTGAATAGGATGATACTTTGTGATCCTCGCTTTCAAGAAAGAGAGGAGTTGAGTTATATAGAGAGCAAACGTGTGGCTCTGTTTTCAGATAGTGTGAGAAGCCAGCTTCAAGGGCATGTCAACATTCGTGATGATGTATTGAGTTAAGTTCAAATTTTTCCTGCATTACTCTGTGAAATCCTGCCTGGAAGCTGTTCAGTACCTAAATTATTTCTTTCCAGTCTATGATTCTTGTGGGCAGAAAAGTGAATTATGTATATGAATCCTTTCATATAGTTATCTTTCAGCAATACCTAAGGCAGCAGCCAAGTTGCCTCTCTATTATCATTTACAGAAAATAGATCTCAGTCTTAGGTTTGGCTGTGCCAGAAACCCTAGGTTTTTGCTTTCAGAATTGAGACTTTGAAGTAATGATAATAGCTACCATTTACGGAGCATGCATTAGACGCCAGATACTGTGCTAGATGCCTCTCATGCTTCTTCCTTTATTTGAGTTTTAAAATTTAAACAATTTTTATAAATTAACAAAGTAACTTTTTTCACAAATTATGCAATACAGAGCTGTATCGAGAAAAAATAATTGATGATTTCTGTCACTACCACCCTCAGTCCAATCACTCTGGTAACTTCTGTGGGTCCTTCCACCTTTTCCAGTGTTCATACACACCTGATATCAAATCTTCCCATTACCCTGTAAGGTTGGTGACTTTATCTCTATAGGGAGTGGAAATAAAACCTAATCAGTTATTAGCTCCAATGAACTAAGCACTAACGTAGAGGTCTCCTTCAAGAAACAACACTGTTTTCTTTGGGATAAAGAAATGTGGGTAATGAAGACGCTTAAGGGGAAATCACAAATGTTTGGGGAACCATGAAAAAGCAAACGGGTCCTTCCATGCTGCCTGTGCCCACAGTCCAGTCTCCTTCCGTCCTGCTCTCCCAGAGATGCTGGGGCAAAGCACAGGGTCAACATCTCATCACCTGGAGGCCCTGTGTTCCTCCAGACAGTTATTGGGCAGCAGCATGGTGTTGACGTAGCTCAGCATCTGGAAGAGTTTGTTTAAAGCAAATTATTTTCCACTCACAGATTGTTGAAAAATAGGCCTGCTCATCAAATCTAAATTCTAGAAAGAATGTAATTATATTTTGGATGTCTTTTTGTCCATAATCATGCCCTAGTAAAATAAACTGCAGTGACGAATTAGTGTAATACCTAAGCAAAAAGGGATGTGTAACTGTGGGGTTTTTGAGCCCAATTCCTCTTCTTTTACATTTTGTGCTCAAATAAAAGGAAGGGGCTTTTATTTTTTTCTTTAATTTATGAAAATGCTTCAAGACTTTGAGGAACAAAGGGCTTACATGATCTTCTATCTCTAATTGAGCGAAGGTATTTTTCCTACCTAAGTGTAGCAACTGGATCTCCTCTTTTTAACAAAGCAATATTTTTCTTAAGGCCAGATATGGACACTCACTTCTTTGTATAAAGATATCCGGTTTGCTTTCTAGTCATGCGATGAAGTCCAGTGCAACATCCATATCCCATTGGCTCTAAAATGCACCCGAGTTCCCCTTGCCATGGGAAGCAGGTAAGAGACGCATGTGGAGTATGCTGTCTTTGGACACAGTGTGCCTAGCACTCTTCTCTCACTTTAGAGAGAGAGGAAATCTCTCTCTGACACACACCGCATGCCTGTGCCTACTGGCCATGCTCTGATAACTATTTACCAAAGGAACAATGCCTGAAACCTCTGTCCGTGATCTCACAAGGTAATCAGAGCCAACTATGGTCAGTCTTTGATGGAAAAACTCCAGGAAAAATATCTCAGGCTGCCATAAGTCATCTCAGTGATATGTTGGTGATTCTGGGCTCTCAGGAAGGAATCAGTGCCCTAGGGTGGTGCCAGGGAGCATTGTTTAAGCACCAGATCTTCTCTTTTACTTTAGTCTTTTAAGAACTTTTGCTTAAAAGTTGCTTCCCTTGTGGCTCAGATGGTAAAGAACCTGCCTGCAATCCAGGAGACCCAGGTTCAATCCCTGGGTTGGGAAGATCCCTTGGAGAAGGGAATGGCTACCCACTCCACACTTTTCTTGCCTGGAGAATCCCCAAGGACAAAGGAGCCTGGTGTTGCAGGCTCCGTGTTACCATCCATGGTGTTGCAAAGAGTTGGATGTGACTGAGCAACTAATACTTTCAAGGACTTTTAATTTTTAAAAGAATTTTTTATTGAAGCATATTGATTTCAGATATTACTTTGTGCTTCAGATGGGCAGCATAGTGATTTCATATTTTTACAATTTATATTTTATGAAAAGTTATTACAAGATAATGGCTGTAATTCCCTGTGCTGTACAATACATCCTTTTGCTTATGTATTTTATACATAGTAATTTTTATCTCTTAATCCCATACCCCTAATGTTACCCCTTCCCCTTCCTTCTCCCCATAGATTCCCATTGGATTGTTTCCTATATCTGTGAGTCTGTTTCTGTTACATACATTCATTTGTACCATTTTTTAAATTCTACATTTAAGTAATATCATACATTATTTGTCTTTCTCTGTCTGACTTATTTCACTAAGCATGGTAATTTCTATATCCATCTACATTGCTGCAAATGGCAGAATTTCAGTCTGCTTTACAGCTGAGTGATATTCCATTGTATATGTATAGCACACCTTTTTTTAAATTGAGGTATATTGATATACAATATAAATTGCAAGTATACAACATAGTGATTCACAATTTGTAAAGGTTATACTCCATTTATAGTTATTATAAAATATTGACTGTATTCTTTGTATTATACAATATATCCTTGTAGCTTATTTACCTTTTACACAATAGTTTATACCTCTTAATCCCTTTCCTCTATCTTGCCCTCCCCCCTCCCCTTCCCCCACTGGTAACTGCTAGATTGTTCTCTGTACCTGAGTCTGTTTCTTTTTTCTGTGTTCACTTTTTTACTTTATTTTTTAGATTCCATGTATAAGTGATAGCACTTTTAGTCTTTCTCATGGCCGAGTAGTATTCCGTTGCATTTGCTTGTGTGTGTGTGTGTGTGTGTGTGTGTGCACGCCATATCTTGTTTATACATTCATTTGTTGATGGACACTTAGGTCGTTTCCATACCTTAGCTATTGTAAGCAATGCTGCTGTGTACAAGGGGTGCATGTATCTATTCGAATTAGTGTTTTGTTTTTCTCAGATATATACCCAGGAGTAGAATTTCTGGGTCATGTGATAGTTCAATTTTTAGTTTTTCTGAGAAACATCCATACTGTTTTCCATACTGACAGCACCAATCTACATTCCCACCAACAGTTTATGAGGGTTCCTTTTTCTCCACATCCTCTCCAGCATTTGCTGTTTGTGTTCTATTTGATGTTAGCCATTCTGACAGGTATGAGGTGATTTCTCAGCGTATACCATGTCTTGTTTGTCTACTATTAGTCTGTTGATGGATACAGGTTGCTTCCATATCTTGACTGTTATAAACAGTGCTGCTATAAATATTGGCATGCATGTATCTTTCAATTTTTTATTTTCATTTTTTCAGATAAATTCCCAGGAGTAGAATTGCTGGGTTATGTGGTAGTTGTATGTCTAGTGTTTTGAGGAAATTCCATACTGTTTTCCATAGTATTGCACCAATTACAGAAATTCTATTTCATAGTTCATAATCATTATAGAATATTCTCATGGATAGATATAATATTTTTCAGTATATCTCTCCAAATAAAAGCAAGATAAAAATATTTTTGTTTCCAGAATATGAGCAATGTACCATCCTAGATAGTTAACACAGTGCATGGTACCTTGTAGGGCTCAATAGGTGCTTGTTGAGTAAATGAATGCATGAAAGAACAGGGAGTTCCCAGAACTAGCAATTGGCAATAGCTGACATCAGAGTTAGTCTCTGAGTTCCTTCAAATGGGAATACTTCTGGCAGGTACCAATGAACTGAAGATTTTTCTAAACCAATGTGGAGAGCAGTGTGATATGGTAATATTAGCTACATTCTGACTCACTTATTCTTCCACACTTGCAGCTCTGGTGCAGTCAATGAAAAGTATATCTAGGAAACTTAGAATGCAATTTGGCCCACAGCTGGTAACTAAATATGAAAATTGTAGTGAATCTAAATATTGGAAGGAAACTGAATTGGTGGGTGACCTGCTGGGTTGGATAGTATCGGAATCATTTGGCTGATGATGCTAATCAGTCACCATTTTGTTTTGAAATGGAAGCCCAGTAATCAAATAAGTTTAGTAAAATTCCTTGTGTTTACAGAGATCTAGTCAAAATGATTCTATATTTTCCTATAAGCATCCTAGTGGAAGTCAGATTTTTGCCTTTCTAATTAAATATTTGCTTACACGTGTGATACAATGTCTCTGAATGAAACAAAAAGGGCACTTCTAATTCTTATGAGAATTAGAGTTTAAATTTTTCTTTATCTCAAGGTCCCAAGTTGCCAGAAATATATATTTGTATTTTATCTATTACCTGCATCAGTTGGATTAGCAAACTCTGAAAATCTTACAGCATATATGTAACAAGAATGAGCCAGCAAGGATGACAGCACCGTTGGTTGAGATGTAGAATTCTGCTTAAGCCATTTTTCAGTCCTTTCCCCTTAAAATATTATTCAGTCCTTGCTTTCTCACCTGTAAAATATAGAGAATATACCTGCTGCCCATCTTACAGGTTGTTAAGAGGGGCACCCGGATATGTTCAGAAGACAAAACCACACAGAGTATTAAAACGTAAACTTGGAGTCTGCAGGGCTTCAGTTTGAGCTCTGGAACCTCCACTTACTCTGTGATCTTGAGCAAGTAGCTTAATTTCCTCATCTGTTAAGTGGAGGTAATGATAATACCCACCCCATACACTTGTTGAAAGGATTAAGTAAGACGATATACATAAAGCATCAAGCATCTATGCTAATGGCTGACAAATAATGAGCAATCCTTGTGTTGCAGCTGCCTGGTAACCTGCATGTATGTGCCCTCTAGGGTGTAAATACACTGTGCGAGGTGGGGGACCAGTCAGTGCGCTTCTCCATTCTCAGAGTCTGCTCCCGTGTGATGGCCTTGCTTCTACTGTCCATAGACCTGTCCAGTGGACAGTTCTTACTGAGGATGTTTACCAAGTGGTAGGGAAGAGACCAGTTTACAGGATCTTCTGCTTCCTGGGTTGAGGAACTATCTCTTGAAAGAGATCTCTACCCCAGGAGGAGGTATGGTTGGGTCTCAGAGGAAGCAGTCCTATGATCTTGCACTCTGGATACATTTCTGTAGGACTTTCTCACAAAGGTTCAAGGCTCTGCCAAAGGAAACAACAGCCAGAAGGAATGAACAGGAAGAAGCTAGCTTCCCCTCCCTCACATCAGCCTCCACCTTTTGATTGTCATTGTCTTCAGCCACCAAAAGGAATTACCTGCTATTTTACTATGATAACTAGTTTTATTATTATCATCATAATTGCCATTATTATTAACAGCTAATGTATAGTAAATGCTTACACAAGGCAAAGTTCATTGACTTATTTATCATCCCAACAATCCTATGAGGATGATTCTATTGTTTTCCATGTTTTACAGATGAGTAAAGTGAGAATAAACCAGAGAATAAAATACCTGCTTAACCTGGCAAATGGTATTGCTGGGACTCAAAGCTGGGACAGTCTGGCCCTGACCCGTATTTCTAACTACAGTACCACCCTCTGATTTGCTTAATTATTCACAACTGAGTTCAAATTCAGCAAAGCACTTGAGTCAAAATCCGTGTGTTACATTTTCCCATGTCCACCTAACACCCAAACTGGTGGAAATCAGGCAGTTAGCCATCAGTAAGTGTTATTTGGATTGACATATCAACATTACTATTTATAAAATGGATAATAAGGACCTACTGTATAGCACTGGGAACTCTACTCAGTACTCTGTAATGACCTATATGGGAAAAGAGTCTAAAAAAGAGTGGATATATGTATTGTTGATTCACTTTGCTGTGTAACAGAAACTAGCACAATATTGTAAATCAACAATACTCCAATAAAACTTCATTTTAAAAAGACCTGATAGAATTCCTCTCTTTTAATTTTGATGGTGTAGCACACTAGAGTTTAAAATGATTAGAAATATCCTTGTTGTTTTTCAGTCGCTAACTTGTGTCTGACTCTTTTTGACCCCATGGGCTGCAGCACACCAGGCTTCCCTTCCTTCACTGTCTCCCGAAGTTTGCCCAGATTGGTGTCCATTGAGGTGGTAAAGCTATCGAACCATCTCATCCTCTGCCACCGTCTTCTCCTTTTGCCTTCAATCTTTTCCATCATCAGGGTCTTTTCCGATGAGTCGGCTCTTTCCATCAGGTAGTCCCAGGGGCGGGGGAGCCTGGTGGGCTGCTGTCTATGGGGTCGCACAGACTCAGACGTGACTGAAGAAACTTAGTAGCAGTAGCAGCAGCCAAAGTATTAGAGCTTCAGCTTCAGCATCAGTCCTTCCAATGAATACTCAAGGTTGATCTCCTTTAGGATTTACTGGTTTGATCTCCTTGCAGTCCAAGGGACTCTCAAGAGTCTTCTCTAGCACAACAATTTGAAGGCATCAATTCTTCGGCCCTCAGCCTTCTTTATGGTCCAATTCTCATATCCATACATGACTACTGGAAAAATCTTAGCTTTGACTATATGGACCTTTGTTGGCAAAGTGATGTCTCTGCTTTTAATATGCTATCTAGGTTTGTCGTAGCTTTCCTTCCAAGCAAGCGTCTTTTAATTTCATGGCTTTGGTAACCACCTGCAGTGATTCTGGAGCCTAAGAAAATAAAATCTGTCACTGCTTACAATTTTCCCCATCTATTTGCCATGAAGTGATGGGACTGGATGCCATGATCTTAGAAAACATGTTAATCTGTACTTTCAATTAAAGCCATTGGTTCCTCTGTTGCTGAAGAATCTAGATGATCTCTAAGCTCCCTGTCTCTCCTGCTCTCAGGTGCTGAGAGTGGGAGAGGATGGAGAGAAAGCTTAGGCCAGAAGCAGGAAGAACTGGTGTTGGCCAGTCTGGACCCAGGCAGCCTCACTTCTGCCCTGTTTCTCCCATCCCCAGGAGAACTGCCTCTTTCCTTTCCTCGGCCCTCTAGGCTGCCTTTCTCAGAGCACAAGCACAGTGCCCAGAAGCCTGCTCAGCACCTTCAGAGTCTTTCCAGCAGAAACGAACTGTGGTTCAACTTGTCCTCAAGTCTCTTTTGAAAACCAAAATAAATAATTTAAGTTGATAGTTAGTGTGCCAGAACACAAACAACAACAACAACAAAATCTCATTTTGTAGCAGAGAGAATGAATTTTAACCTGAGATTTTTGGTTTTCCTCCTCTGTGAAATGCTTTTATTGCTTTAAGATGTGTTCCTATGTTTTTTTTTTTTTTCCTTCATGTCACAAAAAAAGGGCTTTCTTAGGATTAACATATTGTCATTAATCCTCTTAAATGAAAAGGAGAAGTTGAGTGTAGAATTGTAGCTAGAGTTTCTAAAACATTCACCAGTAAAAGCTATAGGATTTTACTCTGTAAACAAACTCATTTACATGTATCAGGTTAATTACCTAAGCTACAGATACAAGTTGGATGAAAAGCCTTGATTGAATTTGTCCTGTTCTGTTTGGCTGACACAGCCTTAATTGCACATGGTAAGAAAACACTTTTAGTCAGTAAGTACATCAGCCTGCCATGACCACTCCAGCAACCTGCTCCAGTGAAATTTCAAACAAATGTCGTGTCAGTGCTTGCCTTATAGGGAAAAAAAAAGAAATTTAAACGCTGAACATTTCCCCTCATTTGCTATTCAGTATTCAAAATTTAAGAGGGAGAGAGATCCTTTGTGCTGTACCTCCAAAAAAGGAAACAGTCACTCAACCTTATTTAAAAACTCATGTGAATTATTGTCATTGTAATGTAGTGGATTATAAACCTCAGGGCAAACTGCAGTGATTTCTTTAGCAATTTCCAAAAGGAGCGTAGACTGGATTCTAGCAGTCAAGGTATTTCAACCTTGAGTAATCAATCAAAGGCTAGAAATAAGTAAATTAAAAGTAACCCAGTGCTCTCAACACCACTGATTTATCATTTATCACAGCAAGTGTTACACACACTGATTGCCCACTTTCTTGAGGAAGTCTACAATCAACTGCTGTTTATCTGTTAGGTTAGATTTCTAACCTAGTGCCAGTTTAAACTATTGAGGCAATGGAATCAAGACTAATTGTAACATTTGCTTTAGAAAAACATAATTAAGAAGGTAAATATACTGGATTCAGGAGCCAAATATACATTCCTTTTGGATTATGCACAGTTATGGATTTCTAGTTTATCTTCATGGTTAATCCCCTCCATTAGTGTGGATGATCCAGAATTGGATGCAACTATTGACATGTTGAAAATGATGCTAGTCATTATCTGACATTAGTTTCACTAATTCCACCAAAGGTATTTTTTCTTCGCCAACAATCTTCCTTTTAAGTCCTGTTGTCATGCATGCAATTTTGTTTACATTTGGGGTTTCCTAATTTTAAAAAGCATGAATCTAGGCATGATAATTCATGTTTGGAGGAGGAGATCCCTAAAAATTCTGGGCTTGAAGGGAAGCTGAAATGGTAATTTTCTCTGTTTCATGGTCCCAAAGATGACCTTTCTGGCTTTGCTCCTCTCTCCTGCAGCAACCATCCACCATGAGTTATGCAAGACACATCATTAAGAAGGAAGGTTTGGGACTCCAAGGCCTCAACAAAGGATTTACAGCAACTTTGGGACGTCATGGAGTTTTCAATATGGTTTATTTTGGCTTCTACTTCAATGTCAAAAACATTATTCCTGTCAATAAGGTAACTATTTCATAGGTTCAAATCCTGGAGGAAAAATCCTATCAATGATGGTAGCTACATAGGTAGAGTGTTTATCCTTCCAAGTCACTGTGCTGAACTCTTACATGTGTTACCTAGTTTGATCCTCACATCAGCTTGTTCACTGAGTATTGTTATCTTTATTTTGAATTCAGAAACTAAAACTTAATTAGAAAGATCAAGTAAATTGCCCAGAGTCACATAATAAAGAGCAAAGCAGACCTCTGAAATCAAGTCTGACACCAAAATTATTCTTCTTGAAGAATACACCATTATACCTGAATGTTTCACATTTATCACTAATAGGAATTTCTATAAACTGTTATTACTTAATTTTTATCTCAGAAGTATAACTTTCTTAAAGTTGAAATTTTCATAGTCTAAATACATTTTGAGTTTATAAAAGAAAGTTATCAGCCTAAAATTTAAATCTTACATAGATAGTAATTTTAAAATTTACCCAAGTTAATTAGGGTCGGAGAAGGTGATGGCACCCCACTCCAGTACTCTTGCCTGGAAAATTCCATGGACGGAGGAGCCTGGTAGGCTGCAGTCCATGGGGTCGCGAAGAGTTGGACACAACTGAGCAACTTCCCTTTCACTTTTCACTTTCATGCATTGGAGAAGGAAATGGCAACCCACTCCAGTGTTCTTGCCTGGAGAATCCCAGGGACAGGGGAGCCTGGTGGGCTGCCGTCTGTGGGGTTGCACAGAGTTGGACACGACTGAAGCGACTTAGCAGCAGCAGCAGCAGCAATAAATTAACTCTTCTAGGATCATTCACTTTTGACATGAAATAACAATAATTTTTAACAGTAACTCACATATGTCAGCAGCCTTTCCACTTTGATAAGATAAAAGTAGCACACCGTGTGATTTAAAATGAGCCTCTTTTACTAGAGCATCACAAACTTTTCTCCCACCATCATATTGCTTGCCTGCAATCAAAAGTGTAATTCTGGAAGCACCAACTCGGGAAACATTTTTCACATGCAGGCGTTTTCCCACAGGAGTTCAGTTCTTCATTTTGCCTAGTACAAAAGTATTGAAGAACTTTTTATAAAGCATAAAAATATTCCTAATATGGCTGTCACCTGATTTGGTAAAGTAATGTTAGTTGTACTTGTTTTTTTCCAGTTATCCCTTTTAATCTAGGTCAGTACTTTTCTCAAAAAGTGAAAGTGAAATTCACTCAGTTGTGTCCAACTCTTTGTGACCCCAAGGACTATACAGTCCATGGAATTCTCCAAGCCAGAATACTGGAGTGGGTAGCCAGTCCCTTCTTCAGGGGATCTTCCAAGTAACAGCTAAATCCAAGGCATGTTCCCAATTAACCTTCCATTGATGTTGTCTCACTCATTAGCCAAAATTGTTAACCAGGTTTCACTGTATTTAGAAATCTCACTTATTTAGCGTAAGCTCATGTTTTGTTCGTCTGAAATCAATGGATAACCACAGAATATATAGATTTCCCCATTGAGTGGCAGTTCTGACACCGGTGGTCCTCAGTGTTCTTCTCCTGTTGAGCTCAGGAGAAGAGGAATAAAGTGCAATAAATACTTTGGTCCTTGATGACATGAGAGAGTTCAACTCTCAATACATTAAAAAAAATGCTTTTAGCAGAAACAGGCTAAATAATCTGTGGAACCCAGGGCAAAATGAAAACATTCAAAAATTAAGTCCTTTTGGACTCTGTTGGAGAAGTCAAGGGTGGGATGATTTGAGAGAATAGCATTGAAACATGTATATTATCATATGTGAAATGAATCGCCAGTCCAGGTTCAATGCATGAGAGGGTGCACAGGGCCGGTGCACTGGGATGACCCTGAGGGATGGGATGGGGAGGGAGGTGGGAGGGGGGTTCAGGATGGGGAACACATATACCCCCATGGCTGATTCATATCAATGTATGGCAAAACCAATACAATATTATAAAGTAATTAGCCTCCAATTATAATTAATTAATTAATTTTTTAAAATTAAGAATTTCAAGAGACTTCCCTGCCAGTCCAGTGGTTAAAACACTATGCTTTCACTGCAAGGGGCATGGATTCTATCCCTGGTCAGGGAACTAAGGTCCTGCATACTGGCATGGTAAGGACAAAAAACAGAAGAAAAAAAAAAAAATTTCAAGACAGCAACCGTAGTGTCCCAGGCGGTGCTAGTGGTAAAGAATCTGCCTGCCAATGCAGGAGATGCAAGAGACTCTGGTTTGATCCCTGGGTTGGGAAGATCCCCTGGAAGAGGAAAATAGCAACCCAGTCCAGTATTCTTGCCTGAAAAATTTCGTGGAGAGGGGAGCCTGGTGGGCTACAGTCCATGGGATTGCAAAGAGTCAAACATGACTGAGCATGCATACAAAAAATTGTGGAGCAATAAACCAAGCATGGGGCTCCTCTAAGTGCAGGCTCTGGGCAACTGCACAAGTCACACGCTCATGAAGCTGATGTTTTTTTCAACTCTGAGCTGAGTGATTCATGCAATGTGGGAGGAATGTCCATACCTCTTTCTCTAGCTATCCAAAGGCTTGAAGCAAATAGAAATTACACATAATGAAATGAATGATATAATTTACAAATATTATATAAATAATATATATTTCATTACATTTATTTGTGCATTATTTTAATGCATATATTATCACAAGAATATGAATTTGGTTATATCTAAGGAAGAATTTCAGAAAGATCAGTAAGATTTACATATGATTATGTGTTGTGTTGTTTAGTCATTCAGTTGTGTCTGGCTCTTTGATACCCCGTGGACTGTAGCCTGCCGGGCTTCTCTGTCCATGGGATTTCCCAGGCAAAAATACCGGAGTGGGTTGCCATTTCCTTTTCTAGGATATCGTCCTGACCCAAGGATCAAACCCAAGTCTCCTGCATTGATGGTCACATTCTTTACCACTGAGCCATCTGGGAAGCCTGATTGTATGTTACTAATGCTTTAAAAAAAAGTCCACAAATACAAACTTCATTTAACAATTAATCAATACACTTAAGTTATTAAATTTTACACGTTGTGAAAAAGCAGAAGCTTAATTTTTTTTTATTAGTTAAAAGACATCATAGTGTTCTGAAATTATGGAAAGAGCTCATTTATCTTGCCAGTTTACAGGGTTCAGATTGTATTGGCCGTTATAGGCCACACTAAGGATTTTTCTGTTTATCTGAAGAACACTGGGAAGCCAACAAAAGATTTTAAGCAGGGGAATTACATGATAATTCTGGCTGCAGTGTGGAAAATGGGTAGAGTGGGGTAGTGAGCAAAAGACAGAGTATAACATCGAAATGATTGGTATGTGCAATGCAGGGGTCATGAACTAGTGTTCACGGTGAAGACAAGAAGAAGTGGATCGATTTGAGGAATGTCTAGAAGGCAGAATCTGCAGGATGTGGTGATGGAGTCTGTGTGCATGCTGATAAAAGAGTGGTGGGTAGGGATGATTCCTAGGTTTGGCGTTTGAACAACTGGAAGGATAATGGTGCCATTGATTGGGAAAGAATACCATTGCAAAAGAACAAATTTGGGGAAAATATTATTTCCTGAGCCTGGAAAACTGATTTAACCACATTTGAACTCCAAAGGACAGACATTGAGGCAGTGATTGCACGTGGACTCTTGAGAGGAGGGCCCTAAGATGGAGACAGACATCCAGACGTCATCGGTATCCCCAAGGCGAGCGTACTTTTTTTTAAATTTAGTTTCTATTGGGGTGTAGTTGCTTTACAGTGTCGTGTTAGTTTCTACTGTATGTACAGCAAAGTGAATCAGCTCTATGAATACATGTATCTTCCCTTTTTTGGATTTCTTTCCCATTCAGGTTATCACAGACCACTGGGTAGAGTTCCTGTGCTATACAAGTTCTCATTAGTTAGCTATTTTATATCAATAGCGTGTATGTGCCAGTCCTGGTCTCCCAATCCCTCCTGCCCTCCTTCCCCTTGGTATCCATCTGTATCATATATTAATGCATATATGTGGAATCTAGAAAGGTGGTATAGATGATCTTATTTGCAAAGCAGAAACAGAGACACAGACACTTGAGCATTCATTTTCTGGGGAATGATCAGGGGCCAATCACTTTAACGCTTTGAGCATCTGAGTATTTTAAATCTGTAAACTGAAAACCTAAGAGTGTTCTTTCTACCTGACAAAATGGTTTTGAGGATTAAAATAAACTGCAAGTGACGTTTGTGAATTTTAAGGTGCCATGGAAGTGTTAGGCGTGGAGGCTGCTGCTGACAGGGACAGGGAGGAGTAGAGGTGGCGAGGAGGGTAGTGTGAAGAGCTTTTCCCCAGAACTGTTCCTTTTGCACCTAAATGAACACTGTGGGGTTCGTTGTGGGTCTTGTTTTCTAGGGGTTTTTCGCCCAGAACAAAGTCACTGATTTTATGTGTCCTGTAATCTAAGCCTGATTCAGAACTGGGAACCCAGTACTCTTTAAATTTAAACCATAATAAATCAATGCTTTGTGCAGGGGAAGGTATGATAATCATTAAAACATGTTGAAGAACGTCATCAAGTTGTTAACCACGAGGAGGAGGTGGTGCTCCTTGAAGGCTTTTTTGCATCTGCGCTCTAGGCCAGCTCCAGCCATACACTCCGGACAGTTTGTTTACAGGATTGTCGTTCCAGTTTCCTCACCCAGAAATTGTTCATTCTGTTGTCCCAAGGGGATTTGAGATTTCACCAACTCTGACTGGCATGAGATAATTCTAGATTTTTCTTTAATATTTTCTAAACTTTATAAACTGTCTACCAATATTTTCCATTTTCAAAGTATTTGATTTTATAAGGAACTGTCCATATGATCATACCTGAGGAGTGGAAATCAAGAGCCGTGTGTGTGTGTGTGTGTGTGTGTGTGTGTGTGTGTGTTAAGTGGGGAGGGGGGAACAGCGAGAAAAAGCAGGGAGCAGTGCAGAAAAAGTACTTTTTCTTTATAGCATTCTGAGGTGTTGGAAGCTTCTACAAGAAGCCTGTATAAATTTTATAATAGGAAATAAATCAGTGAAAATTTTAATAGAATCTTATAGAGTACCTAGTTAACTTTTTCACGTTTTATTCAACTCTGTGTCTGTTACAGAGTGAAAATAAGAACTTGAAACAGTGAGTTCAGATAACTCAGGTCAGATATCCACCCTGAAGTTTTTAACTTTAGTTCTTCAGATTAATGATCTCTGGTAGAGTCCTTTTTCATGTTTCACTGAGATATCCTGACCTCCTATGCCATTCTGTACTACTAAAATCATTTTTGTAAACTCCATGATTTTGCCTGATCCTTGTCACAATAACTGCCATTTTCAGGTGAGGAAATAGAAACAGGAAGTAAAGGCCCAGAGGTGAAAGTTACTGACATAATCTATCTGAAGGTATACAGCAGGGGGCGGAGAAGGCAATGGAAACCTACTCCAGTGTTCTTGCCTGGACAATCCCAGGGACAGAGGAGCCTGGTGGGCTGCCATCTATGGGGTCGCACAGAGTCGGACACGGCTGAAGCGACTTAGCAGCAGCAGCAGCAGCAGCAGCAGCAGCAGCAGCAGCAGGGGGAAGGAGAGAGCCAGAGGGAGAACTCTCCTGCTACGCCTTGTAGCGCTACATGTGCAACTCACCTTGACTTGCGGTACACATAAACGGCCACTTTAAAATGGCTACTAAAATTTAAATAAGTGAACTTGGTAGACTATCCAGTCAGTGTAACCAGATTCCACTTTTACCCCATTCAGACCTGGAAACTGGTCCTCCCTTTTCACTCCTTAGTCTCTGATCCATAGAAACAAAGAATTACAAGACATAACCCTGGAAGAACTGGGTATTACCAGTTTGAAAACTTAGATGTTCCTATAAGATAGTGAATAGATGGCTACAATAGAAAAGTTTGCTTTGAATAGGAAGTGACCATGGAATTCATTTAATGGCGACATTCATTTTCATCTTTCAGTAAATGGAATGCAATGTCAGTATAAAGAATTATCCCTTCTCAGAAAGAGGCCATCACATCTCAAAGTAAAGCCTTCTAGAAATACATATTGATTACCTTAAACACTGACATCTTTTTAAAATATTGATGAAGGTAAGCTTTCATTGCAAAACCAATTTATTTCATTTTCATTCCTAGATAGGGTATTCAGAGCATTTGTGATGGTGGCACACAAATGGGAATCCTAAGATTTAAATGTTACACTGCTTTGATAACTTTTGTCTTCTAGTTCCATGTTTACTGCTTTTCCTATGTTTCCATAAGTAAAATAATGATAAGAGTACAAACTGCTGTCTAAAGCACATGGCTGCCAACAGTATGAACTGCTTTAGGTTTGCATCCTAATTAAGCGTGTTTGCAGGTTGTTTTGCCAAAAACAATAGACCTTTTGTGTTGAATCCTGCCATGATATAAATTACATGTGTGGGTTAGAAATATTCTAGGAGAGAACAATTTTTCATAAGCTCAATCTTTCTTACTTAATAAACCATTTAGACCTGTCCCTGTGGTCGTTTTACTACGGACAGCATTAAGTCAAACATTTTATTTTCTCATAAGGTGTAATATTCATAGAAGATTGCCTTTTAAGCAACACAAATGTTTCTCTTTTGATTTTTACCATTTTCTTTGTTTTGTAAATTCTGTAGGAAGTCTGAGGGTGGTGCCAGACACACTTCAGTTTATCAGAAGAAATGTGGGAAATGTGTTGGTTTCGTGATTTAGAGCTCTGCCCTTCCCTAAGGTGTGCACTGAGCAGAATGACAAATGCTCCTCTGGGTTCCAGAGGAGAACTTAGACAGAGCTGTTTATATTTTGAAAAGAAGAATCTCAGTAGGATTAGATCATAGTAGGATTTAATTTATGACCATTTATTTTTCTGATTCTCTCTTACTTGATCATTAGTCTTACCAATCATCCGGTAATGGGAAGGCCAAGAGCATTAAAGTTTCATTAAGAACAACTCTCCTTTCTGGTAACCACTGGGGTAAAACTACAAGTATATATTATCTAGAAAATTCCAGGACATGTGACAAGATTCTGTGGTAAAAAGTGGTATCTTTCATTGGCAGTTTTCACAGACTCCCTTGGGGGGGGGGCGCGGTGGCGGTGTATGTGTTGTAGGGGGAGGAGGGCCTGGGGGAGGGGAGCAGGGCAGGGGTTCAGGCACTTTCTTAAATAAACCTCAGGCCCAAAAGTTTCAGGTACCACCCAAGTGGATGGAAATGAGGTGCAAGTGGCTTTAGATTCTCAGTGGGTGCCTTCTATTCATTCATTCCAGAAGTATTCATGGCACATCTATCATTGGAGACCGGGCACCATCTCACTGTCAGCTCTGCTCCTGCCTTAATGGGGTTTACATTCTAGTCGAGGAGACAGACGATAAACAAGTCATTACACAGGGAACTGAATTGTGGCAACTATCATAAGTGCCATGAAAGACAACTGCGAAGCTGCGGGAGTTTTTAACCAAAGATCCTAGTTAGACCCATGGCAGGGTAGGGTGAGAATATAGGAAAGACTTTCCTTCAAAAGAGATGTTTAGGCTGGAGCTCAAGGATGAGGCTTAGTCAGGCCAAGATGAGGAGGATGAGCAGACACCAGGGAGAACAGAATGTGTGAGTGCGCAGAAGCAGAAAGAGGCACGGGTAGGAGGAGGGTGGCTGGTGTCGGGGGCCCCGGGGGAGGGAGGCAGTAGAAGCTGCAGAGGGTAGCTGGCCAGAACGTTTGAGTCGTGGTGGTAAGGCAGTTGAGTCCCCTTCAGTGATTTAACTGAGGGGGCGTGTCCCGTGAGTGCAACTAAACGGGTATGGGAAAGTCTCATGTATCGAAGTCCAGAAGTAGAGCCTCATGAAATAAACTTGGTTCAAAGACATCTTCTTGATCGTGTGCCCAACTCCACCTCAAAGCATCTCAGTGTGTCCTTGTCCTGACTTCTCAACATTTGGAATTTTGTTTTGGGATCCTGGTTTGTTAGTTTTCCTTGGTTTTCCTTTGGGTCAGTGCTTTTATTAAGGCAAGGAATAGAATACACAAAAACAGAAAAATCCTACTGGGTTCCCAAGGAAACATATTAATACTTTCCTGCATTTTGTATGATAATACTCAGTGATATAATTGACTCTCAGAAGGTATTATCTCTCTACATTTATTTATAGAGAGATACTTATAAATAATAGATATTAGAGGTATGTATATGTGTGTCTGTGTATATATATATATATATATATGTATATATGAAATAATGAAGTGATAACTGTTATTCTTAAACCCAAACCCATTTTGACATTGTATGTATTTTATAATTCTGGCTACGTGTGTAAGACCTTTATTTTACAATTATTTTGCAAATCACAACCCTTTAAAAAACAGTTATCTTAGGAGGGGAAAGGAATTTTCATGGCTATTTTCTGAATGGCTACATTCAGATGCTGAGTTAACAAGACTTTGATTTCATTCCAAAGCCCAGAGCCCTACAAGGATAGGATCTTGGGAATAGTCCACATTCCTTAAAGAATGCTTATCAATTAAACCATCTCATTTTAGTGACCTTCTGTGGACTGAGGAGCTAGCATTTCCCCAAATTATCTCACATGGAGAAAAAACAAACATTGTAATAGATTCTTCTGATAGCTGTGAATGGAAACAACTGTAACTTTTAATTAAGCTCCAGTAGAGGTATTTTCACTGGGGGACAAGACAGCAGGATACCATACCATTGGGGGGAAAATGTTTTTGTCAAAGTTTATGAACAAAACAACAAAACAGAGCCAAGATTAGAGAAAATGAAAGGTGCATACTGAGAGCTGACTTTAACTAATTGACTTGGATCCACTGAAACTAACAATATCTAACATGCAAATTTCTTCTTTTAAAAAAAAAGGCAGTTCACTCTCACTCAATCTGCCTTCTTGCTCAGTTACCAGGAGGCAACCATGATTTCAACATACCACATCATTTTCATGACAACTGCAGCCAGCTGTGGGAAAGGCAGTGCTAAGCTGCTATTATTTGCCTTGTGGTTGTGCAGGTGCTTAACCAGCATGTGTAGGTACCTCCTTTGCAATTTGCTTCTGAGACCTTGGTTCTTTGTGTCTTATGTCTTTATAGAGGAGAGCTACAGCATTTATTAGACACCTATGATGTGTCAGGTCCAGCACACCTATAAACGTGAATGAATGTGACATGGCACAGCCTGTTCCTTTAAGAGGCTCTGGGCTGTGGAGTGAAATTTATTACCAGACTGGGTTTTCTGCTGTTTCTTCGTATGAGGATACATCATGAGCTTTACGTTTGTATTACCTCTTACCTGTGGCCTTGACAAATGAAGGACTCCATCATGATCACCCTTCAATTACTGATGATGATGTGCTATGAAAGGGATAGAATTAAGCAGAAAATTAATGTGACCATCTGTAAAGTTATAGAAATAGTGAAATGGATTCTATTAAAATTGGTTTTGACCATGTTTATATGTAATCTAATTACTAATTGATTTATCAAAATATTCAATTCGTTTTGAATTGCTCTTGTTATGATCATAACATTCACATCATCAAAAAGTTTCCTTACCAACTGCAGGAGGAGGGAGGTGAATGAAAGAGTTCTTCAAAGAAATACTTTGCAATACCCTGAAAATCATGCGACTCCTCGTAGGACTAGCATATTGTCTTTAATTTTCTTATCCAAAGCATTTTATAGCATTCTCTTTTAGTCACTTCTAAACAGTAATTTTGGTTCTTCAAATGGCAAGCTCAGTTTAGCAATTTTTGACAAGCAACATGAAAGCCACTCTAGGATCATCCAAGGCCAGTCCTGAACAGAGAACGGTCCTGTCAGTGTGCCCCTTCTAAGGTTGTCTGAGGAAGCAGGGTATAGTGACTTTAAGCTGAGTTGTTAGGAACTCTGTAAAAATGACTCAAACTAAAATCAGAGAGGAACTCAGATTTGGTGTGGTACCAAGAGGAATTAAAGGGTGAGTGAATTGTAGCAAAGGGAATGTGATTTGGGTTGACATGAGGTAGGAGGATTCTAAGAGTGGGCTTGAATGTATATATTCATGCTGAACTCCCTTAAATGAGAAGCCCATCACTGCAATTTGCTCAGCCTTGTCTTGTAGGAAGCAGCAGGCTTCCTGGCCAGTCTCCCTCACCACCCCTAGTTCTCACTAGCTAACAAATGCTGCTTTTCCCATCTTCCTTAACCCCCTCCATCTGGCATACCTCTGTGTGGAATGTCTTCTTGAAGATGCCAGACCCTAATCATAAAGGCCTGTGAGATGGGTGAAGGTTCTCTGTTTATCAAGCTAGCAGCCAGTTGGCCAGTCACTAACCAAGGCAGCAGAGTCCCTGCCAGGGAAGGTAAAAAAGAAGGCACATGCTTCTCTTGATCAAGATATTTTCTGCCTCTCTGCATATTAACTCCTTAAGTGCCATTGCTTTAATTTATTGGTGCAGTCTTTACTACTGTATGTTTGGATTAGATGGTTAAATTAGTTACAAATAGGTAGTGTGCTGATTGTTAACTGTTTTGAGTCTTATGTTCCCACTTGGTTGTGGAACATTACTGCCACCAATGTTTAGGGATCACTTATTAGTGCCTTTTGATGAGAGTGAAAGAGGAGAGTGGAAAAGCTGGCTTGAAACTCAACATTCAAAAAACTAAGATCATGGCATCTGCTCCCATCACTTCATGGCAAATATAAGGGGAAAAAGTGGAAGCAGTGACAGATTTTATTTTCTTGGGCTCCAGGATCACTGCAGATGGTGACTGCAGCCATGAAACTAAAAGACACTGCTCCTTGAAAGGAAAGTTATCACAAATCTAGACAGTGTATTAAAAAGCAGAGACATCATTTTGCCAACAAAGGTCTGTGTGGTCAAAGCTATGGTTTTTCCAGTAGTCATGTATGGATGTGAGAGTTGGACCATAAAGAAGGCTGAGTGCCAAAGAATTAATGCTTTTGAACTGTGGTGTTCGAAAAGACTCTTAAGAGTCCCTTGGACTCCAAGGAGATCCAACCAGTCTATCCTAAAGGAGATCAGGCCTGAGTGTTCACTGGAAGGACTGATGTTAAAGCTGAAGCTCCAATACTTTGGCCACCTCATGCAAAGATGCAATTCGTTGGCAAAGACCCTGATGCTGGGAAAGACTGAAGGCAGAAAGAGAAAGGGATGGCAGAGGATGAGAAGGTTAGATAGTATCACTGACTCAATGGACATGAATTTGAGCAAACTCTGGGATATAGTGGAGCACAGAGGAGCCTGGTGTGCTGCATTCCAGAGGTTGTAAAGAATCGGATATGAGCAACAACTAAACAACTAAATTAGTGTCTCTTGTCAAGCTGTGGAGTCTATAAACAATATGTCCTGTCAGGAAAATTCATTGATCTTCCCAGAGGCTGGTAAACACATTTCTTTAACTCTGCACTTACTCCAAGATTGCAATGTGATGAAAACAGCCAGAGAGTTCTAATAAGAGACTTGAATATAATTCCCAATTCTGATACTTACTAGTTAGCCATGTCTCTTTGACAAATTATACCTGTCTCTGTGTCTGTTTTCTTATTTGTGAAATGAAATGTTAATTATCCTTAAAAGGTTTGCAGGGGAATTAAATAATGTTTGAAAATTATGAATGTTGGACTTTGCATTGCTGTCACAAAATGAAGTCAATGCATATAATAACCACTAACATGGCAGGGTACTCAGCTCCAGTCTCATATTTTATGAGAAAATTAGAAAATATTTAGAGGAAAAGAATAAAACTCATCTGTAGATAGGGAAATACTACTACTACTCAGATATTTGAGAGGAAGTATAATTTTTAACCATGTGGAATAAAAGGTTATTGCAGTAATGGCTTTTAAGTCATGAGGAATTACATTGAGAATGGTGACAGTTGATTGCCCTTGCAAGGGAGCAAAAAACTGGAGTGAAATAACTTAGGCATATGCATGAGGAATGTGTGTTAGGAACAAAGGAACTTTACTGATTGATGACAGTTGGAACAAATTATGGAAGTTAGTTGAAAATGCTTAATAACAGAATAGATTTTTCATCAACATTAATATCTATTTACATAATTAAGATGTGATCCATCAAAAATATTTTACTTAGGCCAGGTAACCTTTTTTACCAAAATTTTTTAATATTTACTTTATTATGGTAAAAACACCTAACAGGATATCTACATACAACAAATTTTAAATGCTTGATTTATTATTGTTATCTGTAGGTAGTGCTGTACAGCAGATCTCTAGAGCTTATTCATCTTGCCTAGCTGAAACTTTATGCCTGTTGATTTGTAACTCATTTCTACCTCCCGCAACCTCTAGCAACCATTGTTCCATTCTTCAATTCTATGAATTTGACAGTTTTAGGTATCTCATATAAGTGGAATCATGCAGTATTTTTTTGTAAAGATGAATAGTATTCCACTGTGTATATATACCCCATTTTTAATCCATTCATCTGTCAATGTACATTTTGGCTGTATACATATCTTGGCTGTTGTGAATACTGCTATGATGAATTTGTTCTTGTTGTTTAGTCACAAGTCATAGCTGATTCTTTTGCGACCCCATGGACTGTAGCTCGCCAGGCTTCTCCGTCCATGGGATTTCCCAGGCAAGAAGATTGGAGTAGGTTGCCATTTCCTTCTCCAGAGGATCTTCCTGATTCAGGATCAAGCCCACGTCTCCTGCGCTGCAGGCAAATTCTTTACCACTGAGCCCCCAGGAAGCTCCAATCATGAATATAGGAGGGCTAATATTACCTCTGAGATTTTTATTTCATTTTGTTTGGAGAAATACTAAGAAGTGGGGTTGCTGGATTATATGGTACTTCTATTTTTAATTTTTGAGAAACTTCTATACTGATTTCTATAAAGCTTACATCATTTTGCATTTCTATCAACAATGTACAAGTGTTCCAATGTTTCCACATTGGAGAGGTTGGTGAGGTTGGTGTCCTCACCAACACATGTGTTTTGTGTTTTTTTATAGTAGCCATTGTCACACATGTGAAATGAGATTTCACTGTGCTTTTGATTTACATTTCCCAGATTATCTACATCTCCCAGATTATTAATGACATTGAGCATTTCTTTATATGCTTGCTGGCCATTTGTAAGTCTTCTTTGGAAAATGTCTATTCAAGTCCTTTGCCCATCTTTAAATCAGGTTATTAGTTTTCTTGGTATTGAATTATAGGAGATCGTTATATATTTTAATAGTAACATCTCTTCGTATGTATGGTTTACAAATATTTTCTCCCACTCCATAAGTTTTTATTTTACTCTTTTGTTTTCTTAGCTGTTCAGAAGTTTTCTGACGTAGTCCCACATGTCTGTGTGCTTTCAGTGTCATATTGATGAAATCATTGCCAAGACCAATGGCACCTTTGTTGAAGATTAATTGACCATTTATGCTTGGGCTTCCCTGGTGGCTTAGACAGTAAAGAATCTGCCTGCAGTGCAGGAGACCCAGGTTCCATCCCTGGGTTGGTAAGATCCCCTGGAGAAAGGAATGGCTACCCACTCCAGTGTTCTTACCTAGAGAATGCCATGGACACAGAAGCCTGGCAGGGTCACAAACAGTTGACACAACTGAGCGATTAACATTTGCACTTATACTTACTACATGCTTGGATTTATTTCTGGGCTTACTGTTCTGTTCCACTGGTCTCTGTGTCTGTCTTTGTGTCAGTACCATGCTGTCTTAATTAACTGTAGCTTTGCAATATATTTTGAAATTAGGAAATGTGTTCCTCTTGTATTCATCTTTTTCAAGGTTGATTTGGCTACTTTTGGTCTTTTGTGATTCCATATGAGTTGTATTTTTTTTTATTTCTATGAAAAATGCTATTGAAATATTTACAAGGAAAAAATCAATAACCTCAGATATGCAGATGACACCACACTTATGGCAGAAAGTGAAAAACTAAAGAGCCTCTTGATGAAAGTGAAAGAGGAGAGTGGAAAAGTTGGCTTAAAACTCAACATTCAGAAAACTAAGATCATGGCATCTCGTCCCATCACTTCATGGCAAATAGATGGGGAAACAGTGGAAACAGTGACAGACTTCATTTTGGGGGGCCCCAAAATCACTGAAAATGGTGACTGCAGCCATGAAATTAAAAGACATTTGCTCTTTGGAAGAAAAGTTATGACCAACCTAGACAGCATATTAAAAAGCAGAGACATTACTTTGCCAACAAATGTCCATCTAGTCAAAGCTATGGTTTTTCCAGTAGTCATGTATGGATGTGAGAGTTGGACTATAAAGAAAGCTGAGTGCCGAAGAACTGATACTTTCGAACTGTGGTGCTGCAGAAAATTCTTGAGAGTCCTCTGGACAGCAAGGAGATCAAAACAGTCAATCCTAAAGGAGATCAGTCCTGGATGTTCATTGGAAGGACTGATGCTGAAGCTGAAACTCCAATACTTTGGCCACCTGATGCGAAGAACTGACTCATTTGAAAAGACCCTGGTGCTGGGAACAATTGAAGGTGGGAGGAGAAGGGGACAAGAGAATGAGATGATTGGATGGCATCACTGACTCAATGGACATGAGTCTGAGCAAACTCCAGGAGTTGGTGATGGACAGGGAGGCCTGGAATGCTGCAGTCCATGGGATTGCAAACAGTTGGACACGACTGAGCAAGTAAACTGAACTGAACAGGAATTGCATTGAATCTGAAGATCATTTAGGGTAGTATGGAAATTTTAACAACACTAAATCTTCCAATACCTGAACATGAACTATCTTTGTGTTTGTCTTTTAAAATTCTTCACCAATGTTTTGTAGTTTTCAGTATATAGGTCTTTCACCTTCTTAGGTAAGTTTATTGCTAAGTATTTTATTATTGTTGGTGCTATTGTAAATGGGATTACTTTTCTAATTTCCTTTTCAGATAGTTCACTGTTAGTGTGAGAAACATGAATGATTTTTATATGATGATTTGTATCCTGCAGCTTTACTAATTTATTAGTTCTAAATGCTTGTTATAGTCTTTAGGTTTTTCTACATATAGTGAAAATGTTAGTCACTCAGTCGTGTCCAATTCTTTGACACCCCATGGACTGTCGCCTGCCAGGCTACATGAAATTCTCCAGGTAAGAACATTGAAGTAGGTAGCCATTCCCTTCTCAAGGGGATCTTCCCGACCCAGGGATAGAACCTGGGTCTCCCACATAGTAGGCAGATTCTTTACTGTCTGAGGCACCGGGGAAGACTTTCTACATATAAGACCATGTCATATGTAACAGCAACAATTTTATTTCTTCTGACTTTGATGCCTTTTATTATTTTTTCTTGCATAATTGCTCTGATTAGGATTTCCATGACTATGTTACTATGATAAGAGCAGGCATCTTTGCCTTGTTACTTAGATCTTAGAGAAAAGGCTTTCAGTTTTTTACCAGTAAGTATGATACTAGCTGTGGGCTTTACTTATGGTGGGACTTTATTACATTGAGGTACTTTCTTTCTGTTTCTACTTTCTTGAGAGTTTATCATGGAAACTTGCTGAATTTTATCAAGTGCATTTTCTACATGTATTGAGAGAATCATGTGATTTTTAAAAATCCCTTATTCTTTTAATGTGCTTTATCATATTAATCAATTGTCATATGTTGAACCATCCTTTTATCCCAGGGATAAATCCCACTTTGTCATAATGTATGATCCTTTTAACGTGCTGTTAGATTTGATTTGCTAGTTTTTTTGAGAAATTTCACATCATATTCATCGGGGATCGTGTCCTATAGTTTTCTTGTCTTGTGGTGTCTTCAGCTTTGATATCAAGATAATGCTGGCTTCATAAAATGAGGTGGATGTGTTCCTTCCTCTTCAATTTTTTGTAAGAATTTAAGAAGCATTGGCATTAACAGAAGAATTAATGCTTAGTAGAATTCACCAGTGAAACTATCTAGTCCTGGGCTTTCCTTTCTTGGGAGATTTTTGATTGTTAATGTAATTTCCATACTAGTTACAGGTCTATTCAGACTTTTTACTTCTTTGTGATTTAGTCTTGATAGGTTATTTATTTCTAAGAATTTGTCCATTTCTTCTAGATTATCCAGTGTGTTCATATATAATTGTTCACAATAACCTCTTATGATCCTTTCTAGTTCTGTGGCATCCGTTATAACGTCAGTTATAATTTCTCTTCTTTCATTTCTGATTTTGAGTCTTCTCTCTTTTTTTCTTAATTAGTTTTGCTAAGGATCAATGCAAAGAAATAGAGGAAAAGAACAGAATGGGAAAGACTAGAGATCTTTTCAAGAAAATTAGAGATACCAAGGGAACATTTCATGCAAAGATGGGCTCGATAAAGGACAGAAATGGTATGGACCTAACAGAAGCAGAAGATTTTAAGAAGAGGTGGCAAGAATACACGGAAGAACTGTACAAAAAAGATCTTCATGACCCAGATCATCATGATGATGTGATCACTAATCTAGAGCCAGACATCTTAGAAAGTGAAGTCAAGTGGGCCTTAGAAAGCATGACTACGAACAAAGCTAGTGGAGGTGATGGAATTCCAGTTGAGCTGTTTCAAATCCTGAAAGATGATGCTGTGAAAGTGCTGCACTCAATATGCCAGCAAATTTGGAAAACTCACCAGTGGCCACAGGACTGGAACAGGTCAGTTTTCATTCCAATTCCAAAGAAAGGCAATGCCAAAGAATGCTCAACTACCGCACAAGTGCACTCATCTCACATGCTAGTAAAGTAATGCTCAAAATTCTCCAAGCCAGTCTTCAGCAATACGTGAACCGTGAACTTCCTGATGTTCAAGCTGGTTTTAGAAAAGGCAGAGGAACCAGAGATCAAATTGCCAACATCCACCGGATCATGGAAAAAGCAAGAGAGTTCCAGAAAAACATCTATTTCTGCTTGATTGACTATGCCAAAGCCTTTGACTATGTGGATCACAATCAACTGTGGAAAATTCTGAAAGAGATGGGAATACAGACCACCTGACCTGCCACTTGAGAAATCTATATGCAGGTCAGGAAGCAACAGTTAGAAGTAGACATGGAACAACAGACTGGTTCCAAATAGGAAAAGGAGTACGTCAAGGCTGTATACTGTCACCCTGCTTATTTAACTTCTATGCAGAGTACATCATGAGAAACGCTGGACTGGGAGAAACACAAGCTGGAATCAAGATTGCCAGGAGAAATATCAATAACCTCAGATATGCAGATGACACCACCCTTATGGCAGAAAGTGAAGAGGAACTCAAAAGCCTCTTGATGAAAGTGAAAGAGGAGAGCAAAAAAGTTGGCTTAAAGCTCAACATTCAGAAAACGAAGATCATGGCATCCTGTCCCATCACTTCATGGGAAATAGATGGGGAAACAGTGGAAACAGTGTCAGACTTTATTCTGGGGGGCTTCAAAATCACTGCAGATGGTGATTTCAGCCATGAAATTAAAAGACACTTACTCCTTGGAAGAAAAGTTATGACCAACCTAGATAGTATATTCAAAAGCAGAGACATTACTTTGCCAACTAAGGTCCGTCTAGTCAAGGCTATGGTTTTTCCTGTGGTCATGTATGGATGTGAGAGTTGGACTGTGAAGAAGGCTGAGTGCCGAAGTATTGATGCTTTTGAACTGTGGTGCTGGAGAAGACTCTTGAGAGTCCCTTGGACTGCAAGGAGATCCAACCAGTCCATTCTGAAGGAGATCAACCCTGGGATTTCTTTGGAAGGAATGATGCTGAAGCTGAAGCTCCAATACTTTGGCCACCTCATGAGAAGAGTTGACTCATTGGAAAAGACTCTGATGCTGGGAGGGATTGAGGGCAGGAGGAGAAGGGGACCACCGAGGATGAGATGGCTGGATGGCATCACGGACTTGATGGACGTGAGTCTGAGTGAACTCCGGGAGATGTTGATGAACAGGGAGGCCTGGTGTGCTGCTATTCATGGGGTCACAAAGAGTCAGACACGACTGAGCGACTGAACTGAACTGAAGGGTTTGTCAGTTTTATCTTTTAAAAAACCCAACTCAATTTTAATTATTTTTTCTATTGTTTTTCTAATGTTTATTTCTGCTCTAATCTTAATGTTTCCTTTCTCCTTCTAACTTTGGATTAGTGTTCCCTTTAGTTCCTTGAACTATAAAATTAGAATTGTTTGAGATTTTCCTTTTTAAAAAAATATGGGTGTTTATCACTGTAAACCTCCCTCTTAGTACTCCTTTGCTGAATCTCATAAGTTTGGGTATGTTGTGTTTTCTTTTTCATTTGGCTTGAGGCATTTTCTAATTTTCTATTTTAGGGTTTGTACAATAGTCTCCCACAATCACTTAGACTAGTTTTACTCTTTTTCCTTCCTTTTCATTTTGCTCCTCTGACTGAATTATTTCCAATAGTCTGTCTTTGTGTTTGCTGATTCCTTCTTCTGTTTGATCTAGTCTACTACTGAGTTCTTCTAGCGAATTTTTGATTCGATTATCGCGTTTTTCAACTCCATGATTTCTGTCTGGTAATTTTTTATATTTTCTGTCTCTTCATTGAAATTCTCACTTTATTCACACGTGTTCCTTTGACCTCAGTGAGCATCTTTATGACAGTTTTTTGAATTCTGTGTCAGGTAAATCAAGTAATTTTTTTTCCTTATAGTCGGTTTCTGGAGCTCTATCATGTTTCTTAATTTGGAACATCTCTGCCTGATTGTTCATTTTCCTTAACTCTCTTTGTTGGTGTCTGTGCATTAGACAAGGCAGTCTTCATAGACTAGCCTCATGCAGGAGAAGACCCCCACAATTCAGAGCGGCTAGAGATTCTGGGCACCTGTACTAACTCTTTCCCTCCTCAAGGAGAAGCAGGCAGCTGTCTTTTTCGTCTTCTTACTACGTACTGAGCAAGAGGAGAGATATGGCCTCTAGCAGTCCAACCCTTCATCTCAGCTCGCCCCAAGGTGGCTAGACTCTACTGGAGCCATCAGAACTCCAAGATAGGCAAGGAACATACTAGTTCTTTATACCAGTTCTTCTCATTCAGCCCCAGAGAAGGTGGACATGCAAATTAATCCCTTCCCTCCCTTAGGAGAAGCAGGAAGTTAGGGAGTCTTCCTGATTATACGGCAATATACTAGGGACAGGGACTCTGGTGAGAGGGTGTGCTGAATCTCCCTACTGAATTCTATAAGTCTGTTCATGTGGACCCAGGGTACAGTAATTTTCAACTAATTTCTGGATTTCTCGCACAGAGAATCTGTCCATGAATTGTTGGGTTTGTGTGAGAAAGGAGAATTCAAGTCTTCCAGCTCTGCCACCTTGTTGATGTCACTCTTTAGGTTAGGGGACATTCTCTTGTGATTTTATTTTCTACCACTTAAATCTTTGTTGGACTGAGAGGTGATCTCCTTGACTGTTGAAGTGGAGTACATTCCTGAGAGGCAAGTGTATGTCTCTAATTCTGCTGTTGGTATCTGACAGTCTCAGAGCTTCTCAGTATTTTGACGTCTTCACTTCCAAATAATAGAATCATGGCTCTTTTTTGGTTAATTTAAAATTATATTCATTAGTAAGATAGACAGTTTCTATAAGCTTCAGTTGCCTCATCTACTCACCAATGTTGTGAGGCTTAAATATACAGAAAGTGCTTAACACAGCGCCCAGCAGATTGTGTTATCATTATCATCAGCAGCTTTTTCCAATTTTTAATAAAATAAACTAACAGGGCAAAATGACATCCCAAGTAATACGATAATCAAGCCAGAAGGCTAGGCATTCAGCTAATGCACAGCAACTTGTAACGTACAGTAAATGTAGGTTGGATGAATATACAACAAATGAATGGCGAATGAGAGGCAATATAACATAGTGAATGAATTGTAATAAAATGTAATGGTTGGAAGTCTGAAGAACTTGGAGTGCAAATCCAAGCTCAACCTCATAAGCAATACGGTCTTGATCAACTGGCTTAATTCTTTAAGTTTCATGTCCTTATCTATAAAAGGGGGTTATGTACCTAATTCATAGGGTTCTTATATATGCTTTATACATTTTTTTGCATATAAAATTGTCTAGAAATAAGTAACTATTAACAGTACCATTAATTCTCTTACTGAAAGTTAAGAAAAATAGCACAAATATCATAAGGTATATTATTTTATTACTTCTGTTTATTTTTACCATTTTATTGTTATTTCCTGTTGTGGTTATTGACAAGAATGGTTTACTGATTGCCAGTACAGAATGACCCATTCGAACTATGTCATAGGTTTCACTCAAACCAAACGACCTCACAGATGTGCATTCTTGCTTTGAATGGAGCTGGGGTAGGAAAAGGTGAACAGAGTTAACAGTGTTGCAGTCAGTTATGCAGCCTTAAAGAAACAAAGACCTGTTTCCACCAAAGCAGGCTTTAAAATGCTCCACAGTACTTCTAGATCCCTTTAGAGCATCGCTTATCTAGCCAAGCTTCCCTGGTAGCTCGGCTGGTGAAAAATCTGCCTGCAATGCAGGAGAGCCCAGTTCAATTCCTGGGTCTGGAAGATCCCCTGGAGAAGGTATAGGCTACCCACTCCGGTATTCTTGGGCTTCCCTGGTGGCTCAGCTGGTAAAGAATTCACCTGCAGTGAGGGAGACCTGGGTTCCATCCCTGGGTTGGGAAGATCCCTTAGAGAAGGAAATGGCTACCCACTCCAGTATTCTGGCCTGGAGAATACCATGGACTGTATTGTCCATGGGGTCACAGAGCCATACACAACTGAGTGACTTTCGCTTTCATTTTCTTCAACTTTATCTAGCCAAGGATCCAAAAAAAGGAACCATAAGCTTCAGTTAAGCAGTGGTTCTCAGACTTACGCATCCATCAGAATAATTTGGAAGCCTTGTCTAAATAGGTTGTGCTCCATCCCTAGAGTTTTGGGTACTGTGGTCCTGGTAAAGCCCAAATTTTCATTTCTAATAAGTTCCCACATGATACGGATGGGGACAGTTAGAGGACTACACTTTGAGAACCATTGAGTTCACCGATACGGTTGAGGTATGAGTAACCCGACTCCAGAGTGGGAATATTTGCAGAAATATTTTCACTACAGTGAATTGCCTGATAACTCCCATGAAAATGAGGGCTTCCTGTTTTCAACCCCAGTGTTTTCAACACTGCATTGTCCTTTTCTTACTCGATAAATTTATTCGTAGGAAAAATGATTTGATGAAGTTGTTTTTAACTTTTATGAGCCTGATAAAATATATTGATATTTTCTCCAGAAAAACCCAAATACACATACACAGAAGCATTGCTTGTAATTTCAGGAGGTTCTCAGGTACCTCCCCACACAGCCCACCTACCAACCCATAAGAGTATCACTAGAAAAACTATCCCCTTAAGGAAAAGTCTTGGGTTCACTTGGATGTAACAAAAATTTTCTTCTTATACTTGGATTTTCACTCAAGCTCTTCTTATACTTCTTCTATACCTTTCAGTTCACTCATTTGTAAAATAAAAGTAAAAATAATAGTCCTTACCTCAAAGAGTGATTAATTGATATAGCACACTGAAGAGCCTAATTTGAAAACCAAAACCACTAAATATTACCTTTTGCCCTCTCTTTATAGTCCTGCTACAACAATCCTCATTCTTGAGGCAAGTGGATGCCTCTCCCCAGTAGAGGAAAGATCAGGAAGTATAAGAAAAAGAGCCCAAAGAGTAATATTTCAAGACTTTACTCAATGCTCACTGCATTCTTTTGCTAAAATCTGGTCACAGGTTGCCATATCATGGTTCTCTCTGTGAGTCACTGAGTAATGGGGTCTGGCAAGCCCAGGCCTGGCTCCATGACCTGAGAGTCTCAATTCATTTGCCTGGAAATACTCCACTTTGCAAATGTCCAACGCCTTGTCAAGTCCCCATGTTAATGTTTCCTGGCAGAAAGAAACATGAAGTCCTAATAGGGGCTCACTTCCAGGGTAGAAGATACTGAGCTTTGAGAAATAGTGATTAACAGTAAAGCCTGATCCTCACTGTTTCTACCAAAAAAAAAAAAAAGTGCAGAGATAAGCTAATCAGCAGACATTTATTTAGCACTTGCTGTGCACACTCGCAGTAGGTGACACAAAGAGCAGTAATATATGCGCCTATGCAGTGTCAGCTCGCAGTCCAACAGGGACGATGGCTACAAACAAAAGCCAGACACAAAGAGAAGCGTAGCAAGAACCATGATCGCAACAGTGCTTCAGGAGCACAGGAGAGGGAGAAATCAGTGTCAGTGGTGATCCACAGAAGTCTCTTGGGCAAGCTGGGATTTAAGCTGGACTGTAAAGAGTGGGGCTGCTGTCCATGAAGATGATGGTGAATGGTATTCTAGGTTGTGTGAATTGTCTGAAAAAAGATGTGGAGTTAGAAAAGTATTTGGTAGAAAATTTGCATGATTATGATTTAACCAGCCTGACTATACTATGGGTTGGGCATACAGGTGTAGAATTTGAGGCTCGAAAGGTTAAGTTGGAAGCATTTCATGGGAAAGAAAGCAAAGGCCAACAAGGAGTTTTGACCTTTCTCTCCGTGGAGTGGGGAAGGGTTGAGGGCCTTTGAGTAGGGAGGCAGATCTGTTTTTATAAAAAGAGAACCTGGGTGCCACTGCGAAGAACAGGCGACAGAGGCAAGAAGAAAGCAAGACCTAGAAAGTCACAGGCATGAGCTAAAGCCAGAGTAGTGAGAGTAGCCAGAGGGGATGAAGGGAAGGGACATTTGAGGGGCTGCCTTCATCCAAGGCTGGCTACGACATGCAGCAAATAAAGCAGAGGGGAGCTGGCCGGGCTTTCCTTGGCGCACCTGATTCCCAGCCAGGTTGGTGCCTCTTGCAGACCATAGGCTCAGAGGAAGAGGCTGGGGGGCCCAGAAGCCTTTGGTGAGGGGCACCTCCTGGCTATCTGCAAAGACTTCTCTCCTCCCTAGAATGCCCAGAGGGGTAGCAATTGGCCATCTGCTTTGCCTGTGTGGAACAGCAATCAAAACCAATGGTTCTCAGACATGGGCCCTCTTTCTGGCCAGGTGAGAAGTCCTGAAGTTCTTTTAAATCATCGTTCTGGCACTTTCCCAGGTGATTCTGATCTGGGAATCTAAGGTGGGTGTGAGGTGGGGCTGTGCATCCATATTTTGTAAAGCTCCCAGGTGACTCTGATGCATAGCTGGATTTGGGAACTAGTATGGGACCTTACCAGAGAAGGCGATGGCACCCCACTCCAGTACTCTTGCCTGGGAAACCCCATGGATGGAGGAGCCTGGTGGGCTGCAGTCCATGTGGTCCCTAGGAGTCGGACATGACTGAGCGACTTCACTTTCACTTTTCACTTTCATGCATTGGAGAAGGAAATGGCAACCCGCTCCAGTGTTCTTGCCTGGAGAATCCCAGGGATGGCGGTGCCTGTTGGGCTGCCGTCTCTGGGGTCACACAGAGTCAGACACGACTGAAGCGACTTGGCATACTTGGCAGTAGCAGTGGGACCTTACTGCTGAGCTGGGAAATGTGTAGAAACCATGGGTTCAATGTAAGTTTGTGCTAGTGAACACTATGATGGCTTGAAGACCTTAGTATTTGGTCCCCAACACCGTCTCAAACATAATGACCGTCATTGAGTGTCTCAGACACCCCTCCCTCAACTCCAATCCTCAGCGAACACATCAGGAGGGGGGCAGAGCTGTGTGCTTGACAGGATCCCCTGATGTCCCAAAAGGTCTGTGTGCATACAAGTCATCACTTTCACCTTTGTCCTTGGCCACGTCGCAGGGGCACCATGAGGGTCTCATTACAGGCGTTAGGAGACTTTAGAAAACAGGCTACATAAAAACACTATCCGTTTTCTGCCAGGCTCATACAATAGTCATAGCACTTTTATTATTGTTGTTTTTATTTTTCAGAGAAACCATACAGTACAAGGGTAGGGTAAAACAAGGGTGCGTGTTAAACGTGTCCCCTGTGTCCACTGGGCTCCATGGGATGCAGTGGCCAGTGCATGGTCAGACGCCAGAACTGGCGCTGAATCCACCGCCCTCCTGAGCTCGTTTTGCTCCTGTGCCAGCATGGAGGAGGGTAACATAAAGGCATTTTTCTCTCCTTGTAAAAGAGAAGAAAATGGGGGAGGGGGAATTATTTAAACACACCTCACTCATACTGCAATCACGGCATTGTTTTTCCTGTTGAAACACCCTGTTGGTTTTTAAATCCCTTTAAACCTACTCGGCACCTGTATGGCCCAGATCCAAGAATTATTATCGAACCCCTCGCTTTTTATATTTAAACACGTAGGAGTTTCTGTGATGGTATCTGGCTCTTGGTTTCATTGAAAATTTCAGGGTTTCCCGAAGTTTTCTCTTTCATCAAAGCTAGAAGCATGCAATTCTCAGACCTGATTTTTTTTTTTAATTAAGCAGAGAATGGTTCCCCCCTTAAGTTCTCCTGCTAGATAAAATAGCAGCATGGCATGACCCAGTGTTGTTCCTCTCTGAAGACCTTTCTGAAGTACTAACCAAAAGAGAGGGCAGGGGGAGGATGGGGGAAGTCTCTGTCAGCAACTTACGGTGTGTGAGATGACCTTTCTTTAGGGTAAAGACTGGGGCTGAGAGCAAAATGAGAACTTCCCGGCAAATTCATTATGTGAGCTCGATGGGCACAAAAATAGGCTGAAGGAAAGCAACTTCAACATCAGACCTAATTAAATACTTTGATGTCAGAAAGCAGAGCAGGCAGGGGTGGAAAATCAAATCAGACCAAAGTGAAGGACTTAAATTCAAATGGAAAGAAGAAATATTTCTCCCTCTCTCTCTCTTTCTCTCCTTTTCTTCCTTTGCCATGAAGGAAGAATACGATTGAGGAACAATGGGCTATAAATTCTTCAGCCAATTAGTCCAGTGACTTACTACTATTTCTAATGCACAGAATGTCACAGGCTGTTTTGCAGCCTCCCCAAGTTGGTTTGTTAATAACAGGAAGCTAGCACTTCTCAGTACAGTGGATCAGCTACACGTGAAAATAAATGCAAAAAACCTGGAGGGGAATAGCAGCAGACCGAGAGTAGCCTTGATTTAATTTAACATTTGGGGGTCCACACACAAATGAGCATTTTAGTAGGCTTCATGGTGGAAGTTGCTGTCATTTGTAAAATATTCTGGCCAATTAGCTAATAGTGTGCTTGGATTTCTCCTGTTTTGATACAGTAATACTAAGTACATTGTGAAGCCCAATTATACAAATCATCCCCATATGCCATACCAGTCTTTCTTTATGAACTGTGTTTATAAATCCTGTGTGAGGAAATGTGTACTTCAGCAATTTAGACCATGTGTAAAAACATAGCCAATGGGATTGTCAAGAAAACAAGTTCCAGCCTAGGAAATCCTAATGTGTTCCGCTGGAATAACAGGAGGGTGCCAGGCAGCGCAATGCTCTGCTTAAATACATATTGCTTTATCGTGTTTAACCGATTTAGGGGCTTCCGCTTCCCTTTCTGTTATTTTCTTCTTCTTTTCTTTTAGGATCCAACTTTGGAGTTTTTGAGAAAATTTGGGATTGGTCTTCTCTCAGGCACAATAGCCTCAGTCATTAACATCCCTTTTGATGTTGCCAAAAGTAGGATTCAAGGGCCTCAGCCAGTTCCTGGAGAGATCAAGTACAGAACCTGTTTTAAAACAATGGCCACGGTCTATCAGGAAGAAGGGTAACACATTCTTATTTTAATAAATGAGCAAAACTAAAGCATTGCTAAAACCGTATTGTACTTCCATTTTGATGAGGGCCATTAAGCCCTCCTGCATTGGGTCTGTGTCTGGGAAGCTTTAGGGAATAGATGAGGAACTCTGTGAGATAACACAGTAATGAGATGTTGGCAAAAACCTTCTTACACCAAGAAACATGAGCCACGATCATTCAGTATGCAGTGTGTTTGTCCTAGAATGCCAAGGTGAACTTTCCGCTTGACAGTTTGCGTAATACGCTACTGCATATAATATGCCTTGTTCCCACATGGGCAGGAGAGTGAGTGTCCTCTGACTATAAACCTAATCAAAATGTCACCTAATTATATTCTCCTGGGAGAGTTAAACATGAGAGTTTTGTGAAAGTAGTTTTCTTTTAAAGTATGCGCCTTTTACTGCTGTTCTTTTTTTCTTTTTAAGTCTTGTTTTTGTCTCTCCGCCCCTCCTCACCAGGTCTCATTCTCAAGTAGGCAAGCAATGTTTTACAATTTTGATCTAAACTGCATATTTCTTTTTGTGAAGACTAAGTCTTTTAAACTCAATTACAAGAGTCATTTTGTCCATATACACAGCTATCTTAAAAGTAAGGCCTGTCTTGAACACAAAAACTATCTTGCTGATCAAAATCCTATTTCTGATGGGACAAGATCAGCATACCTTGAGTAATAAAGAATTAACTCTTTCCTCTCATCCAATTTGCTGCAGGGAATACTTGGGCAGATACTATCTGTTTGGAGATTTGAAATTTGTTTTCAAATGACTTGTTTGGGTAAATGCTGGGTCAATATCTCTATAAAGTTGAGGTGCAAATCCATTGCATGTTCAGAATAAGAATGTTTGTGCTCTTTCTCTTCCGGTTTTAGCATTTTAGCTTTGTATAAAGGCCTGCTTCCCAAGATTATGAGGCTCGGACCAGGTAATGATGTTTTCATTACTTATATCCTTCCTTCTTTATTGTTCTAGTATCCCTTTTCATTTTCTTATTTGTGTCTATCTGTAATACAATAAAAGTTTGTCACACTGTGAAACACGGAAATCTTAAGAATAAAAAGTTGTGTAGCAGTAAGACACTAAGGGAGTCCATTAGATGTGTTGGACTTTTGTTATAAGGTATTATTTATGGCCTTGCTGGAGGCTGATAGAAGCCAAAGCCCAGCTTAAGTCAATAGGAAAGGATCCACAGTCAGTTGGAGTTTGAGTGGTTTCTGGCTAAAGGCGAGGATTTTCACTGAGTAAGGGACCAGCCCAATAAACCTTTCCCTGGTTCTAGTTCATTCTTGCTCCTACCTCAACTTCGCTTGACAGAGAGAAAAGCAGGAGGACTACTCCATGAACAGCCTGGGTCAGTCTCCTTGCAGTCGCCTCTGGGGAGGGGAGCTGGGGAAGCTGCAGCCCGGCTCTCACCTTCCTGGCTCCTGTCGGCGGCGTGATGGTGGAGGGGATTGGCTCAGGGCCTTACCTCAGGATGCCAGCCCACAAAAAGCCGGCTGCCATTCCCACAGGGAGAGTCAGCTGCCTCTATGTAAATAGATAAGAAAGCAACTGCTGCAGACTCTACCACCTGGGCAAATAGTCTTGGATTATAAGCAACCTTGTGAATAAGTACAGAAGTATGCACTAGACCACACAGATTTTTTTTACCAGGCCACACTCAGCTACTTAGACATCCTGGTAATCTTCCCCCAAACCTTTGCCTGCTCCTCCCCCCCTCCCTTTCCCCTTCCCTTTGAACACCCGATGTGCCCCTCCCCTGCCACACTCACACACGTGCATATTTACGTTGAAATCTCAGCCTTTCTGCCAACCTGAGATAGAGAACAGCAGTCTGTAAATTAAAGCTGGTGAGCAGTTCATACTTTCATATATTTAGAAAACACTTTTACAATTCCCAGTCCATCTATCCCAGACTTCCTAGGCATTTAAGCATGGATTTTTGCTTCACATTTGAGATTCAGACGTCTTATGGGTCCATGTATAAAAATGAACTCAGTCATAAAGAATATTGGTGATTTTGTGGAACTCTCTCTGCAAGAATGTGGTGTTTTTCCTTCACCACACAGTAAAAACCTGCTAGTTAGACCTAGTATTAGAGAAAATCATAGGACTGACCCTCCTCCAGCATTCTCAGGAGGCCATGGGCCTGAAAAGGGAGAGTGATCAGGGAGAGTTTAGCTAAAATGGTAATTGACTGGAACCTCAATCCAAAACTCTTAAATAATCTGACCCCAAGTTTTGTTAGAGGCTTACAAATGTTCGGTTGGCTTTTTAAATGTTTTTGCATGAGGTGTCCTGCGTTGCTATGGTGTTAAATCCAATGAAAAGGGTTGTTGTGAACATACTGTCCAGGCTAAACAAAATTGTGAGTAACTGGTCTCCACTGTCATCCCAAACATGTAAGTCCTACCAATCTCAAAGCAAAGAAAGTTGTAGAGAGGAAGGTAAGACTTAAAGACAAGAGTTTTGTTTTGTCTTGTTTTTGAGAGGAGAGAGACAGTAAAAAAGAAAAGCTGGATGAACCTGGAATTCTCATCCTTCATTCTGGAGAAACATCCCAACTTATATACAATTGTAAAGGGTAAAACAACTTAGTTTTATAAGTCTTAGCAGCTCTCTGTGGCTAATGATCAGGATCTCCCAGGATAGGAGAATCTTAAAGTCTGTGGTTCAGACTCCAAATATCACTAGGCTGAAAACTTACTCAAATCTGTGTGTTCTTGTCTTACACTGCAAACAGTTAATGAGGAAATACAGCAATTACATACGTATGACAGCCCTCTGTAGTGCATCCCTTTTTGTTTGCCAGAGCTCCAGGAGAGCTACAGCAGCCAAGATGGGGCTAATAGAGTATCTTCATGGGTTAAAAATGAAAATTACAGGCAGATAATTATCTTTGGCATAAGGTTACACAAACATGTGCAGCCTGTAGATTAAAAAAAAAAAGCATATGGCAATGCGTACAAAATAAGATGAAAATCAAGTTCTATTTCTTTCTGTCAGAAGTTGGTCTTCTGTTCACATAGCCAAGTCTTCTCTAAGATGTGCTCTGGATATTTGTCCACATTTTGATTTTGTAATACTGTTCACATAGACACGAAAGGACAGAGAACATCTTAAAGGGCACAGGATGTGTGCTGTTTACCGCATCAGAGAGAACACAAAATCAATCACATACATGTGCTTCTAACATCTAGGTATCCAGCAGCCTCAGTGTTTGTCTTCCTATATCGTACTGCTGTTGACATATTATATAGCAAGCATTTTTGCAGCCAATTATATAACTCTTCCCTTCCCAGATAAATGATGGATCTTATGACACTCAATGCAACTACCAGATTTTCAAGTGCAATCCACAGATGAAAGGAGTGATGGCAACAAAAGGAGGTTGAAAGCTGGCTACATTTTGAAATACAGATTTTAGAAGGACTCAGAAGCTATTTTTCACATTACAATCCAATTTGAAAGCTGTAAGAGAAAACCAGGCTCATCTATCAAGCACCATCTTAGAAATGTCCTTGTTGAATGCAGCTATAACAATGCTCATTATAAACTGGAAAAAATAAATCCTTTGCCTACAAATGACAAATCCGAAGGTTTCTGTTCACGGGAAAGTCACATGCCTTTACATGACTAAATATGTATTTATTTACTTTTAAAAATTAAAAGTGCCTGAAAAAGAATCTGATGAGAAATGATGAAGGTTACAGAAACTCATGGGGAAAAAATGTATTTGGAGGCTCAAGATGGTCTTGATTTTGCTCTGAGAATTTTCCACAGTAGTTTTCTGAAGTCTATGCATTGGAGCTTGAGAACTGATGATTCTGAATGGCTTCTGCCTGATAGGCTGCATAAGACTCAAGGGGATTCAGAAACCCAGTGGGAAAGACAACACAATTTCACAGGATTAAAAACTGCTCTTTTCTTTTCTAGGTGGTGCAGTGATGCTGCTGGTTTATGAATACACCTATTCATGGCTTCAGGAGAACTGGTGATTGCCTACAGTGTATTTTCCCCCCTTGTGAAAATGGATTTTCATTACACAGCACCATCAGGAGGCGAGAATATCTATCAGTTAAGCCCATACAATGATAAATTATAATTATACACTTAGATACAATTGTAAAGGGTAAAACAGTGTGCTCAAGAACAAAACCTATTTGATACTTCAAAAATTATCTCTAGACAATTTGAAACTGTCGTTTTAATCATATCCTTAAAACTATGAGGAGAAAATTAATACTGTGAAGCAATGAAATATATAAACTGAATATAGAAAAGTAGCATGGAAATTAGATATATTCCATAAAAACAATACAAATTTTATGACCTATGTTCCTCTTACATGGCTTTGCAATAAAAATTCATTGTATTGATGATTATTTTTTCCCAAAAGGTAAAGAAGTGCTTATAAGTGAAAAAAGATGCCAAAATTTAAAGTTTTTATAAGGAATTAAATTCTTCCATAAATAGTATTTAATCATATACATGGAAAATGTTTCTGAAGGGTACTAAAATGGCCTTTTTAAAATTTCATGTAAAATGTGAATTGTTGGTTTCCTTTAGTAATAATATACATCTCATCTGTATTTTCCTAAACCTACTTTATATTTTGCACTGTTGGTTAAAGCAGATCATATTTTAAAATTATGATATTTGAAGTCTTTTGTGACAAAGATAAAACATGAAACTATATGAAACTACTTTTCTTCACATAGTTCCCTTTGAAAACAAGTTTTAATGCTGAAATATGTTCATGTTGAATCACAAATCTGAACTGCTCCTTAGGCCTGTTTGTGCTGTATTTGCATCAGATACCTTTTCTCAGAATTCTTACCTATGCCATTTTTTTTTTAAGGATGTTTAGAATAAACTACATTTCTAGTTTACTATTTTTAAGTGATGGTTTCAGATGTGAAGTCTACTAACTTCAATGTTAAAATATGTATTATGAAGGAGAAAATGTTTCAAAAGAGAAGTACATTCTTGGCATTTCCAAAGATGCCTGTACTAACATGCACTCAAAAAAAATATCTCCTTGACGTTGATGTAACGAAGCTTAATTTTATATCTGCATCCTGAAGTGATGCTCCTTCAGTAGCTTGAGTCAACAAAAATATCTGCCTGTTCTAGGATGACACCTGTTCGTAACTATAACCAGGAGATCTGTCTACCACAAAGCTGTGTCACTAAAACATTTCGGAAAAAAATGAAAGATAACATGATAATTATTACTTTTTATTAATTTAGAGCATTTGAAGTATAAAAATAAAGGCTTTTGACATACTGTATATACATACACAGCCTTCACTTGTACATCGTTTCCAACGTGTTCTTTAATTTATATTTCAGCCCAATACTTAATGAGAGGGTCATTAAAAGTAGGACAAAACAAGAGAAGCAAGAGTGTGTCTGTTGTCCAACTGCATTCTCTCCTTGCAGGTGATTCTCTCTCTTGCATCCTGTGAGAGAGAGCACTGCCTCCACAGAGGCCATGAAATTGAACCTTTAACCTCTCCATGTGGACAGGATGGAAAAGGATATCTGAAGAGTGCATTTGCCAGGTTAAAAACAACATTTTTACCCCCTAAGAAACAGAGGAAAAAAGTCAATGTTAACCAAGAATAATAATGTTTTTAAAAATCGAACAACCTCATCTCCCCTCCCACTTTCCTTCTCTCATTTTTAAAAGTAGTTTTAAATCATAGTGTGCTTTGAATAGCAAATTGTATTTGGGCTTTCTCTTATCTTTTAAAAATTTACTCCATGTGAATTCACCATTGCTAAGAAAAGGCCTCCGGGGGGGAAAAGAAAAGGAAACCTTTTATAGTATTAATATTAGATTTTTAAAGATACAAGAAATCAGGAAAAAATTATAAATAGCATATTAACAAGAGACTTCTTAATTTAGATGAGGAAAATAACATTTAGTTGTATTTCCATACAAATTATTGATATATTTTAAAGACTCCTAATAGCCTCCTAAAAACATCTGATAAGGAATAATTCCGTACCTTGTGTCAGTTTTTCTGCATGGCAGGAGAGTCCTTGTACCGTGTGGTTTTAAAGTTTCCACCAAATATTGGACTGGTATTTTGTTCCATTTGGTTTATAGTTCTATTTTCTCACCAGACTGGGAACTCCAGATGTCAATAGGAGTTTTACAAGATCAAAGGAAGACTAGGGCCCTGAGAGTTCATCTGCTCCTTCTGCTTATTCTTCTCCTGAAGTTATAATCCTCTGTTTGTAGCACTGAATTTCGGTTGCTTTAGAAATAAATGTAGTTCAAAGCTCTCTACAAGATATCTGCTGCTTGAAAAAAGCAGTTCCTCGAACATAACTTGTGTGTCAGAAATCTGCTTACTGTTTACATCACAGTGATTTGAAAACCTGGCTCATCTAGCCATCTGAGTTGTAAATGAGGCCATGAACCCAATGTGACAGAAGTGGGTTGCCCCGTGGGCTGCGCACAGCCCGGACAGGAAGAGAGCAAAACCACCTACCATCCATATCTGGTGATGGGCCCTGCTAGTTATTGCACAGAATCAACACCAAAAAAAGAGCCCCACTATATATTAATTTCCCAACAGATGAATTGTACCAACGTTTTAAAAACGTATTTTCAAGCCTATATTGCCAAGCAGGAAGAACGTTCAGAACAGAAGAGATTAAAACTGTAGGTTTTTTCCCAAGAAAATCAGTTGTTTTAAAATATGAAACATAATCACATGCTCTCTCTTACACACACACAAACATATACCCCCTCAGTTCTATTATGAACATTAAAGTGAAAAGCAAATTGGTTTCAAAAGATCCATCAGTTAAACCATGTCCTGTAGCTCCAGAAATGAATAAAGGGAATTTTTAAAAATTAAATAGCATCTGTATTTCTAATACCATCACCAGTTTACCTACACGAGACACATGCTTCTGTACAACAATGTAAACTTCACAGCAAGCCGTTTTTACATTCATTAGAGCGGAATTTTTCCATTTTCTTTAAATTACAATGTAATTTTGGGCTGC